>NC_037680.1:94356413-94676085 GCF_003255815.1 Theropithecus gelada
GGAGGAGGAGGAGGAGGAGGAAGAGGAGGAGGAGGAGGAGGAAGAGGTGGAGGAGGAGGAGGAGGAAGAGGAGGAGGGGGAGGAGGAGAAAGAAGAAGAGGAGGAGGAGGAGGGGGAGGAACAGCAGCAGCAGCAGCAGCAAAGAAGAGAACAGCATCTTTAGAAAACCAGCTATTCCAGGAGAAGAAAAGCAGCAAAAAATGATGATAACCTCATTATCCTTGGAACCTAATAAGACTCTAACCAGATCATAGCTGCCAAGAGAGGGGGTTAATGGTATTCAGAAGTTACAATTGAGGTGATGGCAGCTGGAATATTAGCAGGACCTTCCAAAGAAGGCAGAAGAGAAATTTAAGAGGCGGTGGTGAGCAGGCATCATCTTTCCTAGAGATCAACACCAAAAAGATTACGATACAGACCTAGGAGGGAGAGAGTCCAGCTTCCAGATTCCAGACTGGAGGCCGGGAGGGTACATAATTCTGAGAGCCCTATCAGTCCTTCCTTGAAAGAGAGAGAATTCACCTACAGAAACGCAAGGAAGGGAGGGTCTAGCCACCCCTCCCCCCAATACCACTCTCACGGTCTGCTGGCAACCCATCTTTGTGGGCGCAAGCCCCAGCATCCATGGCAGGGTCATTTTTACAAGGTGCTTACACCCCATGCCTCCCGGTGCTTTTGACACTGCCTGGAGGGACACTGCCAAGGCTCCTGGGAGCACAACAGGAGGCCCTTGGGCGCAATCCTGGAGCCAAGTTCAGCTGTTCCCCCAGCTGGAGCCCAGCCTCCTGACTGTGCACCCCAGCTGGCTCTAGGGACTTGGGGAGGGAGCCTTCCACTTCTCTTTGGAATAAGGGGCCTGGATTAGCAATATTTCCCAACTATGATTTGAGGAATTCTGACCCCACTAGATGCTCCATAGCAAGAGGTTTCACTGGACAAATAATCCTGGGAAATGCTGCAACTCTGCCAACCCTCTCAGAGCTCTCTGTTCTCCTTAGCATAGTAGAGGCTTTGAGCAGCCTACAGTGAGGAGGAGAGGGAAAGCAGCTTCACTTTGGTGATGTTTTGTACTGGCCTCCACACATGAATTCTGTTCTATGTGCTTTATCTCAAACCCTCTAGGAAGGCACTATTGTAACCCCATTTCATAGAGCCATCCTCTGGGTGGTTCTGTGCTGCTCCTCTTGGCCCAGAGTGTCTCCAATGTCCCGTTCAAGCCTGGGACACTTGTCGTGAGCACGGCTTTAGAAATTCTGGACAGGAGGACCTCTAAGACTAATTAGACGCTTTCCTCACACTGAGACGAGTCCCATTAAATTAGTGGGGGGCAGGGGGAGGGGAAGAGACTGAGAGACAGACCGAGAGAGAAAGAGAGCAAGAGAGACACACATCAAGACAGACACACACAGCTGTAGAGAGAGACACAGAGAGAGATGTGGAAAGACACTGAGAGACACATACAGAGATACTGAGAGAGAGACTGAGACAGAGAGAGACATTGACAGAGACACAGACACAGAGACACTGAGAGACAGCGAGAACATGAGAGAGACACTGAGAGACAGAGACACTGAGGACAGACAGAACATGAGAGAGACACTGAGAGACAGAGACACTGAGAGACAGAGACACTGAGAGACAGAGACACAGACACAGAGACACTGAGAGACAGAGAGAACATGAGAGAGACACTGAGAGACAGAGACACTGAGACACAGAGACACTGAGAGACAGAGAGAACATGAGAGAGACACTGAGAGACAGAGACACTGAGACACAGAGACAGACATACACACAGAGAGAAGGTAGTAGGGAGAGGGGAGTGCAGCCACGGTTGTGAGGAGAACCGGCCGAGACAAGCTTTGTGAGTGAGCTGGTGCTTTGGAGGGGAGATGAAGGCGGCTTGAGTGGGGGATCTCAAACCCACCTGGGCCAAGCCAGATCCCCCTTGGAATGTGTTTCCATTCACAGGCTGAGGAGGGCAGCGGCCGTGCCTGTGAGAGAGGAACTCTCACGGAGGAAACAGGCAGATCCTCATCACCCTCTGGCTCCTTATGGGCAGCTTGGCCTGGGTGAGGAGGACCCCCGAGTCCACCTGGGAAATCTCAGCCGTCTGCTAGAGAGGGCAGCTTCGGGGCTAGGGAAGTAGGAGAACTAGGGCCAGAATTGTAGGGACAAGGGAGCGCGTGCTCAGTGACAGACTCAGGCTGAGTGTGAACGACCCATTCCCCTCCACCCCGCCCTTTCCTCCAAACCACTCACATGCCTGCCCCCCTCAGCCCTGAACACCCAGCCCCAGCCTGCACAGAAGACCTGCAGTCTGGGAGCAGGCAGGCTCAGAGCCCTGCAGGTGGCAGGTGGGGGGTTGGTTCTGTACATCTTTGGATCCCCACCCCCAGCCCTGTCCGGGACATTTGTCCTCAAAGGAGCTTTATTTGGTCTTCTCTCCATTTCTGTGCAAGCCTAGTGAGAAGCCACGGCCAGCAAGAGGAAGCAACGGCCATCTGCTTGGACCTCATTTGAGAAGGGCTGAAATGGGCTACCTGTCCCCAGACTTCCCTCCCACGCAGTATGTCAGAGTCTGGCCACTAGGAGAAGGTCTGAGAATGTTAAGGTTTGAAGAGACCCAAAAGTCTAGCCTTCCAGCAGAAGCCTCCGTCCCTACAGGCTGGGGCAAAGAGGGCAGACCCCAGGTGGCAGCACGCGGGTCACATTTGTCTCACACGATTTGGCAACTGGTGAGTCTAAGCACTGTGGCCCAAGGGTTGGGAGTTCCTACTCAGAAGTAAGACTGCCGGGATCTAAATCCCGGTTCTGCCACTTCCTATCTGAAAAACACATGCCTCCGTTTCGTTCTCTATAAAACACAGCCCCATCACCAGGCTGAAGGCAGACTCTTTGGGGCAGATCCTTCACCAGCCCATTTTGCAGATGAGAAAACTGGGGTGAATGAGCCGGCACTGGGACCCCAGGTGCTTCACTCCAAGCACAGAGATCTTGCCGCTTCAGCAGGCCAACTTCCCTCCCCAGGGAAGGCTGGGAAACAGTAACCGGAGAAGCGGGCAGGAGGGACTCAGAGCCCTGCCCGGCCCCCAGGAGGGTCTCTGCCCGGGTGCCAGGCTCAAAGCTGGCCAGTCCTGCCATTCCTCTTGCCTCTGGTTTTTCCGAATTCTGCCCCTCCCCCTGGAAAGCCATTGCAGGCAGGGCTCTCCCAAGCCTCGTTTACAAAATTATAAGCTTCCTTTGTCCCCAGTCTCCTCTGGTTACAATAACACTCATCGGCTCTCCAGAGCTTTCAGGGGCATGGAAAATGTGACTTCACTCCTCAAGGATTTCTGATTTAACAAAATGGCATTGGGGAAAGAAAATGAAAAAGAATGTCTCTGTCCATCCCTGATAGAAAAGGCAATAGGGCTCCAGCCTCCCAGCCCAGAGTCAGGGCCAAGAGCTCCCAGAGGGCCCAGAAGGCACAGACAGAGGACCCTCAGTCCCTCTTGCACCCCACAGACTGGAAATCAGCCTCTCTGGGTGGTGTCTAAGGGGAACAGGGAGGGAAAGGGTCACTGAAGACAGGTGTCAAAGGCAGGAAATAAATACATTCTGTCTTGCCATTCCCCAGTTTGGCAACTTTATTATGCCTTACCTTCTTTATTCAGTCAGTCCATCAGTCACTGTCCTAAGTGCTTAAAATGAATGACTTTGGTGTCCAACCACCGGGGACAGTATTCTGGCTCTGCCATCTTTCCAAGCCTCAGTTTTCTCATCTGCAAAATAGAGACAATACAGTCTGGACCTTACAGGGCTGCTGTGAAAACTAATGAGATAACCTGTGCCAAGGACTTCACACCAGGCCAGCAGATCAGAAGCTTTCGAGACAGGGTAGCTCTTGGTGCTGTCCTTCATCCCCGCAAACCTCTGTCAAGCAGAGCAAGGTGTCTGAGGCTGCACTGTTGGGAGTACCCATCTCATGGCACCTGCAGTCTAGATACCCAGCCCTGGAGGCTCCTAGCTGGCCCATTACTTTAAGTCCTGAACACCAGGACTAGTCCAATAGGTAGACTCACAGGGTAAGGAGAAGGGCTTAGTGAGTGCTTGCTGCATACAAGACGCTGTGCAGGTGCTAGGGAAAATTCTGAAATAGCAACTATAAATCAAACTCCACGATTTCAGGTATATGAGAAATATAATTTTAAAAAAAATTCTTTAAATCAAGTTAAATCCATCTCTGAGCCCCCATCCCACCTGAGACAGGAAATTCAGTCCTGGTCATTAACAGAACCCACCCATCCTCTCTCTCACCAGCATCACTGGAAGGGGTGCATGCGTGGTCACTGGCCATTTGTCCCCAGTGGGGACAAATGAGATACCTGATGCAAGGCCATACAGTACCCAGGAGCCCAGGGGCTCTGCTGCTTCTGTGCCAACCACTGCCAGAGAAAGCTGGTCACAGACACATCACAGTCAGCCCTCTGAGGTCCTGCCCACCCTGGGCATTGCCAGGGAAAAGGGTGCTGTGCTTCCTGGACTCTTCCCTCAAAGGCACTCACATCTCAAGTAACTCAGGCTCCCCGAAAGGAAGAAAAAAGAAAAGAAAGCAATTCCTACTCCCGGGCCTGCAGCAGCAGACTCCCAAAGCAGGACTCCCAAAGCAGGGCTCCCAAAGGAGCAGGCTGTTTACATGGGAGTTGGGGGCAGTGGAGACAAAAATATAGGGATAACAGAAAATGAATCGTTGTATCTCAGAGATGGCCCCTCTAAAGAGGTGACTTCCAGGGGCTCCTAACAAGACACTTGTACCTCCTCCACCTTCTACTCCTACCCCATCACCCACAGGCAGAGGAAGCAGCAAACCACGTGGTGACATTACAGGTCTAACAAAAAGCCCTCCAGGAAGTAAATCAATCTCCCCAAAGCTTCCTGAACACCTACACTCTCCTTCCTCTAAGGCAGATGTCCTGGAGAGGTCTCTGTCAAAAGGGATCTGTTGACTTACCACTGTCACCTTGCTGAGGCTAGGGCAACAGGGAAGATAAGTGTTACCTGGGAAGCAATACTTATCCAATAAGGGAAATAGGTATTTATTTAGCATCTACTAGGTACCACCAGGTGATTTCACAAACATCCTACCTGCTCATCACAACCATGCAAAATGAGTACTTCTTTCCATTATTGATAAGGAAACAAAGGTCCTGGGAAAGGGGCCAAGGTTACAGAGCTGTATTATGACAAAGCTGAGAACACTCAACCAATATTTAATAATAATACTATCACTTAGGGTACTATTATCATTCCCATTTTATAGAAGAGACTCTGAGGCACAGCAATTAAATGATCTGTAAGGGCCAAGAAGGCTGCCCCTGAGGCCTGAGCTATTTACCCCCTCATTTTTCTGCCTCTGCATGAGAAGCAACTGGTTGGAAAGTCCCACCAGTTCCGGGAATTCATGTTCTGCCCAGATTCCTGCAAATGAGTAGGGAAGCACTACCAAGGATTCTGGTGGCTTTGCACAGGACTTAAAGATTCACATTATTTTGAAATAAAGTTTTGCAAAGAATACAAATGCAAATATTTAGAAAGTAATTACAGAGCATTGCTTTGGGCAGCAAAAGACAAAAACCCCTACGTGCCTCACTGCCTTCTCCTACTCACCCCCCGCATCAATTCAAAGGCCTGGAATCCCTGCCTCTGTTCAATAAGCAGAGATGGCTCTAAAGAGAGGACCCAACGTGCTCAGCAGTCGTGGATAAAGGAACACCAACAGCCAGAGACGGAAAGATCCCTTCGTCGGACAGATGAGAAAACTGAGGTCCGCGTGACGGAACAACTTGCCCAGGGTCAGGCACCTGCGTAGGCACCTGGACACATGTGCGTGTACACGCACGCAAGGCCACGCACGCTGGGGCTATGGCCGGCACGGCCCTCACGTGTCCTCACGCATGTATTCCCCGCATCGGTTCCCCCAGCGAGCCCCTGCCCGGGCCTCCGGAGCTGCTCACACGCAGGTGAAGACTGCCCCCTGGTGGGCGGGAGCCCTCTGGAGGTTTGCAGGGCCAACGTCCTGCGCCTGTAATCCCTGAAAGGGGCTCCTCTGGAATCATCCCCAGGCCCTGGGGCCAGGATCGAGGCTGCTCTGGGAACTGGGCTTACATGGGTATGGGTTGGGACCTCTGGGGTCTTAGAACCAGGGAAATAATAAAGCAGGGGCTTGATGTTGCAAGTTTAGTCCCTGGAAGCTGATTGAAAATGGAGATGAGCAACAGGAAATTTTTGGGGGGTGCTTTCTAGAGCTCAACACCTCTTCCAAGGAAGGGACACAAGCAGGGCTGGGCAGAGAGAGAACGTGGGCTGCAGCACAGTCACCTGAAGGCCGGGAGCACGGAAGTTAGGATGGCCCACTGTGACTAACAGGTTTAGCAAATAAAAATACAGGATGCCCAGTTAAATTTGAATTTCAGATACATGTGAAAGTTTTTTGTATAAATATGTTCCATGGAAGGAGAGGAGGGTGTCTGTGCAAAAGCAATGGGAGTTGGGGGTTGCAGTGGTGATGCAGACTGCTTACATATAGAGAGATGGAACAAACAGGTAGAACAGTCACCCACCACACTCGTGGTTTCTGTGGATTAAACAAACTGTGGATTGAAAATATTGGGGGGAAAATGGTCAGTTACGACTGCACCAAACATGTACAGGCTTTTTTTTTCTTGTCATTATTTCCTAAACACTATAGTATGACGATTATTTATGTAGCATTTACATTGTATTATGTATTACAAGTAATCTACAGGTTACAGGAGGATATGTGTAAGTTACATGCAAATACTACACCGTTTTACATAAGGCATTTGAGCATCCATGGATTTTGGTATCTGAGGGAGTTCTGAAAAAAATCCCCCATGGATACTGGGGCACAATTATACTAGGGATAATAGGAGCCATGTTTCTCACTACTGGAAATGAGAGTAGGAAATACGGAAAAAAGAAAACAAGAATAAACCCAGTGGAATTTGAGATATTGGTGTGAGCTCAGTTTGCAATATATAGAGGTATAAAATACAGATATAAATGCATGAAGGACTATTATGGACTGCATGTTTGTATGTAGAACTACTGTGGACTGCATATTTGTATCCCTCTCCCAAATTCATACATTTAAACCCTAACCCCCAATGAGATAATATTAGGAAGTTGAGCATTTGGAAGGCAGTTAGGTTTAGATGAGGTATGAGGGTAGAGAACCCCATGATTGGACTGTATCTTTTAAGAAGAGAGAGAGACTAGAGCTTGCTCTCTCCACCATGTGGGGATACAGTGAGAAGATAGTCATCTGCAAACCAGGAAGTGGACTTCACCAGACATGGATTCTGCACCCTGATCTTGGACTTCCCAGCCTCCAGAATTGTAAGAAATGCATTTCTGTTGTTTAAGCCACCTAGTCTATGGTATCTTGTTATAGAAGCCCAGAGTAAGAAAATGGGACTCTAGATATAAAGTTGGAATGTGTGTGTGTATAGTTTGTTTGCTTGTATGTATATCTATATCTACATATGTAGATATATGAGGATATATGTAGCGACACATATATTCTCTATCTCTACTGAGAAGGTGTGGGAATAGAAACACCCTAATAACAATGACTACATTCCTTGGTTTCTAAATACTATTCTGTGATAAAAGAAACCAGAGCTCCTTGCAGAAATAGCCACTTCTAAGACCAGAGCTGAAAAAGTACTGCCAATTACTAAATGACAGTGACAGTTATTACAACATCCAACTATGATTGTTGATTACTCCCTTTAGTTGTTTCATTTTTTGTTTCAGGTATCTTGAAGTGCTAGTATTAAATACATACACATTTAGAATTGATATCTCTTCTCAAGGAATTGACCCCTTTATCATCTGCATTAGTCACTTTGGCCTGCCTAACAAAATGCCACAGACCTAGTGGCTTACACAACAGAAGTTTACTTTGTTACTGTTCTGAAGGCTGGAAAGTCCATGATCAAGGTGGCAACAGGGTTGGTTCTGGTGAAGCCTGTCTTCTCTCCTTGGCTTATAGAGGGCCACCTTGTTGTGTCTTCATGTATTAGTCTGTTCTCACATTGCTAATAAAGACATACCTGAGACTGGGTAATTTATAAAGGAAAGAGATTTAATGGACTCACAGTTTCACATGGCTTGGAAGGCCTCACAATCACACAATCATGGTGGAAGATGAATGAGGAGCAGAGTCACATCTTACATGGTGGCAGACGAGAGAGCTTGTGCAGGGGATCTCCAATTTATAAAACCATCAGATCTCATAAGACTTATTCACTACCATGAGAACAATATGGTGGAAACCACCCCCATGATTCAATTATCTCCACCTGGCTCCACCTTTGACATGTTACAATTCAACGTGAGATTTGGGTGGGAACACAGCCAGACCATATCACTTCACATGGTATTTCTTCCATGTATGCAGAGAAAGATCTCTCGTGTCTCTTCCTCTTCTTATATGGATACCAGTCCTATTGGCCCCATCCTTATGGCCTCCTTTAACTTTAATTTTGTAAAGGCTCTATCTCCGAATACAGACACTTTGATGGTTAGGACTTCAACATATTAATTTTGAGAAAACACAATTCAGTTCAAAAAATAATCTGTACCATTATGACCCATGATCATCTTTATCTTCTCCTCTATTTTGTCAGATATTAATATAGCTATACCAGCTTTTTCATGTTTGATGCTTGCATAAATAGCTTTTTCCATTCTCTTACCTTTGTCAGTGTGTTAATACTTAACACGCATCTCTTCTAAACAGTGTTTTTCTGTGTCTTGCTTTTTAATTGTCTGACAAACTCTGCATTTCAATTTCAGTGCTTAGTCTTTTATTAATTAAATTATTGATGTGGTTTGCTTTAATTCTACCATCTTGCTACTTGTTTTATCTGTTCCCGCTATTCTTCATTCTTTTGTTTCTCCTTTCCTGTCTTAATTGAGTACTTTTTAGTATTATGTTTTCTCTGTTGGCTTTTTAATCATACCTCTTTGTGTTTTTTTTGTTTTTTGTTTGTTTGTTTGTTTTTTGCAGAGACGAGTGAACATTTATTTTTGTACCTTTCTTCCTATGTGTATTTCAAGACTTTTTCAAAACAAGGTCCCGGGAATCTCCAGATTCAGTTACGTCCCTGGGCTTGATTGACTGCTGCAGGAGTCTTAGTGAGCCTTGTACAAATGCTAGAGTTATTCATTTACGAACATTAAACCCTAGGATAGAAGATGCAACAAAAGCAGGTTTCCTTCGTCCATGGAATATGCTGATTTCAGATGAGGCAACAGCCAATGTAGAAAATGCTGTAATTTTTCCTTGGAACTGGACTGTGATGAGAGGTGCTTGCCATGAACATAGCTAGTCTTTTCTTTGACCCTTCCTTTCCAGTTTTTGAAGATAAAGCAGGAAATAATCTTCTCTGAAGATACTTGATAAAAATTCCCCCAAAAAAAACAAAAACACAAGCTTCCACTTCACTGATAAAAATTTACTGCAGTTTGACACCTGGGTCTAGTTCAGCTGGCGGATGAGCTGATTGATGTGTTCACCCCATAGCCAGGTGTGCCCATCTCCTTGAGGAAGCCCACTCTATTTTTGGTAACATGACAGGCCACTGAGAGGTGGAAAGGGCACAAGAACCATGAGATCTCCTGGAAGTGCTTCCCTGGGAAGGCAATTTCATGAATGAGGTCTTCCAAGCAAATGACACCAAACTTCAAACTTCCCTAGGTGCTCCTCAATCAGTGTTGTCTGTCAGAGGGATGGTCTTATTCTTGACCTTGGCTTGTCCACATTTGAAAATGAGTTCCCAGACAGACTTCAGATTTGGAAATCCCTAGGTCACATAAGGTTCCACTATATGCAGCATTTTTAGGTTCTGGGGGGTGACTTTTACAAGACACCACTAAAAATTTTCTTTAGGCAAAGTCTTGCAATGGTTCTCTGCACCAGTAAACATGCCATCAATCCTTTCGATGTGTACAACAAGGGCCAAGGAATGTTTATCTGGTGATTCCAAGGCATGAAGTTTCACTTCTAGTCGTCTGAGACACACCTTGTCACGTTTCTGCCTCCAGGAATCATGTAGAAATGATTCCAGTCACTTAAACCTGAGCCCTTTTCCTTTCCTCTGCCCCTTCTTTGCCAAAAGTGCCTGCTTTGCCTGGGTGGCTTCGAGGGCTTGATAAGCCTTCCTGTTTTCCAGGAGATTTTCTGGGACCAAAGGGATTTTTCTTTGCTCTTGCTCCACCATCTTTCTAGTGTTACAACTACCTGTACTTTTTATTTTAGTAATTGCTTTAGAGGTTACAATAGGCATTCTTATCAGACTTTATCTTGAAATAATATACCATACACATAATCTGAGATACTTAACATAGTATAACCTCATTTACCTGCAATCCATCTTTTGTGTTATTATTACCATATACATATTTCTGCATGAATTATAAACTCCCCAATACAATGTTATTATTTTTAAATGAAAATGTTAACTTTTGAATAATTCAAGAAAATAAAAATATACGGTTATATTTATTCATGTTTCCCATATGCCATATTCTTCAATCCTTCCTGTAGATCCAGATTCTCTCTAGTAGCATCTCTCTTCAGCTTAAAGAACTTCCTTTAGCATTTCGTGTAGTACAAGTATGCTGTTGGAAAATTCTCTCTGCTTTTATGTTTAACTTAATATACCTTTATTTGTCTTCATTTCTGAAAGCTATCTTCACTGAATATTTAATCCAACATTGATACTATATTTCTTTCTGCAATTTAAAGATGTTATTCCATTGTCTTCTGGCTTTCAATTTTTATGATGAGAAGCCAGATATAATTCTTATCATTGTTCTCCCGTATATAATGTGCATTTTTATTTGGTTACTTTTAAGAACTTTGTTTTCCAGTTTTTTTTTTTATATATACTTTCAGTTCTAGGGTACATGTGCACAACATGCACATTTGTAACATATGTATACTTGTGCCATGTTGGTGTGCTGCACCCATCAACTCGTCAGCACCCATCAACTCGTCATTTACATGAGGTATAACTCCCAGTGCAATCCCTCCCCACTCCCCACTCCCCATAATAGGCCCCGGTGTGTGATGTTCCCCTTCCCGAGTCCAAGTGATCTCATTGTTCAGTTCCCACCTATGAGTGAGAACATGCGGTGTTTGGTTTTCTGTTCTTGTGATAATTTGCTGAGAATGATGGTTTCCAGCTGCATCCATGTCCCTACAAAGGACACAAACTCATCCTTTTTTATGGCTGCATAGTGTTCCATGGTGTATACGTGCCACATTTTCTTAATCCAGTCTGTCACTGATGGACATCTGGGTTGATTCCAAGTCTTTGCTATTATGAATAGTGCCACAATGAACATACGTGTGCATGTGTCTTTATAGCAGCATGATTTATAATCCTTTATATACCCAGTAATAGGATGGCTGGGTCATATGGTACTTCTAGTTCTAGATCCTTGAGGAATCGCCATACTGTTTTCCGTAATGGTTGAACTAGTTTACAATCCCACCAACGGTGTAAAAGTGTTCCTATTTCTCCACATCCTCTCCAGCACCTGTTGTTTCCTGACTTTTTAATGATCGCCATTCTAACTGGTGTGAGATGGTATCTCATTGTGGTTTTGATTTGCATTTCTCTGATGGCCAGTGATGACTAGCATTTTTTCATGTGTCTGTTGGCTGTATGCATGTCTTCTTTTGAGAAATGTCTGTTCATATCCTTTGCCCACTTTTTGATGGGGTTGTTTGTTTTTTTCTTGAAAATTTGTTTGAGTTCTTTGTAGATTCTGGATATTAGCCCTTTGTCAGATGAGTAGATTGCAAAGATTTTCTCCCATTCTGTAGGTTGTCTGTTCACTCTGATGGTAGTTTCTTTTGCTGTGCAGAAGCTCTTTAGTTTAATTAGATCCCATTTGTCTATTTTGGCTTTTGTTGTCATTGCTTTTGGTGTTTTAGACATGAAGTCCTTGCCCATGCCTACGTCCTGAATGGTATTACCTAGGTTTTCTTCTAGGGTTTTTATGGTTTTAGGTCTAACATTTAAGTCTCTAATCCATCTTGAATTAATTTTCATATATGGAGTAAGAAAAGGATCCAGTTTCAGCTTTCTACTTATGGCTAGCCAATTTTCCCAGCACCATTTATTAAATAGGGAATCCTTTCCCCATTTCTTGTTTTTCTCAGGTTTGTCAAAGATCAGATGGCTGTAGATGTGTGGTATTATTTCTAAGGACTCTGTTCTGTTCCATTGGTCTATATCTTTGTTTTGGTACCAGTACCATGCTGTTTTGGTTACTGTAGCCTTGTAGCATAGTTTGAAGTCAGGTAGCCTGATGCCTCCACCTTTGTTCTTTTGACTTAGGATTATCTTGGCAATGCAGGCTCTTTTTTGGTTCCATATGAACTTTAAAGCAGTTTTTTCCAATTCTGTGTAGAAACTCATTGGTAGCTTGATGGGCATGGCATTGAATCTATAAATTACCTTGGGCAGTATGGGCATTTTCACAATATTGATTCTTCCTATCCATGAGCATGGTATCTTCTTCCATTTGTTTGTGTCCTCTTTTATTTCACTGAGCAGTGGTTTGTAGTTCTCCTTGAAGAGGTCCTTTACATCCCTTGTAAGTTGGATTCCTAGATATTTTATTCTCTTTGAAGCTATTGTGAATGGAAGTTCATTCATGATTTGGCTCTCTGTTTGTCTGTTACTGGTGTATAAGAATGCTTGTAATTTTTGCACATTAATTTTGTATCCTGAGACTTTGCTGAAGTTACTTGTCAGCTTAAGGAGATTTTGAGCTGAGATGATGGGGTTTTCTAAATATACAATCATGTCATCTGCAAACAGGGACAATTTGACTTCTTCTTTTCCTAACTGAATACCCTTGATTTCTTTCTCTTGCCTGATTGCCCTAGCCAGAACTTCCAACACTATGTTGAATAGGAGTGGTGAGAGAGGGCATCCCTGTCTTGTGCCAGTTTTCAAAGGGAATGCTTCCATTTTTTGCCCATTCAGTATGATATTGGCTGTGGGTTTGTCATAAATAGCTCTAATTATTTTGAGATACGTTCCATCAATATCTAGTTTATTGAGAGTTTTTAGCGTGAAGGGCTGTTGAATTTTGTCAAGGCCTTTTCTGCATCTATTGAGATAATCATGTGGTTTTTATCTTTGTTTCTGTTTATATGCTGGATAACGTTTATTGATTTGCGTATGTTGAACCTATCCAGTTTTAACTTTCAGAAGTTGGACTATCAAAATGCCTGGGTGTGATGTTCCCTATATTTATCTTGATTGAGATTCACTGAGCTTTCTATATGTGTGACTTACTGATTTTGACCAATTTTGGAAAATTGGTAGGAAGAGCCATTATTAAAATTGTTTAAATCCTAATTTGAAAATCTTAATCCCTAGGTCAGCAGTCCTCAACCTTTTTGGCAGCAGGGACTGGTTTCGTGGAAGACGAGTTTTCCCCAGATGAGGGTGGGGGTGGGGAACGGTTTCAGGATGAAACTGTTTCACTTCAGATCATCAGGTATTAGATTCTCATAAGGGGCACGCAGCCTACACCTCTCGCATGTGCAGTTCACAATAGGGTTTACACTCCTGTGAGAATCTAATGCTGCCACTGATCTGACAGGAGGCAGCGCTCAGGCAGTAATGCTCACTCACCTGTTGCTCACCTGCTGCTGTGCAGCTCAGTTCCTAACAGGTGATGGGCTGGTACTGGTCTTCAGTCCTGGGGTTGAGGACCCCTGCCCTAGGTTGTCCATGGACTTGTTTCTAATTGAGGTCTTTCCTGTTTCTTCATCTGCATTTTTTTTAGTTTGGAAAAAATCTCAAATTTTCAAGAAAGTTGCCCAAATGAAGCAAATCTGTTTTTCTCTAAATTATTTGAGAGGCAATTTCCAACAAGATGCCCTTGCTCACTAAACACTTTTGTATGTACGTATTGCCTATAACAAGGATATTCTGCAATATAACCTAATGAGATCATCAAGGTCAGGAAATTAATGCTACCATTATTACTATTATCTCATCTTCAGATCTCATCCATGATTAGTTGTCTTAATAATGTTCTTTACTGTAAAATATTATAGTCCAGAAACTCACAATGGATTTAGATGTCATGTCTCTTTAGTCTCCTTTAGTCCATAACAATTTCTTTCTTTCCTTGCATTTCACGATCATGACTTTTTTGAAGATTATAGGACAGTTATTTCATAATATGTCCCTTAACATAGATTTGTCTTAAGTTTCTCCATGGTGTATTTTAGCTTTTGCATCATTGGCAGAAATATCACCAAAGTGAGCTGTACAACTTGAGGTGGGACATCATTGTTATTTATCTCACTAATGGAACAAGTTATGCACAGAAAATTTACCAAGAGAGACCATATTTTTTATGAGGCTTTACTTTTGTGAGACCCTATAAAGTCTCAATAAATTTAATAGTATTAGAGAAATACCAAGTTTTTTATCTGACCACAATAGAATCAGATTGGAAATCAAAAATAGAAAAATAACTAGAAAATCTCTATTTAGAAACAGAATACTGTAAGTCTAAATAATCCATAGGTCAAAGAATAAATCAAAAGAAATTGTAAAGCATTTTTCACTGAATGAAAATGAAAACACAACAGAGCAAAATCTATAGAATGTCACTGAAGCATAAATTAAGGGGAAATATATGGCACTAAATGCCTATATTAGTAAAGAGGACAAGTCTCAAGTCAATGGCCTCATCTTCCACCTTAAGAAACTAGAAAAGAAGATTAAATCCAACCCAATGTAACAGGAATAAAGAAAATAACAAAGAATCAAGTGGAATTCAATGAAATAGAAATCAGAAAAATAATACAGAAAATTATGAAACCAAAAATTGGCTCTTTGATAATATCAGTAAAATTGACAAATTTCTAGCTAGACTAATACAGAAAAAAGAAACAGAGATGACACAAATTACCAATATTAGGAATGATAAAAGTGGCATAACCATGGCTTCTAAAGATATTAAGAGGAAAAAGAGGATACTGTGGACAATTTTAGGCCAATAAATTGAACAACATAGATATAATGTACAAATTATTTGAAAGATATGAACTACCAAGTCTCACTCATGAGAAATAAATAATATTTATACTGATAACCCTATACTTATTAAGCTAATTGAATTTGAGTTAAAATTCTTCTCAAACACACACACACACACACACACACACACTCACACAAACAATGTGCAGGTCCAGAAAATGACAAACGTGAAAGAACTTCATAAGTAATTTTTTTAAAATTTCAATAGCTGTAGGGGTACAAGTGGGTTTTGGTCACGTGGATGAATCATATAGCGGTAAAGTCTGAGCTTTTAGTGTACTCATCACTCAAATAGTGTACATTGTAGTCAATAGGTAATTTTTCATCCCTTACCCCCTCCCAACCTTCCCACTTCTGAGTCTCCAATGTCCATTATACCACTCTGTATGCCACTGGGTACCCATAGCTTAACTCCCACTTAGAACATGCAGTATTTGGTTTTCAGTTCCTGAGTTATTTCACTTAGGATGACAGCCTTCAATTCCATCCAAGTTGCTGCAAAAGACATTATTTCATTCTTTATGGCTGAATAGCATTCCATGGTGTGTGTGTGGGGGTGGGGGGGATGGAGGTGTATGTGTGTGTGTGTATATATATACACTTCAGATATATATACAGATGGTGCCACTGCAGTCCAGCCTGGGCGACAGAGGGAGACTCCATGTCAAAAAAAAAAAAAAAGGTGGAATGCTGCCTTTGTTTTTGTCCCTTTATAGCTTCTTCTGGTCATTGTCATAGTGACTGTCAACCGTCATGGCCCTGGTAGGAGTATTGTTTAGCATGGAAATGTGATTATAATAAAGCCTGAGGTACTTTTGAAGTCACTCCTCGTCTATCTTGGTTCTAACCATCTCAGCTGGTGTGGTTACAAAGGGAACATTTTTATCACAGGTGTCCTGTTTCTTAAAGATAAGCAGAGTTAGGACAGATAGAAATTCAGCTGTGTTATGTAGGCATTACACCAGTGGGACTAGATCGAATGATAGATCTAGTTTTAGTTCTTTGAGAAATCTCCATACTGTTTTCCATAATGGTTGTAGTAATTTACATTCCCACCAGCAGTGTATAAGTGTTCCCTTTTCACCACATCCACACCAACATCTCTCGAGTTTTAACTTTTTAAAAATGACCATTATGCTGGGGTAAGATGGTATCTCATTGTGGTTTTAATTTGCATTTCCCCAATGATTAGTGATGTTGAGCATTTTTTCATATGTCTCTTGGCCATTTGTATATCTTCTTTTGAGAAATGTATGTTCATGTCATTTGCCCATTTTGAATGGAATTATTTGATCTTCAATCTTCAACAAAGATAAAAACGTACACTAAGGACACCCTATTCAATAAATAGTGCTGGGAAAATTGTTTAGCCACATATAGAAGCGTGAAACTGGATCACCATCTCTCATCATATACAAAAATTATCTCAAGATGGATTAAAGACTTAAATCTAAGACCTAAAAACATAAAAATTATAGGAGAAACCCTAGGAAAAATTCTTCTGGACACTGGCCTACAGAATTTATGACAAAGATCCCAACAGCAAATGCAACAAAAAACAAAAATAAATAAATGAACCTAATTAAACTAAAAAGCTTTTGCACAGCAAAAGAAATAATCAACAGAATAAACAGACAAACTAAAGAATGGGAGAAAATATTTGCAAACTATACCTCTGATAAAGGATTAATGTCCAGATTCTACAGAGAACTCAAACACATCAGCAAGAAAAACATTCATAAACAACTATTAATATAAGGAGTTATTTGTAAAACTCAAGCAGATTTCAAACCTAGAAGAAATGAATATTTTTTAAAAAATTCATAACTTGCTACAATTAACCTCAGAAGTGATAGAAAGTCAAAATAAGCAAATTTCCAGAAAGGAAATGAAGTAGTAAAATAGCTCCCCACTAAAAATTCACAACCTACATAGTGTTACAGAGACATTATATCCAAGTTTGTTGTTGTTGTTGTTGTTGTTGTTGTTGTTGTTGTTTTTTGAGATGGAGTCTCACTCTGTCCCACAGGCTGGAGTGCAGTGGTACAATCTCTGCTCACTGCAAGGGCCGCCTCCCGCGTTCACGCCATTCTCCTGCCTTAGTCTCCCAAGTAGCTGGGACTACAGGCGCCTGCCACCACGCCTGGCTAATTTTTTGTATTTTTAGTAGAGACAGGGTTTCATTGTGTTAGCCAGGATGGTCTCGATCTCCTGACCTCATGATCCTCTCACTTCGGCCTCCCAAAGTGCTGGGATTACAGGCATGAGCCACCGTGCCCAGCCTATATCCAAGTTTTAAAGAGGAGATGATTACAATACTGTTTATTCCAGAGCATTGGAAAAAGAAGGAAAACCTTAAATGAAGTAATAAAATAGTTTCCCCCTAAAATTTCACAGCCTACATAGTGTTACAGAGACATTATATCCAAGTTTTAAAGAGCAGATGATTACAATACTGTTTAAACTATTCCAGAGCATTGGAAAAGAAAGAAAATCTTCAAATTCTTTTTATGATGTATGTATAATATTAATATCAAAACTTGAGAAAGAGGCCAGGCGTGGTGGCTCATGCCTGTAATCCCAGCACTTTGGGAGGCCACGGCAGACAGATCGCCTGAACCTAGGAGTTCTAGACGAGCCTGGGAAACATGGCAAAACCCCATCTCTACAAAAAATAGAAAACTTAGCCACATATGGTGGTGCACGCCTGTAGTCCCAGCTACTCAGGGGGTTGAGATGGGAGGATTAACTGAGCCCAGGGAGATTGAGGCTGCAGTGAGCTGTGATCATACCACTGCACTCCAGCCTGGGCAACAGAGTAAGACTGTCTCAAAAGAAAAAAAAATGAAAGAAAAAAATAACTTGAGAAGGACTGCACATGAACACACACACAAACACATACAAAAGGAAATTCTGTATCAATTTCATTTAGGGAGATACACGTCAAAATATGAAATGAAAAATTAGCAGAAATCATAAGCACATTAAGAATAAAACATCACTATTTCTACCACTGATATGAAGGAGTAAAACACCTAACAAATCAACCTTTCCATAAATGACAACTACAATCTCTGGGGAAAAAAGTTAAAAGTAAAAAATAAGCCAACTACCCTGTCATTGAAAAGCGATCAATGAGAGGAGGCAGTAGCAGATGTGGGATGAAATTCATGTTTTGTGGCTTGACTCTGGGAGTAGCAGCAGCTGTTCTGGCGGTACTCAGCAACAGAAACTCCAATAGGAAAGCATATCATCATTCTTGCTGAACGAACTAAAGAAAGGATACTGGCGAAACCAGAGCTGCCAAAGAGAGAGGATACCCTAGAAAACAGAAAACCAAAGAGGAAGAATCCCAAAATCTGTGTATAAACTCTGCCCAGTCTGATTCCCCTGAAACACGTATGTACAGGGCAGACTGGAGGCGGTCTGAACTGAGATCTGAATTTCCACACACTACAGGCAAGAGAGACTTTGAAGTATGACTCTCCCAAGTTAATTGCTTCATAAAACAACACATCAATACTATTTGGAACAATATAACAAACTCCAGAGCCTCCACAACATAACATTCAAAAGATCTAGAATACAATTTAAAATAATTAACATACAAAGAACCAGAAAAGTGTGGCCCATTCTCAAGGAAAAAAGCAACTGGGGTTCAGTCCTGAGAAGAACCAGGTGTTGGAATGATTAGATAAAGACTTTAAAGTAGCCATTATACCTATGCCCAATGGGGTAAATGGAACCTTCTCAAAATAAATGAAAAGATCAGAAATCTCAACAGAGAAAAAATAAAATAAAATAACCAAAAAGAGATTTTATCTGAAAAATTTAATAACTAAAATAAAATTCACTGGATGGGCCTATTTGCAAAATGGAGATGACAGAGGAAAGAATCAGTGAACTTAAGGAAATCAACCAATCTGAAGAAGAGGGGAAAAGAGCACCTCAAGGACATGTGGAATAATTTCAATAGTAGAAGAAGAAGAGAATGAGGCAGAAAAAACATTTAGAGAAAAAGGCCTGAAAACTCTCTACATTTGGTATAAGATGTGAATGTGCAAAACTAAGAAGCTCAGCAAGCATCAAACAGAAAATATTTAAATAAAAACTTTCTTGGTAACATCATGGTCAACCCACTGGACCCAAGGAAAAAGAGAAAATCTTGAAAGCAGACAGACAAAAATGAAATGTTACATTTTTATCTGGACAGCAACAGTTTAAATGGCCATAGACTTCTCAGATGTCAGAGGTCAGAAGACTGGAGAACAACATCATTAAAGTGCCGAAATAAGAAAACTATCAACACAGAATTTTATATCTAGTTAAACTTGAAAAGTAAAAGCAAAATGTATTTTCAGATAAAAGAAAAGTAAATGAATTTCTTCTAGTCATTAATTCTGGCTTACGAGAGATGATACCAGAGGTAAACTCAGATCTTTAGGAATAAACGGAGACCAACAGAAACAGTGAGTATCTGAGTAAATCTGAGTAAATATAAAAGTCTATTTTTCCAATAATTTCTTTCAAATAAATATGAATGAGGAAAAATTGTGAAATTCTCTTGTGCAGTTTATAATGTATATAACTGTAACATAAATGCAGGTGAGGTCATAAATTAATCTATAGAGTCACAAGGTGCCTATATTTTATGTAAAGTAGTACGATAGTAATCTTAAATAGACTGAGAAAAGTTAATGATATGTTGTAATGCTTAGAACAATGACAAAAATAAAATTTTAAAAAACAGAGGTATAGATTAAAAATTAATAAATACATAAAATGAATTAAAAATGCTTGAGCAGTCCAGAAGAAAGTAGAAAAACAGGAAAATAGAAACAAAAAATAAGTGAGACAAACATAAAACAAATTACAAAATGGCAGAACTAAGTTCAAACATATCAATAATTATATTAATTATGAATGGCCTCAACATCCAAATAGAAAGACAGAGGTTAGAGAAATGCATTTAAAAATAAACAATAAAAAACATAACCTAACATGCTTTAAATATAAAGATAGGAATAAGTTGAAATTAAATGAATGCAAAAAGATATATTATGTAAACCATAAGAGAGCTACATTAGTTATATAAATATCTGATAAAATAGAATTCAAGATAGAACAATGCCAAAAATAAAGAGGGAAATTTTATAGTGACAAAGGGATCAATTCACCAATGAGACGTAATAACCATAAATGAGTATATATCTATCAACAGAGCCTCAAAATACATGAAACAAAAATTGACAGAATTAAAAGGAGAAATAGACAATTCCATAATCACAATAGGTTTTTAACACCTCTCAGCAAGTGATAGAGCAACTAAAAAGAAACATCAGTAAAGATCTGTAAAAATAATGGTATTATTCAAGAATCTGAATAATAATATTCACCATGTTGACCTAACTAACAGTTACAAAACACTACCCAACAACTTCAGAATGTATTTATTTCAAGTGTGCACTATGTGTTTGCTGAGATTTGCCATAGTCTGGGCATAAAACAAGTCTCAAATTTAAAAGAATTGAAATCATACAGAATATCTCTCTAACCACAACCAAATTATATTAGAAACAAATAAAAGTAAGATACGCAGAAAAACCCAAAAGCTTGTGATAAGATTCTTAACACACTCATTAGAATGTTTAAAATTAAAAAGACTGACAATACCAAATGTTGGTGAGGATGTGGAGCAACTGAAACCTTCATGCATTGTTGGTGGAAATGAGAAATGATACAACCACTTCCAAGAAGTGACAGGTGGTTTTTGTTTTTTTAAGTTAAACGGCATACTCTGATTTTTCTTCAGATTGCATAAATCTTTCGCCTTTTACTAAAATTTTAACATACACCTACCATATGACCCCACCAGCCCATTTCTAGGTATTTACCCACAAGAAATCCAAGCATTTGTCCACAATAAGATCTGTATGTAAATGTTCACAGAAGCTTTAGTCTTTTTTTTTTTTTTTTTTTTTTTTTTTTTTTTTGAGACGGAGTCTCGCTCTGTCGCCCAGGCTGGAGTGCAGTGGCCGGATCTCAGCCAGCATGGTCTCGATCTCCTGACCTCGTGATCCGCCCGTCTCGGCCTCCCAAAGTGCTGGGATTACAGGCTTGAGCCACCGCGCCCGGCCAGAAGCTTTAGTCTTAATAGCCAAAACACTGGAACCAACTTAAATATCCATCATTTAACTAAATGAATAAGCAAAAAATATAGTATATTTATACAAAGGAATACTGCTCAGCAATAAAACAGAACAAACTACTGATAAACACAAAAACATGGAAGTATCTCAAAATCAGGCAGAGGAAAAGAAGGCAGAAATGTATAGATAGATAGATAGATACACACACACACACACACACAGAGACATATATCTAGTATTACTCCATTTATATAAAATCTTAAAAAAATCAAGCATGTAAAGGAATAGAATCAGTGGTTGCCTGGGACTCGGAGTAGAGGGAAGGGTGTACTGTAATGGGACATAAGGAATCTTTTGGGGCGGATGGAAAAGTTTTGCCTCTTGATTATGGTCTCAGTTTCGTGGCTACATACAACTCACAAAATAGTGTGCCCTTTAAGTGAATTCAACTTATTGGGTGTTATTTACACCTCAAAGATGATATTTTTAAATTTCAGCACAAAAAAATTAAAAATGGGATCAAGTGGGGTTATTCTAGGAATACCAGGATAACTCCTTAAAATCCATTAATATAGTTTATTATGTCAAGAGACAATAAATAATATGTGATTATCTCTGTACATTCTGGGGGAGCATTTGATCAGATTCTGCACTCATTCTTGATATTTAAATTTAAAATCCAATAAAATAGAAATGTGTGGATATTTCCTTGACATGATAAAATGTTTTGAATAGAGAACTACAGAAGCTATTCATGCTAAAGTCAGAAATAAGACAATGATTACTATATTCACTTCCTATTGCTGCCACAACAAATTTCCACAAATTTAATAGCCTAAAACAACACAAATGTATTCTCTTACAGTTCTGGAAGTCAGAAGTCTAAATGGTCGCACTGAGTTAAAATCAAGGTGCCAGCAGGGCTGCATTTCTTTCTAGAGGCTCTAGGAGAAAATTTATATACTTACCTTTTTCAGCTTACTAGAGGCTATCTGCATTCCTTGGTTCATGGCTCTCTTCCATCTTCAAAGCCAGCATTTGCATCATTCTGACCTTGGCTTCTAACATTGCATCTCCTTCTCTGACTCTTACTCTCCTGCCTGCCTCTTACAAGGACTCTTGTGATAAACTTCCCATCTCAGGGTCCTTAACTCAATCACATCTGAAAGTTCCTTTGCCATGTAAGTTAACACATTCACAGGTCCAAAGATTAGGACATGGACGTCTTTGGGGTGGCCATTATTCTGCCTATCACACTTACCAAGTGCAAATGAGGCTAATAATCAGATAGACAAGATGGCTTATTCAATGGATCTCCATTGGCCTCTTTACCCAGACACCCCAGTATTTGCTCAATGGGCTCACTAACAATGTGGCCACAATAGCAGGGATGGAGGTTATACAACGGCTTGGATTTCCCTTCAAGCTTGATCTAGCTTCCACTATTGCTGAGTACACAACTGCAGAGACCAATCCTGAGTGCCCAGTACAGTATGTAACCACCCTGTTAGACACCTTCCATCATGGAGGAGGAAGCAATTTACCCTTGCTGGAATAGACATTTCCTGGAATATGGATTTGTCTTCTCTGCCTGTTGTAGTTTGACTAACAGCAGCATCCATGGACTTTCTGAATACTTGAATTACCCTCGCTATCCCTTGCAACATTGTTTCTGTCCAGGAAAAATAATTTTAAAGCAACAGATGATAGGCTTATTTATACAGCATACACTTGTCTTATCATGGTACCTCATCATCCCAAAGCAGTTGGAGTAATAGAACAGTGAACAAACCTGTTGAAGGTTTAATCACAGCTGAATTTTGGACTCAGCACCTTATGAGAGTTGGGTGTCATTTGCATGATGCAGTATATACTCAGAACTGGAGACTAACATATGGTTCTTTTGCTCTCACAGCCAAAAATGTGTGTATTCAGTAACTAAGGGGCAGAAATAGGAGAGGTGCCCCTCACTATTAAACCTAATGGTCCCTTACAAACTTTTTTTTCCCTTTCATTGGGCTCAGCTGACATCAAGACCAAAGTGCCCAAATGAGAAATTCTTCCCCTAGGTAACTAAAAATGGTTCCACTAAACAAAGAACTAGGAACCTGTTTCTTTTTGTGCCACTAATCAACAGACAAAGGCAAAGGGGAACAAAGGTTGCTATATCTTGTGTGGCAGCAGGGAAAAGTGTGTCAAGAACCCGAGGGATCCTTTGGAGCATCTTCAGATGTTGGCAAAATAGAACATACAGTGACCCAATAGAGACAGTATTCAAAGTCCTCAGGAATAAAGTTTTTGGTCACTTCACCAGATAAATACCCAAATGATTACTACAATCTTGTGACCAGTTAGAGAAGTGAGGACAATAATAGCCACCTATACTCTCTTGTGTTATTAAAAAAAAAAAAAATACCTTTCCATTTGTTTTTTGTTTTTTCTTTTTCCATTTCCCCACCATTTTCACAGAATGTGTTTTGGTGGATAACTTTACAATGTAACCCATGAGCTACAAAATATAAAGATGGAATTATACAAAAACTAGAGAGGGAAGGCTCATCACCAAGTGATAGTTGTAATTACTGATGGGACTTTAGGTGTCTCATCTGTTTTGGGGAAGATAGTGAGTTTGTTTGCTTTCTATCAGAGACTATTGTATTATATTAAAAGGGAAAATGTTTTTGTTGCTATCAATGTTGTTTGTCAGTTTAAGCATGGATAAAAGAATATGGTTAGTCCAAGGAACGAGTTTAATCATTATGGTGGGTTGACACTCAGTCTCCATCCCATCTTCTCTCCAGTATGCTTTTCTGAATGGAAGAACCTAGAAAACTAAGAAATACATTTGCCAGATTCCATCGTAGCTAGAATTTTAGATGTAATTTATAACCTGCCAACTAGATTCATTCAAGGTTTGTGAAGTCTAAGGTGAGGCAAAGGTGGAGATCAGGTTTCTACTGCTTGTGCTGTTTCCTGCTGGCATCCTGTGGAATTGCTGGGTTTTCTGTGGCAACATTAACGGAGGTCCAAGTATCTAGCCGCAAGCTTCA
Organism: Theropithecus gelada; assembly: GCF_003255815.1. NCBI lineage: Eukaryota > Metazoa > Chordata > Mammalia > Primates > Cercopithecidae > Theropithecus > Theropithecus gelada. The sequence continues at coordinate 94,380,768 of NC_037680.1, forward strand.
GGACTGCTGAGGCAGGAATTGGAGCACTCATTCTGCTGGTCAGTTCAGAACAGCTCTGCATGATTCCAGAGACAGCAGCGGTGGTGACTTCCTCATAAAAACAACTCCCTGTTCACAGAATTGGCAGTGTGATTTTGGAGATAGCAGCTCCCTGACTGCAGAAGAGTCACAGGGACTGTTTCTCAAATGGTTTCTAAACTCTCAACCTAGGGTCTCTTTGTCCAGTCCTCCTGATAATGTTGAAATCCACTTAATAAATTCCTGTGTCCTGGTCATTTGGGTATGCTATAATGAAATGCCATAGACCAGGTAGCTTATAACAACAGAAATTTATTTCTCACAGCTCTAGAGGTTAGGAAGCTCAAGATCAAGTCACCAGTAGATTCAGTGTCTGGGGAGGGCCTACTTCTTGGTTCACAGACAGTGCCTTCTCCCTGGGTCCTCACATGGTGAAAGGGGCAAGGCAGCTCTCTGGGGCCTCTTTTTATAAGGGTGCTAAACCCATTAATGAGGGCTCTACCCTCATGACCTAGTCACCACCTGATATGGTTTGGGTTGTATTCCCACCCAAATCTCATGTCAAATTACAATCCCCAATGTTGAAGGAGGCACCTCATGGGAGTTGATTGGATCATGGGGGCGAATTTCCCCCTTGCTATTCTCATGACAGTGAGTCAGTTCTCACGAGATTTGTTTTTTTAAAGTGCATAGCGCCTCCCCCTTTGCTGTCTTCCTCCTGCTCCAGCCACATAAGACATGACTGCTTCCCGTTCACCTTCCGCCATGATTGTAAGTTTCCTGAGGCCTCCCCTGCCATGCTTCCTGTACAGCCTGTGGAACTGAGCCAATTAAGCCTCTTTTCATTATAAATTATCTAGTTTCAGGTATTTCTTTATAGCAGTGAAAGAACTGACTAATACACCACTCAAAGGCCTCTCCTCCTAATATCATCACACTGGGGATTAGATTTCAACCTAGGTATATTGGGAAGATACATTTGGACCATAACATCTTTCCATTCAAACTAGCTAGAGTGGGTTTTGCTCTGTACCAAAATCATGCAGTTTTGTTCATGTGAACCTGGATATTGATTTTCAGCTTTTAGAATCAACGTATAAATAAATCACCAAAGAGAATATAAAGGCTACTAATTTGACAGTATAAGAGTGATAAAGACTGCTGGTTTTTAACCAAAATTGTCTTCCTCTTTTTCCTGGGCACTTGAGTAGACTATATTTCCCAAACTCCCTTGCAGTAAAGTGTATCCATGTAACTCAGTTCCAGCCAATGAAATGAGAGTAAAGTGACAAGTACCACTTCCAGGCCTGGTCCATAAACCTCTCCCACGTACCCTTTTCCATGCTCTTTGCCCTTTCCAGCTGGCCGAAAGGCAGATGCTTACCATGGAAACTGCATTGATTTGTGGTTGTATTCATAAAGCTTCCATCAGACTAAATCAATGAATGACTTGCCAGTGCTGTTTTGTGAGCAATCAGTAAAGTTTTATTGTGTTCGAGACTTGTTTCAGCACCTATTAATAGCCTAATGAATACAGTTTAAGTAAAAGCACACATTAAAAAACATGAATATGAACAGGGAGAATAGGTAAAGGAAATGAACCTGAATAGCCTCAATGTACAAAATGGGGACTCGAGATATATTTTTATAATTTGTGTTGCAAGAAATAAAAATATGTTTATATAAAGTTCCAAAAGTGGAAGGTGAAAGGAGGAGCTTAAGTGAGTTAATTCTCATCTGTCATAGCAGGACATGGCTGGGTAATCTCTAAAACTGATCATTAAGAAACGGAAATATATCATTGAAAAGAGAATCACAAGCAAACTAGACTTTAAAATAGAAAGTTAAAATTCCATCTGAATAATGGGCCTGGGATGAGGAAGCTCCAGATCAGCTTAGTGGTCATGAGACCTGTGCTGCTGCATAGGGCCATGAACTCAAAGGGCTCCATGCTTGGTTTAATGTTCTGCTATCAACGTCGTGAAATTCTTAATGACTTTGTCTTTGAACTTGTGTTTTCTAAATGAAATCCAGTGGACCAATAGAGCCTGCTTGTGAGCAGATATGTTGAATAAGCTTATTGGCTAATCCTTGCTGCTTTATGCACATGGAGCTGTTGGCAATGTCACATGAGCACATAATCCAGTGGATGCACAATACATGAGAATCAAAGAGAATACAGGTAAGTGTATAATATCTATGACTAGGCAAACAGGACACTGTTGTACAGGGTACAACTAGCCCTTGTAGGCCAGGCTTTCTATTTGAACCAGAACTTGCTATGAACTCAGAAAAGGGGAAATGGTGTTCTAAATGACAAAAACAACCAAGGAATCCTATCCTATTCTTTTTTATTCATGTTATTTTCCTGTGTGAGCCAACCATTTGGGCTAAAAATGATGGCATAGAAGGAAAGGGAGAAGAGTGGGTTCCAAGATGGCTGAATAGAAACAGCTCCAGTCTACAGTTCCCAGCATGAGCAATGCAGAAGATGGGTGATTTCTGCACGTCCAACTGAGGTACCCGGTTCATCTCACTGGGGCTTTTTGGACACTGGGTCCTGCCCATGGAGTGTGAGTTGAAGCAGGGCAGGGCATCACCTTACCCAGGATGCACAAGGGGTTGGGGAATTCCCTTTCCTAGCCAAGGGAAGCTGTGACAGATGGTACCTGGAAAATTGGGACACTCCCACCCTAAAACTGTGCTTTTCCAAAGATCTTAGCAAATGGCACACCAGGAGATTATATCCCGTGCCTGGCTTGGAGGGTCCCACACCCACGGAGCCTCACTGACTGCTAGCACAGCAGTCTAAGATCAAACTGCAAGGCTGCAGTGAGGCTGGGGGAGGGGCGTCTGCCATTGCTGAGGCTTGAGTAGGTAAACAAAGTGTCCCAGAAGCTCGTAGTGGGTGGAGCCCACCATAGCTCAAGGAGGCCTGCCTGCCTCTGTAGACTCCATCTCTGGGGGCAGGGCATAGCTGAACAAAAGGCAGCAGAAACTTCTGCAGACTTAAATGTCCCTGTCTGACAGCTTTGAAGAGAGTAGTGGTTCTCCCAGCACAGAGTTTGAGATCTGAGACTGGACAGACTGCCTCCTCAAGTGGTCCCTGACCCCCAAGTAGCCTAACTGGGAGACACCTCCCAGTAGGGGCCAAATGACACCTCATACAGCCAGGTGCCCCTCTGAGATGAAGCTTCCAGAGGAAGGATCAGGCAGCAACATTTACTGTTCTGCAATATTTGCTGTTCTGCAGCCTCTGCTGGTGATACCCAGGCAAACAGGGTCTGGAGTACACCTCCAGCAAACTCCAACAGACCTGCAGTTGAAGGTCCTGACTGCTAGAAGGAAAACTAACAAACAGGAAGGACATCCACACCAAAACCCCATCTGTACATCACCATCATCAAAGACCAAAGGTAGATAAAACCACAAAGATGGGGAGAAACCAGAGCAGAAAAGCTGAAAATTCTAAAAATCAGAGCGCTGCTTCTCCTCCAAAGGAACGCAGCTCCTTGCCAGCAACAGAACAAAGCTGGATGGAAAATGACTTTGATGAGTTGATAGAAGTAGGCTTCAGACGATTGGTAATAACAAACTTCTCTGAGCTAAAGGAGGATGTTTGAACCCATCGCAAAGAAGCTAAAACCTTGAAAAAAGATTAGATTAATGGCTAACTAGAATAAACAGTGTAGAAAAGACCTTAAATGACCTGATGGAGCTGAAAACCATGGCACAAGAACTACGTGATGCATGCACAAGCTTCAGTAGCTGATTCAATCAAGTGGAAGAAAGGGTATCAGTGATTAAAGATCAAATGAATGAAATGAAGTGAGAAGAGAAGTTTAGAGAAAAAAGAGTAAAAAGAAACGAATAAAGCCTCCAAGAAATATGGGACTATGTGAAAAGTCCAAATCTATGTCTGATTGGTGTACCTGAAAGTGACAGGGAGAATGGAACCAAGTTGGAAAACACTCTTCAGGATATACTATCCAGGAGAACTTCCCCAACCTAGCAAGGCAGGCCAACATTCAAATTCAGGAAATACAGAGAATGCCACAAAGATACTCCTCAAGAAAAGCAACTCCAAGACACATAATTGTCAGATTCACCAAAGTTGAAATGAAGGAAAAAATGTTAAGGGCAGTCAGAGAGAAAGATCGGGTTACCCACAAAGTGAAGTCCATCAGACTAACAGTGGATCTCTCGGCAGAAACTCTACAAGCCAAAAGAGAGTGGGGGCCAATATTCAACATTCTTAAAGGAAAGAAATTTCAACCCAGAATTTCATATCCAGCCAAACTAAGTTTCATAAGTGAAGGAGAAATAAAATCCTTTACAGAAAAACCAATGCTGAGAGACTTTGTCACCACCAGGCCTGCCTTACAAGATTTCCCAAAGGAAGCACTAAACATAGAAAGGAACAACTGGTACCAGCCACTACAAAAACATGCCAAATTGTAAAGACCAATGATGCTAGGGAAGAAACTGCATCAACTAATGAGCAAAATAACCAGCTAACATCATAATGACAGGATCAAATTCACACATAACAATATTAACCTTAAATGTAAATGAGCTAAATGCTCCAATTAAAAGACACAGACTGCCAAATTGGATAAGGAGTCAAGACCCATCAGTGTGCTGTATTCAGGAGACCCATCTCACATACAGAGACACATATAGGCTCAAAACAAAGGGATGGAGGAAGATCTACCAAGCAAATAGAAAACAAAAAAATAGCAGGGGTTGCAATCCTAGTCTCTGTTAAAACAGACTTTAAACCAACAAAGATCAAAAGAGACAAAGAAGGCCATTACATAATGGTAAAGGGATCAATTCAACAAGAAGAGCTAACTATCCTAAATATATATGCACCCAATACAGGAGCACCCAGATTAATAAAGCAAGTCCTTAGAGACCTACAAAGAGACTTAGACTCCCACACAATAACAATGGGAGGCTTTAACACCCCACTGTCAACATTAGACAGATCCACAAGACAGAAAGTTAACAAAGATATCCAGGACTTGAACTCAGCTCTGCACCAAGCAGACCTAATAGACATCTACAGAACTCTCCACCCCAAAACAACAGAATATACATTCTTCTCAGCACCACATTGCACTTATTCCAAAATTGACTACCAAGTTGGAAGTAAAGCACTCCTCAGCAAATGTAAAGTGCAATCAAACTAGAATTCAGGATTAAGAAACTCACTCAAAACCACTCAACTACATGGAAATGGAACAACTTGCTCCTGAATGACTACTGGGTACATAACAAAATGAAGGCAGGAATAAAGATGTGCTTTGAAACCAATGAGAACAAAGACACAACATACAAGAATCTCTGGGACACATTTAAAGCAGTGTGTAGAGGGAAATTTCTAGCACTAAGTGCCCACAAGAGAAAGCAGGAAAGATCTAAAATTGACACCCTAACATCACAATTAAAAGAACTAGAGAAGCAAGAGCAAACACATTTAAAAGCTAGCAGAAGGCAAGAAATAACTTAGATCAGAGCAGAACTGAAGGAGAGAGAGACACTAAAAACCCTTCAAGAAATCAACGAATCCAGGAGCTGGTTTTTTGAAATGATCAACAAAATTGATAACACCGCTAGCAAGACTAATAAAGAAGAAAAATAGAGAAGAATCAAATAGATGCAATAAAAAATGATAAAGGGGATATCACCACGATCGCACAGAAATACAAACTACCATCAGAGAATACTATAAAAACCTCTATGCAAATCAGCTAGAAAATCTAGAAGAAATGGATAAATTATTGGACATGTACACCCTCCCAAGACTAAACCAGGAAGAAGTTGAATGCCTGAATAGACCAATAAGAGGCTCTGAAATTGAGGCAATAATTAATAGCCTACTAACCAAAAAAAGTCCAGAACCAGACAGATTCACAGCCGAATTCTATCAGAAGTACAAAGAGGAGCTGGTACCATTCCTTCTGAAACTATTCCAATCAATAGAAAAAGAGGGAATCCTTCCTAACTCATTTTATGAGGCCAGCATCATCCTGATACCAAAGCCTGGCAGAGACGACAAAAAAAGAGAATTTCAGACCAATATCCCTGATGAACATCAATGCAAAAATCCTCAATAAAATACTGGCAAACTGAATCCAGCAGCACATCAAAAAGCTTATCCACCATGATCAAGTTGGCTTCATCCCTGGGATGCAAGGCTGGCTCAACATATGCAGATCAATACACGTAATCCAGCATATAAACAGAACAAAAGACAAAAACCACATGATTATCTCAATAGATGCAGAAAAGGCCTTTGACAAAATTTAACAGCCCTTCATGCTAAAAACTCTCAATAAATTCGGTATTGATGGAATGTATCTCAAAATAATAAGAGCTTTTTTTTTTTTTTTTTGAGAAGGAGTCTCGCTCTGTCGCCCAGGCTGGGATGCAGTGGCCGGATCTCAGCTCACTGCAAGCTCCGCCTCCCGAGTTCCCGCCATTCTCCTGCCTCAGCCTCCCGAGTAGCTGGGACTACAGGCGCCCGCCACCTCGCCCGGCTAGTTTTTTTTTGTATTTTTTAGTTGAGATGGGGTTTCACCTTGTTAGCCAGGATGGTCTCGATCTCCTGACCTCGTGATCCGCCCGTCTCGGCCTCCCAAAGTGCTGGGATTACAGGCTTGAGCCACCGCGCCCGGCCTTAAGAGCTATTTATGACAAACCCACAGCCAATATCATACTGAATGGGCAAAAACTGGAAGCATTCCCTTTGAAAACTGGCACAAAACAGGGATGCCCTCTCTCACCACTCCTATTCAACATAGTATTGGAAGTTCTGGCCAGGGCAGTCAGGCAAGAGAAAGAAATAAAAGGTATTTAATTAGGAAAAGAAGAAGTCAAATTGTCCCTGTTTCCAGATGATATGATTGTATATTTAGAAAACCCCATCGTCTCAGCCCAAAATCTCCTTAAGCTGATAAGCAACTTCAGCAAAGTCTCAGGATACAGAATCAATGTGCAAAAATCACGAGCATTCCTATACACCAATAACAGACAGAGAGCCAAATCATTAGTGAACTCCCATTCACAATTGCTTGAAAGAGAATAAAATACCTAAGAATCCAACTTACAAGGGATGTGAAGGACTTCTTCAAGGAGAACTACAAACCACCGCTCAATGAAATAAAAGAGGACACAAACAAATGGAAGAACATTCCAAGCTCATGGATAGGAAGACTCAATATTGTGAAAATGGCCATACTGCCCAAGATAATTTATAGATTCAATGCCATCCCTATCAAGCTACCAATGACTTTCTTCACAGAATTGGAAAAAACTGCTTTAAAATTCATATGGAACCAAAAAAGAGCCCTCATTGCTAAGACAATCCTAAGCCAAAAGAACAAACCTGGAGGCATCAGGCTACCTGACTTCAAACTATGCTACAAGGCTACAGTAACCAAAACAGCATGGTACTGGTACCAAAACAGAAATATAGACCAATGGAACAGAACAGAGACCTCAGAAATAAGACCACACACCTACAACCATCTGATCTTCGACAAACCTGACAAAAACAAGAAATGGGGAAAGGATTCCCTATTTAATAAATGGTGCTGGGAAAATTGGCTAGCCATAAGTAGAAAGCTGAAACTGGATCCTTTCCTTACGCCTTATATGAAAATTAATTCAAGATGGATTAGAGACTTAAATGTTAGACCTAAAACCATAAAAACCCTAGAAGAAAACCTAGGCAATACCATCAGGACATAGGCATGGGCAAGGATTTCATGACTAAAACACCAAAAGCAATGACAACAAAAGCCAAAATAGACAAATGGGATCTAATTAAACTAAAGAGCTTCTGCACAGCAAAAGAAACCACCATCAGAGTGAACAGACAACCTACAGAATGGGAGAAAATTTTTACAATCTACCTATCTGACAAAGGGCTAATATCCAGAATCTACAAAGAACTCAAACAAATTTATGAGAAAAAACCCCATCAAAAAGTGGGCAAAGGACATGAACAGACACTTCTCAAAAGAAGACATTTATGCAGCCAGCCGACACATGAAAAAATGCTCATTATCACTGACCATCAGAGAAATGCAAATCAAAACCACAATGAGATACCATCTCACACCAGTTAGAATGGCGATCATTAAAAAGTCAGGAAACAACAGGTGCTGGAGAGGATATGGAGAAATAGGAACACTTTTATACTATTGGTGGGACTGTAAACTAGTTCAACCATTGTGGAAGACAGTGTGGCGATTCCTCAAGGATCTAGAACTAGAAATACCATTTGATCCAGCCATCCCACTACTAGGTACATACCCAAAGGATTATAAATCATACTGCTATGAAGACACATGCACATGTATGTTTATTGTGGCACTATTCATAATAGCAAAGACCTGGAACCAACCCAAATGTCCATCAATGATAGACTGGATTAAGAAAATGTGGCACATACACACCATGGAATACTATGCAGCCATAAAAAAGGATGAGTTCATGTCCTTTGTAGGGACATGGATGAAGCTGGAAACCATTATTCTGAGCAAACTATTGCAAGAACAGGAAACCAAACATCGCATGTTCTCACTCATAGGTGGGAATTGAACAATGAGAACAATTGGACATAGGGTGGGGAACATCACACACCGGGGTCTGTCATGGGGTGGGGGTAGTGGAGAGGGATAGCATTAGGAGATATACCTAATGTAAATGATGAGTTAATGGGTGCAGCACACCAACATGGCACATGTATACATATGTAACAAACTTGTATGTTGTGCATATGCACCCTAGAACTTAAACGTATAAGGAAAAGTTTTTAAAAATTAAAAAAAGAAGGAAAGGGAGAAATAGGAAAATCCATTGTTCTTTTTCCTTTCAGTTCTTCCTTACTCATTAGTAAGCTTAAGATAGACAATGTTGGTAGAATGCGTGCATATCAAGAACTAAAATAATACCACTATCACTAGAAAAATGCAAACCAAAACCACAATAACATATCATCTCACTCCAGTTAGAATGACTATTACCAAAAAGACAAGAAATAACAAATGTAGGCAAAAATGCAGGGAAAATGCAACTCATCCCTTTTGGTGGGTCAGGATGTAAATTAGTACAGCCACTATGGAAAACAGTTTGAAGGTTTTTCAAAAAATGGAAAATAGAACAATGATACAATACAGCAATCCCACTACTGGGTATTTATCCAAAGAAGAGGAAATCGGTATATCAAAGGGATACGTGGACCCCCATGTTTATTGCAGCACTATTCAAAGAGCCAAGATATGCAATCATCCTAAGTATTCTTCAAAGGATGAACTGATAAAGAAAATGTGATGTCTGTATACACAATGGAATACTATTCAGCCATTAAAAAGAATGAAATAATGTCATTTTCAGCAACATGGATAGAATGGAGGTCATTATGTTAAGTGAAAAAAGCCAGACACAGAAAGACAAATATTACACGTTCTTACTCATATGTAGGAGCTAAAACATTGATCTCATGGAAATAGGGAGTAGAATGATAGTTACCAGAGGGTGGGAAAGGTGGGACTAGAATAAGAAAATATGTAATTTAATGGGCATAAACATATCATTACATGGAAGAAATAAGTTATAATTTGATGGCACAGACAACTAACTATAGTTAATAATAATTTATTGTATATTTCAAAACAGCTAGAAGAGAAGATTTGAAATATTCCCAACAAAAGAATAAGTGTTTGAGGTGTTGGATATCCTAAATACCCTGACTTAATCATTACACATTGTATGCAGGTATCAAAATATCACATGTACCCCATAAATACAATGTGACTCCAAAAAGTTTATGAGAAAAAATGGAATTAAAAGATAAAAATAAAGTATAAATTTTATTTGTCAACATAAACTTTACCAAAGTCAAGATACTTTTGTAAGCTATGATACCAGCCATTTAATACATTTCTAAAGAACTGAGGGTCCTGGAAATTTAACCATGTCAATGCAGTCTTTTTACATTATTAAACAGAGAAAAATGGATGCCTGCTACAGATTTTTAAGATTAGGAAACAAAAAGAAGTCAGAAGAGACCAAATCAGGACTGTAATGTGGATGCCTAATGATTTCTCATCAAAACACTTGCAAAATTGTACTTGTGTAATGAGGAAAATGTCATGGTGGAGAAGAACTCTCTAGTGAAGCCTTCCCAGGGGTTTTCTGCTAAAACTTTGGCTAACTTTCTCAAAACATTCTCATAATAAGCAGATGTTATCACTCTTTGGCCCTCTAGAACGTCAACAAGCAAAATGCCTTGAGCATTCCCAAAACTGTTATCATTACCTTTGCTCTCCACTAGTCTGCTTTTGCTTTGACTGGACCACTCCACCTCTTGATAGCCATTGCTTTGATTGTGCTTTGTCTTCAGGATCATACTGGTAAAGCCATCTACCAGGATCATACTGGTATGGCCGTGTTTCATCTCCTATTACAATTCTTCAAAGAAATGCTTCAGGATCATGATCCCACTTGTTTAAAATTTCCACTGAATGTTGTGTTCTTATCTGCAGATGATCTGGGCACAAAAGTTTTGGCACCCATCAAGTGGAAAGTTTGCTCAACTTTAATTTTTTAGTCAGAATTACGTAAGCTGAACCAATTGAGATGGCAATGGTGTTGGCTATTGTTTGTGCTGTTAATCATCAGTCCTCTTCAATTAGGGCACAAACAAGATGAATTTTTTCCTCACAAATTGATGTGAATGGTCTGCCTCTGCAGGCTTCATCTTCAATATTGTCTTATCCCTTCTTAAAACAAGTTACCCATTTGTAAAGTGCCAATTTCTTTGAGGCATTTTCCCCATACACTTTTTGTAAAGCATCAGTGACTTCACCATTCTTTCACCAAAGCTTCACCATAAACATATGCTTGTTCTTGCTTTAATTGTAGCAGAATTCATGTTGCTCTGATAGGACCTCTTGTCAAACTGAGGCCTTATCCTTCTTAGTGCCTCAAGCAAGATCCTGTTTAGACATGCTATGACGAATTAGTATGAGTTTATTTTGGTACAAAAAGAGTTGGAAATTCATGCGTCATTTTTTCATAATACACATTTTCCATGAACTTTTTGAAGTCCCCCTCATAGGTACAATTACTTTGTACCAGTTAAAAATAAAAATTAAAATTAAATGAAATGAAATAAAAACAGTTGAATTTGTTTCGGTTAGCATTTCCACTGAATGTATGAGCTATAAATAATTGTGTAATTTAAGTGATTTTACTTGTGAGTTAAATATTCTTATATTTACATTTAAAACTGGCATTGCACAATGTAAAGATGAATGTTATCATACTAATAATGTTTTTAATTTGTACTTAGAATGAAATTGAATACCAATTTTAAAATGCCATGACAACTAGGAAAGAAAGAAAAATGCTTTATATTTTAGTACCTTTAATGGCACTTTTTCTCCTGGTATTTTACACAAGGGGCCCTGCCTATTCATTTTGCCTGGGACTTGCAAATTAGGTAACCTGCTCTTCAGGGCTTTTTGACTTTCATTACAGCACTTTTACTCAGCATGTGCTCATATCACTTTAATAATTTTTCAAAATATATGTGCATGTTTTTAAAAATAAAAATAAAGCTAGACTTTTCTGCTTCTGAGAAAATAGAGCAGATGCACTTTTCCCTATTTCCCCTATAAATTATGACTAAAACTCTGGAATGAATATATACACACACCAAATAAGAAACTCTGAAAAGTGAGGAGAAGAGGGCAGACCCGGTAGGGACTTTAGACCATAGGAATGACACAGTGGTGACATCCCTAGATTTTCTTTTTGCCTCATATTCCCAGACTTGGAGCTTAAGAAGCCAGCAACCCCAGAAATGCCAACTGTTGTCGACACAAATAAAAGTCCCAACAAACCTCTGCTTTCTTTAGCCAAATGATTAATAAACAGGCAGTCTAGAAAAAACAAATCCTCGATGATAACTGCTTTACTGCAGCCAAACACCACAGAAAAATCTATGGCTCCACTCTCCCACACACCAGCAAGGACTGAATGGGGAGCCTCACCACCCCAAACCACTCCCCCTAGGGTTTAGTCAGAGAAGGACAAATAGGGAGATGGAACTTTCATCCCCACCTTAACAAACTCCACCCCCACAGTATCAGAGGAGGCCTTGCGAGAAGTAGTAATAAAACACCCCTATCTCTCGCAGGAGGTGTGCACAGAGGCCCAGTGGCGAGGCAGAATTCCCAATGCCACCCAGTGGTAATGAGGAGTCACCCCCTTAGGTGTCAACAGAAGCGGCATAGGAACCCTGCATTTCTAGCCCTATCTGGCAGTAACTGAATGACAACCCCCTCTTTCTTCTGCTGGGACAATGTCAGGAAAAGCCAGCTAAAGCTTGCAATTTAAATAAGATGCAGAGTCTCGTAATACCCAAAATGTCTAGATTTCAATTTAAAAAATCACTCATACCAAAAACCAGGAAAATCTCAAACTGAATGAAAAACATAATCCATAGATGCCAATACCAAGAGATGTTAGAATTATCTGCTAAAGGTTTTAGAATAGCCTTTATAAAAATGCTTCAATGAGCAATTATGAACATGTAAAAAATAGAACTTCTCAGTGAATAAATAGAAGATGTGAGGAATAAACAAATTGAAATTTTAGAACTGAAAAAATATAATAACAAACATTTTAAAACTCAATAGATGGGCTCAACAGCAGAACAGAGGGGAGAGAGGGGAAAAAAAATCAGTGAACTGGAAGATTGAATAATAAAAATTACCCAGTGGGAATAATAGAGGGAAAATATACCCCCCCGCCAAACAAAAATGAACAGAGGCAGGGCACAGCGGCTCACACCTGTAATCCCAGCACTTTGGGAGGCCAAGGCAGGCAGATCACTTGAGGTCAGGGGTTCAAGACCAGCCTGGTCAACATGTTGAAACGCCGTCTGTACTAAAAACACAAAAATTAGTCAGGTCTAGTGGCGCACGCCTGTAATCACAGCTACTCAGGAAGTTGAGGCACCACAGCCGCTTGAACCCGGGAGGCAGAGGTTGCTGTGAACTGAAATTGCACCACTGCACTCCAGCCTAGGCAACAGAGTGAGACTCTGTCTCAAAAAAAAAAAAAAAAAAAAATTAGCAGAGCTTCCAGGGACCTGTGAGACTATAATAAACTATCTGACATTCATGACATTTATGTCATCAGAGGTTCAAAAGGAGAGGTGAAAGAGGGTTAGGCCAAAAAAGTACTTAAAGAAATAATGGCTGACAATTTCCTAATTTTGGCAAAAACATAAACCTACAGATTCAAGAAGCTGTGAAAACTTCAAACATAATAAACTCCAACAAATCTATACCGAGACACATCATAATCAAATTTCTGAAAGCTAAAAACAAACAAAAAATATTACATGGGTAAAACTATTTGACTGACAGCAGATTTCTCATTACAAACCATACAGACCAGAAGGAAGTGCCACAATATTTTTCAAATGCTGAAAGAAAAGAACTAACAGCCCTAAATCATATATCCAATGACAATGTCATTCAGAAATGAAGAAGAAACCAAGACATTCCCAAATGAAGGTGGTAGGGGAAGGCAAATGTGCCTCGGGAGATCTACTCTAAAAGGATAGCTAAAGAAACTTGTCTGGACTGGATATCATAAAAGAATTCTTGGAGCACCAAGAAGAAAAAAAAAAACGGGAGTAAAAAATATACTTAAATACAATAGACCTTCCTTCTCCTCTTGAGTTTTCCATAGTTGAAGCAAAAATTATACCACTGTCTAATGTAATTCTCAGTGTAACTGGAGGAAATATTTAAAACAATTATTTTGAAAAGTGGGAAGGTAAAGGGACATAAAGAGAGGAAAAGTTTCAACATTTCACTCAGACTGGTAAAATGTTGACACCAGTATACTGTTATAAGGTACACATCAGTAATATAATATCTACAGCAATCACTTAAAAAGCTATACAAATAGGTAACCTCAAAAACACTATAGAGAAATAAAAATGGAACTCAAAAAAATGTTAAGTAACCCACAGGAAAGCAGGAAAAAAAACAGAGGAAGAAAAACAAAGAGAAAACAAAAATTAAAATGACAGACTTAAGCCCTAACATATCAATAATTACGTAAAATGTAAACCGTCAGCCGAGTACCATGGCTCACACCTGTAATCACAGCACTTTGGGAGGCTGAGGCGGGTGGATCACGAGATCAGGAGATCGAGACCATCCTGGCTAACACGGTGAAACCCCATCTCTACTAAAACTACAAAAAATTAGTCAGGCATGGTGGCACGCACCTGTAGTCCTAGCTACTCGGGAGGCTGAGGCAGGAGAATCACTTCAACCCAGGATGCGGAGGTTGCAGTTAGCCGAGACTGCACCATTGCACCCCAGCCTGGGTGACAGAGCGACACTCTGCCTCAAAAAAATAAATAAATAAAACGTAAATGGTCTAAATACACCAATGAAGAGAGAAAGATTGGCAAAGAGGAATAAAAATGCCGACCCAGCTATGTGCTGCCAGAAACTCGCTTCAAATATAATTATATAGTCAGATTGAAAGTAAATGGATGAAAACACATATATCATACACACAAATATCAATCAGAAAAAGGAGTGGCTTTATAATATAAAATAGACCCCAGAGCAAAGAAAATTACCAGAAACTGAAAGAGACATTATATAGTGATAAAAAAGTCAATCTACCAAAAAGACCTAGCAATCCTAAGTGTACATGCACCAAACAACAGACTTGCAAAATATGTAAAGCAAAAACTGATTGAATTAAAAAGAAGCATAAAGTCCACAATTATAGCTGGAAACTTTAATGCTCCTCTCTCAACAGTTAATAGAAAAACTAGACGGCAAATAAGCAAGAATGTAGAATAACTCAACTGAATATTCACCAAGAAGATGTAATCAACATTTATGGAACACTGCACCCAACAACAGCAAAATACTCTTTTGTTTTCAAATGTTCACAAAACAAGGTAGACCATATCCTGGACCATTAAAAAAAAAAAAAATACTTGAATAGGTTTTAAAGACTCGAAATTATACAGAGTGTATTTTCCAGCCATGATGGAATCAAACTAGAAATCAATAACATAAAGACAACAGGAAAATCTCCAAACACTTGCAAACTAAACAACATTCTTCTAAACAACCCATGAGTCAAAGAAAAAGTATCAAGGGAAATTAAAATATATATTTAAATTAAAATGAAAATATAACGTCAAATTTTGTGGAAACAACTAAAAAACTGCTGAGAGGAAAATTTATAGCACTAAACACATACATTAGAAAACAGGAAAAGTCTCAAATAATAATCTAAGCACCTACCTTAAGAATCCAGGAAGAAAAACAGCAAAATAAACCCAAAACTATTAAAAGAAAAAAAAAATAAAATAAAAGATGTGAGCAGAAATCAATGAAACTAAAAACAGAAAATCAATGAAACAAATATTAACTTATTTGAAAAGATCAAATATGATTGACAAAATTCTAGCAGGACTGACAAAAAGAGAAGACATGAATTATCAATATCAGAAATTAAACAGGGAATATCATCACAGACTCTGCAGACATCAAAAAGATAATAAGGAAATACTATGAGCTCTACACATATAAATTTGACAACTTACATGAAATGGGCCAATTCTTTGAAAAACACAAACTACGACCATTTACCCAATCCTGAAAGATTACCATACGATTCCAGTTATAGAATGTTCTTGAAATGACAAAATTGTAGAAATGGAGAACAAATGAGTAGTGGCCATAGATTAAGGAGGGTGTAGGAGAAAAGTGGGCAAAACTGTAAAAGAGCAACAAAAAGGACCCTTGTGGTGCTGGAACTATTCTATACCTCAGCTGTATCAATGTAATTATCCTGGTTGTGTTATTGTAGTACAGTTTTGCAAGATGCTACTATTGGGGAAAACTGAGTAAAGGATACATGAGATTTCTCTGTATTATTTCTTGCAGCTGCATGTGAATCTACAATATCTCAAAATAAAACATTTAATTTAAAAATAAATAGGCCAGGCGCAGTGGCTCATGCCTGTAATCCCAGCACTTTGGGAGGCTGAGATGGGCGGATCACTTGAGGTCAGGAGTTCAAGACCAGCCTGGCCAACATGGTGAAACCTCATCTCTACTAAAAATACAAAAATTAGCCAGGCGTGGTGGCACACACCTGTAGTCCCAGCTGCTCAGGAGGTTGAGGCAGGAGAATCGCTTGAACCCGGGAGGCGGAGGTTGCAGTGAGCCAAGATTGTGCCACTGCACTCCAGCCTGGGTGACAGAGCAAGAGTCTGTCTCAAAATAAATAAACAAAATAAAATAAATAAAGCCAATTCAAGAATGTAGGTGGGAGAGGTAAAAAGAGGTAAAAGGAAGAATCAATGCCTGGTTTTTGACACATAATTTCAAAAGAAATCAAGAAAGAGTATATAGAGGTGAAGGAACAAGAAATAGAGGTCCACATGCAGAATTTCAAATGACAAAAAATAGCCAACTATTCTTACCAGCAAAAAATTCCAGGAGGTTGTGAGACGGGAGGATCCCTTGAGCCCAGGAGTTTGAGGCTGCGGTGAACTGTGATCACACCACTGCACTGCACTACAGTCTGGATGACAGAGCAAGACCCTGTCTCACAAAAAAAAAAAAAAAAAAAAAAAACTTTTATATGTTTGTTATTTAAATTAGGAGGAAGAGTAAAAGTAATATAGGAAGCTAAATTATTTTCTTTTACTACAAAGATTCAAAAGCTAATTTTACATATAACTGTCTTAACCTATTAGTTAGATTAGACCAGCAATTCCCAAAGACTAAAACCAGAAAAAAACTAGAAAAGATTGCCTCAATTTTTATTTTCAGTACTTTCAGCAGACTAAGTATTTGAATTGGCTCCCCAGCTTAACAGAATAAGAAAAGCTGTATAACGTTTTTCATCAACTTGAAGATATTTAGGTTGCTATCTAAACAATGAAAAATGAGGACACCAAGATCCAGAGGGGAAGGAAATTCAAAGAGGTGAGCCTGGCATTTGGATCTGATTTTCTCCAGATGCATCAGCCCATTCTGGAAGACAGAAGTGACGGACTGAGAAGCTGAGCATATCTTTTCTTTTGGGGGAGGAGGTTGGTTTTTTTACTGCTTGGTGTTCTCTGAGCTTCTGGAATCTGTGGTGTGCTGTCTGTTGCTAATTTGGGGAAATTGTTGACTATAATTTGTCCAAGTTCTCCCTCCTCTTCTCTTCTCTCCCCTTTCCCTCTCTCTCATCTTTTGGGATTCCAATTACACATATGTTAGCCCACTGATATTATCCTACAGTTCTTAGATGCTTTGTTCTGTTTGTTCACTCTTTTTTTTCCCTTTGTATTTCAGTTTGAATACTTTCTACTACATTGTCTTCAAGTTTACTGATTCTTCTCTCAGCTATGTTGAGTCTACTGATGAGTCCATCAAAGGCATTCTTCATTTCTGTTACTGTGTTCTCTATTTCTAGCATTTTCATTTGATTTTTCTTATACTTTCCATCTCTCTTTTGAAATTACCCATCTGATTATCCATCGAACAAAGTGGATTAATCTCAAAAACATATTGCTACGTGGAAGTAAACCAAACTCGAAATACTACATACTTAATGATTTCATTCACACAACATTCTGGAAAAGGCAAAACTATAAAGACAGAAAACATATCAGTAGTTACTAGGTACTAAAGGTGGCAGGAGTGGATTGGCTACAAACAGGAATGAGGGAACTTTGGGGTGACAAAATATTACATATTTTTATTAAACAAATGTATATATTAATAAAAATTTATAGACTGTACACTTAAAATGGTGAAATTTTACTGCATGCAAATCATATGTCAATAAACCTTATTTTGAAAAATATAAAACAAAATGATAGAAATAAAATAAAGCCCTGCCATTACACATACTCCAGAAGAGATAAATTTTTTTAACTGGCCACACTAAGCACTGTGAAGACACAGAACAATGCGAATTCTCTTACACTATTGGAGAATTGTAGATTCCTGCAAGAACTTTGGGAAATTATTTGACAATATCAGCTAAAATTGAACATATGCACACCCCACAACCCCGCCATTCCCTTACTAGGATTATACCCAAAGTAAAATTCACAAAAATGAATGCCAAGAGACAAGTACAAAAATGTTTATAGGCCCTTATCATAGCCAAAAACTGGAAACAGTTGCATATAATTGGTAATTCAATGCACTCTACATTTCTATATACTAGTGTCGTATGCACTTTTCTAAACACATTTTGTGCTTGTTTTATACTTCATAAAACATATTCCATATATAAGTATGCAAAGCCTTTCATGCTTGACCCATGCCCACCTCCACAGCCTAATTTCCTGTCCTAGACGGTCTCATTCAAACAGACCACAGCCTATCACTCTCCATGCCTTTGCACACTCTGTTCCCACTATCTGGATAGTCTGCTACGTGTCCAACTTTGATACTCTTCCTCTACGTGGCAATCTTCAACTTCACTTCAAAGCCTAAATCAGATATTATCTCATTCCAAAAGCCTTCATTGAACTCCCACTCCATGCAAGCTTCCCCCAACAGGGCTGCGTTAGGTACTTCTAATTTAATTCCTCATAACACCGTATGCTTTAGGTCAGAGTTTATCAACCTCATCACTTTTGACATTTTGGGTCAGACAATTATTGATGTGAGGGGCTGTCTTGTGCATTTTTAGGATTTTTTTTTTTTTTGTCAGCATTCTCACCCTCTACTCACTAGATGCCTGTATTATGCCCCCTCCCCACCGCACATTGTGACAAATGTTCTCTGAGCAGCAAAACCACCTCTGGTTGAGAAGCACTGTTCTGGGGCTTTGGAGGAGCCTTCCCGTGCCTGAGTTCAGAAACAAATGAGATATCAGCCAAAAGTCAGGGAGATGAAAATCGGAACGTTAGTGATAGAGTTGAGTGGAGAATGTGGCTCTACCCTGCCATCCCGGAGACAAACAGTGCAGGACGACCAAGGGCCCCCACACAGGCAGGCCCCTCGCGGGATGGCAGAGAGGAGACTGGGATGCCAATGTCCTGGGAACGGGCTGGCTGAGGGAAGGGAAAGATGGAAGGAGCTGGCCGACTTGCTGGATTTCTCCTTCCAACTCCCCAACCTGACATGAAAAAGATGGAGCAGGGTGAGGAGAGAGGCCAGGGGATTACTCAAGAATCCTTCCAGGGGGAGGAATGACGATGGCCCTAACACCGTGCCTCTGTCACAGCCATGGGGACATCATCATTCCTGGCCTCTTGTCGGTCTCCTGCATGGAGATGGAGGGTATGGACTATGTCCTGCTCATCCCTGCATCCCCGGGGCTGGCCCAGGGCCTGGCTTGAGCTGGGAGTTCAGTATATGTCCTTTTGTTCTTCTAGTCCCCACCATTACTGGTATTGCAGTGTGCCTGGGATCCTTAGAGCCCCACAGTATCTCCGGAGAAAGCCACGATCCCTACAGTGAATCCTGAATCCGCCCCTCTGCCTTCCGTGTCCCTGGTTCACAGACATTGCTCACCAAGGGAGCCTGATACGTGAAAGAAGCTCAAATGTTCCATCAACCGGGAAGGCGTGCGGCAGCAACGGGCACTTCCTCTGCACCACAGCCATCTGACCACAAGGGGGTGATGTCCCCCTTCCAATGCCTCTACAACCGCCATCCCTAAAACCAACTCCTCACCCCAGGACCAGAGCGGACATAGGAGGGAGGTGGACTCCCCACTCCCCTTTCTAAAGGAAGGAGGTGGCCCTGCACTAGGTGATTGCCCTCATGGGCCACAGCTGGGCATCTGGCTGACTCAGGTTCTAGGCTTCTCCTTCCCCCGACCTGTCCCCCTCGAGGTTCTCTCCTATAGAGCTTGGGGCATCCCTAGTATCTCCAGACCCAGGGAGGTGACCATTCCCCGGTGCTATCCTGGGGGCTCCACCAGCCCTGGACTGGTCAGGAAGGCCCCATGCTGGCCCTCAGCTTCCCACCCCCACCATCCCCACTTCTAAGTGGTGCTGCTACCTCTCAGGTCCTGCTTCCCTGTGCAGCCTGGATTCCTCCCAATGCAGCCCGGAGACCTTGTCTAGCCTCATCTGCCTCTTGAGTGACTGTCCTAGATTCTCTGTCACTGGATCTTTGGACCAGCCAATGCTGTCAGTTGCCTCACCTGCTGAGGGCGTGGTGAGACAGGTGGTCACTAGGATGTCATGGGCCCTGAGCCTCCTCTCTAAGGCCTGTCCTTGCTACCCCTTCTCTTGTCCCACTCTTCTCTGATCTCACAAGGACTTCTGCCATCTCAGGACCTGGACCCCAGCATGCTCCTGCCCCCACCCCATCTACACTGTTCTGGATAAGCCCAAAGTCTTTGGAAGCAGATAGAGATGGGTTTGAATCCTTATGCAGCACTTATTAACAGAGTTGTTACTTACCTTCTGTGAGGCTTGGTTTTGTAATCTGTGAAATGGGAGTGATCACGGCCACCCTTTTGAGTTTTTTGTAAGTGACATCCTGTGCATCTCATGCAGGGCCCAACGCTATCATAGACAGCCAGTAAATGTTGCTTCCCTCCCACCATTTCACATGAGCACTGGGCTCGGCATTCTACACACAGAATCGTGAATATCCACGTAACTTTGTCAGCTAGTTACTACTGGTCCATTTTATAGACAAAGAAACTGAGGCACCACGAAGTCAAATAATCTGTCCGGGATCACGTAAGTGGGGAACTAGTAAAGCTGACACTTGGGCCCATATTGGATGGACGTGAAGGCAAATCCTGCTCTGCCTGGGCACTCTGCCCCAATGTTCTGCATGCAGGTAAAGGAGAGTGTTTTACTGTCCATGTTTTCTAATAGGCTTCTCAGTGCTTTGATCCTACCTCTGCAGAAGCACCCACCACCGCTCCTTTTAGGGAAAAGAGGCCTATTTACCTTTTAATTTTACTTTCAATCAGTCAGATTCAGTTCCACGTTCATAGAGACTTGGGGTAGTTCAGGGAAATCAAAGCCTGGGTGTCCTTGGAGAAAGGTTGACGTTCATGCCCACTCTTTTTTTGGGTGCCATTGACTTTGAAAAAGAGGGAAGTCTAATAACTGAGTCTGGGAAATAAAGATGCCTGCATTTCACGTCCTCTGACCCAGATCCCGGAGGATTGGGAGCAGCTGTTTCCATCTCCGCAGGTGCTGGAACCTCCAGGAATGTGGTCACATGGAAGGGGAGGAGCAAGGGTGAGTGGAATAGAACTTCCAGAGGTCAAATCACCCAAAAGGTCCAGTGGAGCTGAACACTGCACTGTCTGCCATAGGAGAGGAACTCACCTGCCCTGCCAAGCAGCAGGCCGGCTGCAGGGGAATGGACAGGTTGGCCTTGCAGACTCAGGGAGCAAGCACCAGGGCATGGGCCATGCAGGGCTGTGAGAGGGCAGCCCAGAGACACCCAGGTCCCAAAGGCCCAAAGAACGGGAAATGGGGGTTTTGAGAGGGGAAGGATCTTGCCTAGGACCCACTGTGTCCAGAGCCCCTTCTGCTGAGCCACACCCTGGAGCCATAGGCTCTCTGGCCTCTGCCACTGCTGACTGCCTGCGTGGTGGTCATTGAGGAAATCTGGGCCAGGTCCAATCCACCACGAGGGATTGATTGATAATGGGAACAGAGACTGTGGATCTCCATCCTGACCGCTCTACTGAAGCTTTTAATAATCAGCCTGCCTCTAAGTGCCTGAAGACTCTCGGCTTCCAGCTGTCTATTAATTGTGCCTCTCAGGCCCTTGGACAGTTGGTTCAGCCTGCTGCCCACTGTGACCGCTTCCAGGAAGGGCAACGAGTGACTGCAGTTCCCAAGCTGGCCACTAGAGGGAGCCTTAGCCCGTAACAGCTCTGCCTTAACTGGCGGAGGAGAAGAAAACCAAAGGGTCCCAGAATCCCTGCCCGTGTGGACATCCCAAAGTCCTCCTCCCTTAGCTCTCCCCAGCCCAAGTGTAGGCCCCTCCTGTTTTCAGAAGTTCTTGAAAAGGGAGGTCTCCATCCTCCCCTGAGAACCACTGGCAGCAGCTCCAGCCAAAACCCTGCCTACCGGTGCCTCAGCGGCGTGGGGCCTGGGGGGAGGCTGCCTGGGAGATAGAAGGCAGATGAGGTGGGACACGGAGGGACAGAGAGGAGGGAAGGAAGAGGGCAGATGCAGACAGGAGGGGCTGGAGGGGAGGAGGCGCTGAAAAGGGAGACAGGGGAAGAGTGGAAACAGGAGAGAGGAGACCCCAAGGGGGAAACCTTGAATTCAGCCTTCCCCGCCTGCCCTTCCTGCCGGTCCCAAACACCCATCCAGAGGAGGACCCGTCTCCCTCCCTCCAGTGTCGGCTGTGGCTCCAGGCCTGCCCTGTTTACCTGGCCCAGTCACAGTCTCCCAAACACCAGTCCAGGATTTGGGGTTATTAGAGGCTGGGGAGGGTGAGATCCTGGAGCCGGAATCTGAGAAGAGGAAGCGCGGTGAGACGGCTGTAACCCAGCACCAGGCACACACACAACGCTGACGCTGCCCTGAATTCCACCCGGCTGCGGCTCTCACCTGATCTCCACCTCTCTTATCTCGGCTTGGGATAGAGTTCAGCTGGTTTTAGTCATCTGAAGGACTGTCATTCACAGAAGTTTCTCCTTCTCCAGCTGACACCTGCTGATACTGCAGCAGGAATGATCCAGGTTAGGTATCAAGCTCTGTCCAAAAGGCTGCCCCTGGAGGGGGCTTCAGCTTTCAGGGACAAATCTCCTTCCTTCCTGCCCTCTGTCCTCCCCATCCTGACGTCTATGGAGGAGAAACCTTGGCAAAAGTGACTAACGGAAGCAAAGAGTAAAGCCCAGGAAAACACGTTGATTGGGGTGGGTGGGGGTCAAGGTCTTCAGAGCTGTCTATACTTGCTGTGTCTCTACTTCCTATTCACTCAGCAGTTCACCAGCTCTACAAATATCGTGAGACTTTCATGAGCCTGACACTGTGCTAAGCCACTTCCTTGGCCTCCTGCCTCCTAGTGATGCTGTTGCTCTTTTCTCAAAGGAAAGGACAAGGATGATTCCTTTGTGGTCAAATTCAGTGACCTTCCTCTGGGGCTCACTCAATTTGATCCTAAGGTGGTGGCTGGACTGTTGACCAGCCATTCTTTCCTTCTAGAAACTCTCAGCTCCTTTCCCCATCAAAACAGCACCCCTCCTAGGTCCTCCTCCTTCCTCTCTGAGACCTCTGTCTTCTTCACAGGACCCTCTCCTCTTCTTCCCTTCTCCTTACATAGCAGTGTTCCCCTGCTTCCACCCACGACCCTCCTCTGTCTACAATGCCTCTGTGTCAGGATGACTCACAGCCTGCAAATGCACAGCAATTTTCCTATGTCTCTATTTATTTTGTATATCACACAACCCTCGCTACTGCACTAGCAAGAAACTTTAGGTTGCATCTAATACTTGGAACTTAGATAGCGCCAAGGCCTGGAGACAGGCCCGCTTGGTCATCCAGTCCGTTGTCCTCAGGGGTCACCCCGAGATGTCCACCATCTAATCTGGGTGGCCATGTGAGTTAAGCTGCTCTCTCTGTAGTCTCTGGACTCCACACATGGAGCATAGGAAGCTCTGGCCTGGAGCCCCAGGCCTTGTCCTCGGTGCCCAAGATACAGGGGAATGGACAGATTGACCTTGCAGAGGAGTAAGCACGAGGACAGAGCATGCAGAGAGGCAGTCACCTCCCTGGAGATAATGTTGAGAACTCCATGCAGCCACCCACCCCAACCCCAGACCCTTTCTCATTCTCTTTCTCCAGTCCAGGGGGGCATTTGAACTGACCCAACTTGAGTCACGTACTCTTCCCTGGACCAGTCTGCTGTATGACTGGAGGAAGTGGTCATCAAGATATCCCAATACACTGACATGGCCCCTGGCAGCCATCCCTATACATACCCCCCTCTTCCCATGAAAGAGGGGGACTCAAGCTGTGCACCTACCCCCTCCCCATGTGGTATCTAATATAACTCTTAAATCCTTCCCTCCAGCACATGTTGGAGTATGAATCAGAAATTTCCAGTTGTTCCCAATACCCACTCTCCTCTCCTCCTTTACTAATACATCCCCAGAAGTATGGCTGTACTCATGGCTGCACAGTATAAAAGTTACATTTCCCAGCAGCTAGTTGAGGCCTTGTGACAGCTTTGGCTATTGTGATCTGAGCAGAAACAATGTATATAATGTAAATGTACCACATCCTTAAAGAGAAGGGCACGCCCTCCCCTTCCTCTTTTCCTGCTTTTCACTGACTAGAATGCAGTTGTAATGGCAGGAGCTGGAGCAACCATCATGGACCACATATTGAGGATGGCAGGGCGATCAAATTGAAGGACCTGGGGTCCTGAACAATTTCACAGGGGAGAGCTATAATACAAGTAAGACAAAAATAAACGGCCACATTTAAGTGTTTGGTAATTCAAAGCCTTTGTTATAGAAGCTGAACTAATACGCTAACTGATAGAGCTAAAGAGATCTTCAGGGCAGGTGCAGTGGCTCACGTCTATAATCTCAACATTTTGGGAGGCTGAGGCAGCAGGATCACTTGAGCTTGGGAGTTCAAGGCCAGCCTGGGCAACCTAGCAAGACCTAGTCTCCGCTTAAAAAAAAAAAAAGAAAAGAAAAGAAAAGAAAAAATTAGCTGGGCATGGCAACACACACCTATAGTCCCAGCTATTCAGGGGACTGAGGTGGAAGGATTTCTTGAGCCCAGGAGGACAGAGCTGCAGTGAGCTATGATTGCACCACTGCACTCCAGCCTGGGCAATGGAGCAAGACCCTGTCTCTATAATAAACAAAAACGAGAGATCTTCACTCCATTTCTATAGCACTTTCCAGCTATGAGATTTGGGGCAAACTACTTAATCCTTCTAAGCTTTCATTTCCTTAGCTGCCTACCTATTTCCCACAATCATTTTACAAAATGAATGAAATAGCATTGAATAAAGCACCTAATATAACATTGACATATACTTGGGGTTCAACTGATGTTGAAACTGACAGCCCAGTCATCTTTACAAAATACCAACCAGATCCCCTGCCCCCTTGATTCGGAATCTTCGAACACTCCCACTGCTCTAACTACAAACACCAAACCCTTCCTGTGGCCTACAAAGCCCTGCCTATCTCACCCAGCCTCTCTAGCCCAACCTTCCCCACCTCCCCCGGCTCCTTTTGCCCACTCTGACCTTGCGGTCACCTCACTGCCTCCACAAACATTGATCGAGGGCCTTTCACAGTCCAGACACTGTGCTGGGACTTCGCACATACACACCCGGAGCCTTGCTCTTGCAGACTTTACGGTCTAGTGAGGGAGAAAGAAAAAACTAAGTTCACATAAATAAATAAGCATAGCTAACATTTATTGAGCACTTACTACCTGCCAAGTGCTGTCTGAGCTGGTTTTACATATATAAATTATCAACTCCTACAACCCTCTGAGTTAGGTGTTACTATGATCACCCCACATTTTACAGATGTGGAAACAGAAGCACAGCAAGGTCAAGCAACTTGCCCAGGGTCACACAGCTAGTGGGCATGGAGCCAGAATTTGAACTTGTCTAGTCTGACACCATAGCCTGTGCATTCAACCATGAGTCTGTCCTGCCTTCAAATTCATGTCAAATTACCACTGTGAAATGTGCTATCAAGGGAGTGTACATGGGGTTCAGAGGCACGAAGACTCTCCTGCCCCTGGGCCTTGGCATGTGCTGTTCCCTCTGCCTGAAACACCCTTTCTTCCCTCTTTGCCTGACCAACTCCTGTTCACCCTTTGGATTCTGACATTCTGCACATGTCACTTCCTAAGGGACGCCTTCTCTGCTCTCCCCAAACCAGCCAGATCCATTTAGAAACTCTTGCTCCGTAAAGCACCCTTGCTCCCGTGCACGATCACACTGTGATTATATCTTTGCTGATTCTTTATAAGTTTTTCCTGATCCCATGAGACCCGGAGTGCCGTGAGACAAACAAGCACATTGTTAGTGCTCAGGGCCAAGTACAGTGCCTGTACACAGTAGGTGCTCAGTATGTATCTTTCAAATCAGTTCATTGATTGGTTGATTGACTTACCCCAAGCTGGGCCTGCTGTCTCCAGAATGCTAAAGCTCCATCTCTCCTGGTGGTCTCTTGCTGTCCTCGAGGACCCCTGCCCATGCCCCAGTGGCCTTGGCTCCTAATACCCTACACCAGCCAGAGTCCCCTGAGGGAGGGAGAGGTAATGGTTCGGCCAGATCAGATTCTGCAAATGCAAGAGGGGCTGAGGGAGGGCCGGGGCAGGGAGATGACAACCTTCCAGGCACCCCTTGGTTTCCCAGGGCCAGACCTGGGATGGGGGTTTCTCAGGACTGATCTGGGAGTCAGGAAATGGAGCAGAGGTTAAGAGGAGGGGCCCAGAAGATGGACATCCTGTCTCGATGGCCAGAGATGATCTTTCAAACCCCATAAAACCTGGAGCCATGGAGGCGGTTGTACCAGCATCCCACACGCCGTAGTCTGGAGTCCAGAGCCGGCCAGATCGATATCATGTGAGAGCCTTTCTGCTCCAGCCTTTTCTGCTGCCAAGTGTCCCCAGAGGCCTAAGGAAATGGCGGAGAAGGCAAGAGGCACCAGAAAAGGAAAGGAAGCACATGTTTCTCAGTGTCCCACAGGGCCAGCAGTAAGCCGAGCACCATGCTAGGTGCTGTGTGGTCATGCAGCCCTCCAGGATAGGTGTGACCCATATGACAGATAAGGAAACTTGGGCCCAGCCATGCCTATCCTCTGGGCTCCATCTGGATGAGGTGGTCTCCTGGCATGTGCCAGCAGCCATACCCAGGACAGAGCCTCGAAAGGGCCTTTTGCAGTCTCTGGGCCCAACATTTCCAGGTACAGGAGCTCACCCCTCCCAAAGCACCCCTTTCCATTTCAAGCATCTCCTCCCACCTCTGGCCTCCCTGTGGCCCTCATCTGTTACATGTGGAGCCCAGAGAATGCTGACTCTTCCAGCGAGGGGGCCATCAAACATCGGAGGCCAGCATCCCATCTCATCCTCCCTGATCCCTGAAGCTCTTCTTCTCCAGGTCGAGCTCTCAGCTCCTTCGGGTGCTCCTTGGGGCCCTGACCCTTTCCCACCACACCCCAGCTTGCCCACATCCACATCCAGTGTGTGCCAGGCCCCCCCCCCACCCGCAGCTGATCTGATCTGCAGAGCTCATGGAGACATTCTCTCCCCTCCTTTGATCCTGCCCTTCTGCCAACCAGTGCAGCAGGGGTCAGCTCACTGTGGGAGAAGCTCCCTGCCCCACTGATGACCCCATGATCCCTGGGACTGACTCATCAGTTAGCTGAACACCAGAATGCTTGGAGAGAAGGCAGTAGGAAAGGAGATGCCTGTGTGGAGACGCAGCATATTCCGAGGGACTAGGTCTCTGTGTACATGTGTCTGTGTGTGTACGTGTGGGCCTGTATGTCTGCACATCTTGTGTGTGTGCATCTGTGTGTCTCTGTGCATGTGTGTTCATGTGTGTGCATCTGTGTGTGCATGTGTATATGTGTGTCTGCGTGTCTCTGTGTGTCCGTGTGTGTCTGCATGTCTTGTGTGTGTGTATCTGTGTGTTTGTGTGCGTGTGTTCATGTGTGTATGCATCTGTGTGTCTGTGTGTGTGCCTGTGTATATATGTGTCTGCATGTCTCTGTGTGTCCATGTGTGTGTCTGCATGTTGTATGTGTGTGCATCTGTGTGTCTGTATGCATGTGTGCTTGTGTGTGTGTGTGCATCTGTGTGGATGCATATGTATTCATGTGTGCATCTGTGTGTCTATGTGTGTGCAACTGTGTGTGCATGCATATGCACGTGTGTCTTTGTGTCTCTGTGTGCGCATGTGTGTCTGTCTCTGTGTGTGCATGTGTGTGTCTGCATGTCTTGTGTGTGTGCATCTGTGTGCCTGTGTGCATCTGTGTGGGCATGTGTATGCACAGGTACCTGTGTGTCTCTGTGCATGTGTGTGTGTCTGCATGTCTTGTGTGTGTGCATCTGTGTGTATGGCGGGAAGGTGTGTCTTTAGTCCTATACCTACTGTCAGTGTTTTTAGAATGGGCCATATCCTTCCCATGTTCTGACTGCTTGTAAATTGCTAAGCACTAATAAATAGGCATTTTCACCAACAGGGAAAATTCCAGAAAAACCAGTTTCTTAAAAGAGGAAGGCAGACTTTGATTTCACCACCCCGCCCCCCACCCCAGGAGGTATTGTAAAGCCCGTGGAGCTGAAATGAAGCAGCCTGCAAAGCCTCTTCCAGGCGTCCCCCCACCCAGCTGCGCAGGCCCTGGGGGTGAATCCCATGAAGATATGGCCACGGCTCCTCCCCTCTTAGACAGCCCACAGGATGCAGGAGGAGGGACATTTGAGGCCTGGAATTTTTAAAATACCAGTGGGCTCCACTGCAGATGGGAGGGGATGGTATCCTCCTACCCCCAAAAAGCGAGGCAGGGATCTAAGCCAGTCCAGAGGGGACTTCTTCCCACCGTGCCTTCCTCCACTCCTCAGCTCCCCACCCGTCCAAGCACAGGTGCCCATGGGCCTACACACACCCCTGACCTAGAAGAAGCCAATCTGAGGAGAGGGCTCCCAGCAACTTTCAGCCTGGGTTGCACAGAGTTACCCAAGAGTGATTAAAAATCCCACTGCCTAGGCTGGACCTTAGACTGACCCACTCAGAATCTCTGGGGTGGGGCCCAGGCTTCAGCACTTTCCAGCCGAGCTTGAGACAAGAGAGAGCCTCATAGCCGCCATCCCTCTGCCCCTCCTTGCCCCCGCTGACGTTCCCACCTCTTCCAAGGCTGGACTCTCTTCACACCCTGCACGCCTTGTGCAACCAGAGTTATCCCACTCATCAGGACCAGGACTGGTCCCTACTGGCTTCAGCCAGCCCCAGGCAGCAGAGATTCCAGAATCTTGTCAATAAGGTGAGGTCTAGGGCTGCTTCTCTCCCATGGAGACCCACACTGGGTCCTCATGTTTCAGGTGGTTGAGGCAGAGCCCGGGGCTGAGCATCTCAGCCTGGCCTAGTCCCAGCAAGAGATACACATGCAAGCAGCTCAAACTTCAGCACTCACGCAGATTTTCTGGGGATCTGGCTAACATGAAGATTCTTATCTGCAGGCCTGGGGTGAGGCCAAAGGTCCTGTCTTTCCTGTAAGCACCAGGTGATACTGATGCCAATGGTACAGGGGCCACACTCTGCGTAGAAAATGCAAAGGTGGCTGGGCGCCTTTAATCACACCTGTAATCCCAGGACTTTGGGAGGCTGAGACAGGCGGATCACGTGAGGTCACGAGTTCGAGACCAGCCTGGCCAATATGGTGAACCCTCATCTCTACTAAAAATACAAAAATTAGCCAGGAGTGGTGGTGTGTGCCTGTAATCCCAGCTACTCAGGAGGCTGAAGCTAAAGAATCACTTGAACCTGGGAGGCGGAGGTTGCAGTGAGCTGAGATCGCACCACTGCGCTCCAGCCTCCTGGGTGATGGAGTGAGAGTCTGTCTCAAAGAAAAAAAAAGAAAAGAAAAAGAAAAAGAAAAAAGAAAGAAAGAAAATGCAAGGTCCTTTGGGTATTCTGTGTGATAATGTGTGTCAGGAGAGCTGCCCTTCTTCACCCAGAGCCCTCCGCTGCAGCCCCGTCCACTTCCTTCTTGAGGTACCAGGAGCACAGCCACCACACTGCTGAGTCCCCTCAAAGGCCAGCTGCATCAGCTCGGCTCACAGGCCATAGCTTGTCTCTCTCATCAGACACTCCTCCCCTGTACCAGGCCAACCCCCGAGGTCCCTACATCCCTCCCAGCTGGACAGTGTCAGCGGACGACCTCCTGACCTCCCCCATCACACACCCAGGAGCCCTGGTCCACTCCCTGGGAAGCCAGCCTACAGCCTAGCCTGTAACCCCCTATCTGACCAGTGACATCAGTTTGGTTTCCCGCTTGTCCATGGCTCATCAGAGTGTGTCTCTCCCCTCAGAAGCCAGCCCTGAGAGCGGAGAAAGAGGCAAGAGCTAGGAAGAGCCTGGCTGAGAAGTCAGCTCACCTGGGTTCGTAGCCTGGCTGGGCCACTTACCCCGGCTCTGTGATTTTGAGCAAGTGTCTTCACCTCTTTGAACTGCAGTTTCTTCATCTGTGAAATGAGGACAAGGATAACCCTTACCTCTCAGGTGCACGTGCGTGAGAAATGATACCCAAGTGCTTAGCACAGGCTCTGGCACTTAGCAGGTGTTGGCTGAATGCCAGCCTTCACCAGTGGTGATGCTGAGTACCAGCTCTTCCAGCTAGAAACTGTGTGACCTCTCAGAGCATCGGTTTCCTTATATGTCTCTGTGTATAACAGGGCCTACTTCACGGTTTTGTTGGGATGACTCGGCATGATGATATCTAACAGATAGCAGGGTGCAAGACATGTTCAGTCTCCACCTTGGACAGGGTCTGAGTTTCCTGGGTCTTGTATCCCTCATAGCAACAGGTTTCAAAGTATGATCCAGGGACCCCAGGGGTCCCTGAGACCCTTTCAGGAGTGCTGAGGTCAAAACCATTTTCATAATGCTATTAAGCCATTATTTGACTTTTTTGCTCATTTTCCCACAAGTATACAGTGTTTTCCAGAGGCCCATGATGGGTGATATTGCAACAGATCGTATGCAGAAACTGATATAAGAATCTGGCTGTCTCCTGGTAAGCCCGACACAAATAGGCCTTTACAAAATGCAAAGCACATGGTGGCTCATGCCTGTTATCCCAGCACTTTGGGAGGCCAAGGAGAGAGGATTGTTTGAGCCCAGGAGTTCGAGACCAGCCTGAGCAGCATAGTGAAACCTCTTTTGTACAAACAAAAATATTAAAAAATTAGCCAGGTATGGTGGCACACACCTGTGGTCCCAGCTCCTTGGGGGCTGAGGTGGGAGGATCACTTAAACCTAGGAGGTTCCCTAGTCATAGCGAGCGTGAGCTATGATTGTGCCACTACACTCCAGCCTGGGCAACAGAGCAAGACTCTGTCTCAAAAATAATAATAATAATAATGCAAAGCAAAGTCACCCTTCTCACCCAGTGCTTTTTGTTTTAGAAAATATTTTTTTTCACAAAAATACTATCTATATTAACATGTGAAGAATTTATTGCTATGGAAGTGAATTAAGTACTTTTAGTGTTCTCAGTTTTAATTTATACTATGGTAAAAGATCAAAATTTATACTATGGTAAAAGATCAAAAGATATAATCATTCTAAACAAAAGCCCTTTGGGGTCCTGAATAATTTTAAGAATGTAAAGGAATCCCAAGACCCAAAAACTTGAGAAGGCCGCCCACAGGAGGACCGTGAGGGTCACTGAGGGCTCAGCACAAACCTGCTCAAATAAGCTGGTCCAAGCCCCCCTCCAGCCACACGGTGAGCTCAGGGGAGAGCTTGCGCCATGTCATTGAGTATTTTGGATCTCCCAGAGACCCCTGTGCTGTGCTAGGCGTGCCTCAATAGGTCCCACTCCCAAACTTTCTGAATTCCAAAGAATTCACCCAGGAACCCTGGGCCTGGTACACGAGTGAACCACACATTTGCCACTTGATGGGCACCAGCCCTGAGAGATGTTGCCTGACAACCCGTGTTCCCCCTCTCTCTGACAGACCTCACCCCTTCCGGGATCAACCACTTTCCCATTCTCAGTCCCCGTAGTTTCAGGAGGCTCCAGAGGCAGTTGTGTGACCCAGATCCGGATAGAGTGATTGGTTTCGAGTTAATCATATGAGCCAGGCAAGATCCAGATCACAGCCAATGAGCGCGTGTCCCAGTTTCTTGCTGAGAACATTGGGAGAAAAGAGCCCTCTTCCCCTAGGGCTATCGAGCTGGTGGGATGAAGCCCAGAGCATCTGGGGGCACTGCCACTCAGATACAGCTTGCCTGAAAGTTAAGCCAACTCAGACCCAAGTGATGGGGACGAATTCCTGATTCTACCATTTGAGCTCTTAAATGCAGCTAGGCCCGGACTTCTCAGTCACTTGGGCCAAGAAACTTATTTTTTTCCTAAACAGGTTTGAGCTGAGTTTCTCTTCCAGCTGAAAGAGTCTGAATGAATAAACGCATGGAACCAGAACCACAATGCGGATGGTGGGGAAGGCGCTGGGAGGGTTTGAGCTGTCCACCAGAGGCATTGCTGAAGCCCACCTGGATCTCTGGAGAGGCCCCTTTTTGCCCACCAGAGACGTGGCAGACCCCCGTCTAAACAACACAGATAGATAACGGCACAGAGTTTTCTTTAACTTTATCATTTATAAAGCCATACAATGCATCGCAAAGAAACAAAGCAGCTGTACAGGAGTGGGGACGCGTCAGTGTACAATACATTCATGTCCAGGATAAGGAGCATACACCAGGATTTATACACGGTGGCAGCGGCTATAGGCACGATGATACAAAATATAAAGTATATTTCCATCTATATAAATACACAGCTGGGGTGGGGGAGGATGCTGGGTGATCTTGTTTCTCTCGCAGAGGGCCTGGGAGGCAGGGAGGGTGGTGGGAAGGGATTTCTTACATTTGTTCTGAATGACGGGTCTGAAGGGAGGAGAGAAATGGGGAAACGCAGCCTGCACACACTGATGTGCTCTCACACACACGCACAAACCATACACAGACACAGGAGAGTTGCAAACGGCTTAACACTGACTGGAAAACAAGCTTGGGACATCCCTCTACAGTAACTCCACTGCTGGCAAGAGCCCAGGCGTGGGATATGAACAGAGGTCCTCCAACATTTTGGACATTTGAGGACAGAAGGGCCAAGAGGGACGAGGCCCCCACCCTGCCCCTCTGGGTGGCCCACTCCTCACCTGGGCCATCGCTGAGACTCCACCAACTGGTTGCCCTACAGGCCTCACCTCCCGATTCCCCTCACTGCTGGGCAACATTGAACTTGAAGTTCCATTGCCCAGCACCTCCAACCCCTACCCCCAAGTTCCCTAAAGAGATGAGCAAAACACACGCACATACATACATCCACACTTGCACATGCACACACACGTCCTGTGTTACCACTGGCCAAGGAAATGCAAGTCTCAGGATTCCAGGGCCTGGACCTGGGGTAAAGGGCTGCTCTGGGACTCCGCCCCCTAACCTCTTGGAGGACCTCGAGTGTGGGGGTAGAATTGGGTGTCTCCCTTGACTCACATGATCTTCCCAGGTCCTAAAACTGAAAAAAAAAAAAAAAGTGGGAGAAGATCCAGGAGGCAGGAGTGATGGACAAAAGTGGGAGTGAAACTGAAAAGTGGGAGTGAGACTAGATTTGATCACACTCACCACCCTCCTGTGTTCCCTGGACAGCATGTTCCCCTGGAGCCCCTGCGCAGGCTCATCAGAACAAGGCAGAATCCCCTACTCGCCAACCTCCTGAGAGCCCTTTATAGGGGCATCACGCTTGTCCAGGAGGACTGCCCCTCCTGCTCTCACACAACCACTGGCCCCTCCATCCCTCTCCTGGCCAGTCTCGGAAGACCCAGGGGGCCTCAAAAGCCAGGGGAGAAGGAATCCTGGCCATTGGTGTCCACAGCTTTCAGAGCTACTGGAGGAGAGGCTCAGATGAGGTGGCTCAAAGGCCTTTCCCAAACTTAGAATGTGATGTATCTGTCCCTCAAGTGCCTGGCTAAATAAGAGAGCCAGAACACCATGCTAGCAGGCTGATCAAACCGCTCACTTCCTCCCTGTCTTCCTTCTCTGGTCCCCTCTCCATTGTTTTCTCGCCCAATCCTTCCCTCTTGCTCCCCTTGGGAAAGAGCCACATGGAGCTCACTGGGCCCCTCCCCCAGCTGAAAGGACATGACCCTCTTCCCTCCACCCAGCTGGACAGCTGGCGGCAGCACGGGACTGAGCCTGCTGGGGTCTGCGTCGCTGCGATGGCCATGACTCCCCGGCTCTTTCTTGCCCATCTTCTCCCAGACCCTTTCCCATCCCAGCCCATGTTCAAGGCCAGACAGCGCTCTCCTGGCTGACACACAGATTCAACAATAAACAACAGTAAAATAGATTGAGGGAGGGAGAAGACAGAAGAGGATAAACATTTACAAAATAATAATTAGTAAAAGTGCTTTCTTTTAAAGGAAATCTTTGGCAAGAATATACTGCAGTGCGGAGTGGTGTGTGCGTGGAGTGGTGTGTGTGCGTAGGTGTGTGCATGGCTGCACAGCTCCCTGTGACACAGGAAGGCTCTGGTGCGGGGCCCAGAGGTGGGGCCACTGTGGGGACTGGGAAACCCTTCCTCATCATTCACCTTGAAAGGCCACACTCTCAGAAACTGACTCCTTCCGCAGGGATGCTGGGAGGGAGTTACCAGCTTTCTGGCATCAACGGGTCCTCCCGCAGGGGCACACACAGCTCAGGCTGGAATGGAGGGGCTGGTCATGCATGCAAGGTGGGCTGCGGTGGGTGGTGAGGAAGTGGAAAGCGACTATGAAAGCTGACCCCAGACTCAGTCCCGGGCACCAGCCAGGCTGCTTGAAGGGTCTGATACACCGCCCAGCCTCAAGTGTGGACAGAACATCCATGCCAGGAAGAGGCTCCTGGGCTGTCCAGTGGGAGATGAGATATTTACAAAGGAAGGGGATGGGAAATATCTCCTATCTTGGGAGATAACTGGGGTTTGCTAGGGAATGAGGAGAGGGGGAAACCCAGATATTTGGCTTGAATATCTCAGAAGGAAGAGCACTTTGGAGGGACTTCGATCACCAGGCACAAGGTTTCACTCTGGGAAGCAGGGGGTGGCCGGTGGGGCCTCTGCCCCTGCTCTCCACCTTCTGCAGACACCCTCCTTTCCAACTCCCTGAAATAGAAAGTCCACACAGACACAGCTCCTTGGAGGAGAAAAAATACAAAAGGCACACACACCCCTATGTGTGCCACACACACCCATGTCCCCGCATGCTCACACACTTGCTCAGGCCTGCAGAGGCAGGGACAGCTCCCCACACATCCTGGGGGCTGACTGCTGGGCCCCTGGCTTGCTGAAAAGTAACGGGGCCAAAGGGTGGAACATATGCAACCCCTCCCAACACTGAGCCCCACACAGTCTAGGGAAGGCCAAAGCCAGGGCAAGGAGACCCTGGCTGCTCCAAGAACAAAGGCCCCCTACATTTCAGGCTTTACTTACATATGTAAAAAGGGATAGGAATTGGTTTATACCCAGGGAAGGCAATAAAGCAATATGGAAAAACAATAAATACTTCTTGTCAATTTACCTATTCTTTTTTTAACCTTTTCTTACATTTTATTAGCTTACAGATTCTGTCAGTATGTCTCATGTATATATTATATAATATTTATATATCAGTACAATGCCTCTCTCTAGGGGACCCCCATAGGCTTAAGAATGGAGTCCTGGTGAATTTTCCATTCTGGCTTAGAGTCCTTAAATGGTGGTCAGGTGTCTTCCCAACTGTCCAGTGGACCTTAGGCCCTTTGGCCCAAGTGCAAGCCTTCTGCCCTCTGCTGCATGGGCAGTGTGGCTCAGCTGGGGAAACCAAGGCAGAAAGGGTGACAGTGAGGTTTGGCATTGTAGGTAGGCGATACGGTGTACAGATAGCAGCCCCAGGAGCTCTGCTGAGGTCAGAGGGTGCCTGCAAAAGCCAGACCCTAAAACACTTATAGAGGGGAGGATAAGGACTCCAGGTTTCTCCCCTGAGCCTCACTGAGCAGGAAGCAGGTTCCCCAGGGTGAATTCCAACACAAGGACCCTGCAGAATAGAACAGGGCTGGGCAGAGCAGGAAGGCTCAATCCCCAGCCCCTGAAAAGGCATCATGCAGGTAAGCAGGTCTGAGATAAGGCTGGTCCTGGGGCATGAAACCCAAGAACAGGGCTGAGAGGTGGGAGCTAAGGCAGAGTTCAGGGCGCCAGCAGGAGCACATTACCTTCCTTGCTGCTGAGCCACAGGCCTTGGGGAAGACACCCCGAGCTCAACAGCTGCCTGTTCTGACAGATCTCTTTGTATGGACACACATATTTCTACCTCCTCAAACCAAAGCTCCAGCCTTCTGGCCAAGGCGGGACAGGGTGATGCCATTGCAGACCCTCCCACTCCTGCTGGGGTCTTTGCAGAGGAGAAGGGTCTGGCGGCACCCAGGGCCACTAGAGTGCAGGTGCAGGCACCAGGAGAGAGCCTCTGCCACCCACAGCCTGGTTGTTTGTCCCTCCCCTGCTGCCCTGCCACCGCCAACCCTAATCTTTGGACAATATGCATGTGTGTCTACAAACACATGGGACAAGGACAAGCCGAGCTGTTTATAATTCGAGTGGATAAAGGCTGAACTAGATCAATGTGTGAGGATGTGGGTGCAGACACACACTCACACAACAATATAGTGAAGGCACAGCAAAGAGACCTGAGGTGCCTTGGGTCTGAGATACTTTCAAGCGAACAAGTTCTGCCACTTGATGTCCCACGGTGGCTCTGTTTGGTTTGACAACCCACCCTACAGGTGGCCAGAAAAAGATTCTCCCAGCTTGATTTCCCCTTGCAAAGCAGTTGAGTTAAGGAGACAGAGCTTTTCCATCCACCCCCCCGCCAAAATTGTGGATTCCCAAGGAGGTTTGTTCCTTCTCTTTTGAGGACATCCATCTTCTCAGGGTAGGGAGGGGGTATTAGGCAGACCTGGTTAGTTTTGGAGGCTTTGGGTTTTTGCAGTTTCCATCTACCCAGGGGAATCCAAGTTCTTCTCCTCCATCTTTTGCTTTCCCTCTTTCTCTCTCTCTCTTCCCCCTCCCCTCTGCAATTCACTTCCCTCTCCCCACGTTGCACTTTCTTCTCTCCTCCGAAATTGGCCCAAAGTCCTCCTTCTGGGTTCAAGAGTGGTCAGGATTCACGGGTCCCCTCCCCACGCGCCCCTTCCCCAAGGCACTGGCCCTGGGCAAGAGGCAGGGTTCATCTCTTTTGGCCGGCGTTCAGCATGACCTTGGAGACGAAGTTGACGATGGCAGAGGCCGGCTGGTTGGGGTCAAGTTCAGCAAAGAGGTGGCAGGCGTTGTCCGTGGTGCTGCCCTGCTTCCGGGCCACAAAGCCGAAGAGCCTGCAGGCAGGAGAGGGCAATGGGCATGAGGGGAGGGCAAATGGAATCCCAGGAGGTAGACAGCAGCCCAGGTAAGCAAGCTGGTCTCAGGCCAGCCTTTCTCCCCCATCCCTCCAGTAAGCCTCAGCATCAGGGACTCGGAGAGGCACAGAAGAGAATCCTCTGTGCACTCCCCTGACTGCAAGCCAAGGCCTGGAAACAGTGTCCCGCCTTGTTTAAGGATGGGCAGAAATCCCCCTTGGAGGGGTGCGAGGGAAGCTGCAGGGGACTGACAAAGCTGGATAGTGAGGGGTGGGGAGGAGACCAAAATAAAATGGGAACATTCCTAGACAGGCCTCTCCCCGCCCATCCCAGCCCTACCCCTACTGACTGTTCTGACACACAACACATATGCCAATCAGGAAAGTGCTGTCTGCCTGCAAAGAGCTCGGCCTCCTCAGACACCACAAGGTCAGGGAGACAAAGGTCAAGTAGTTCACACCCCTTCACACACACACTGATTCTTCCTGGGCTCAAGAACCTTGGAAGCCAGAAAATAAAAAGGGAAGGTGGACCCCACACCCATTCCCCACCCCCACCCGCAGGCCTGGAGTGACCCAGTGTTCTCTTTGCAAAACAGAGTTAAAAATATGAGGGCAGAGAACAGAATGTGAGCTCAGGCCCCCTCCCAGCCAGCATGTTGCTAATTAGAGCGAGATGGGGAAATGAGGACAGCTGGAGATTCCGATGGAAACCCCTCTCCCTACCGCAGGACCATGGCAGCTAAAGTTAGCAAAGGGGGATTCGGCTGTTCGCTGTGTGCCATACACACCACCACACTCATACACACCATCACACACGCATACAGCACACACACCACACACACACACCTACCACACACATACACACCACACACCACCACACATACACACCGCCCACATACCATCACACACACAGCACACACACCACACACATACACACCACACACCACCACACACACCACCACACACACACACCACCACACACATACACACTGCCCACATATCACCACACACATACACACCCCACACACACCACCACACACACACCATCACACACACCACCACACACACACAGCACACACACACCACACACCACCACACACACACCTACCACACACACCCCACCCCCCACACACCACCACACATACACACCACCACATACATACACACCACCCACATACCACCACACAAACCACCACACACATACACACCCTCACATCCATACACACCATCACACACACAACACACATCACCACACACATACACCATCACACACATCACATGCACACACCACACACACACCACTGCACACACCACACACACATACCACACACACATATACCACACACATACACAAACCATGCATACATACATACACAGGCCACACACATACACAACATATACACACCAAACAACACACACACAAACACA
The DNA here is from genome assembly GCF_003255815.1 of Theropithecus gelada. Lineage (NCBI taxonomy): Eukaryota > Metazoa > Chordata > Mammalia > Primates > Cercopithecidae > Theropithecus > Theropithecus gelada. The sequence continues at coordinate 94,419,415 of NC_037680.1, forward strand.
ACATACACACACCACACACACACACACACACAATCCTGCGTTTCCTACAGCTGTGCTCCCCCAGCCTTGTTTCAGGGGCTGGGAGCAACAGGGCCAAAGGCCTGGGGTAATGCCCAGGTAGAGCGGGGAGCTGGGGTCCACAGGGCAGCCCCCAGCATCTGCCTTTCCTGGCTGGCTCGGACCCTGAGAAGGGGTGGGGGTGATCCTGGCAGAGGGAGGAAGCATGCCAGCCCTGGCTGTGGGTGTCTACCAGGATGGAGACCCAGCAACTGCACCTGACGGGAGCACCGAGCTTGCCCTCCCCTGATACTCCTTTCAGCTGTGGCTCCCAGGCTCCCGCAATAGACCAATCCTGTCATCTGCCACGAGGAATAGATCCAGGCAAGAAGCCTCAGCCCCTAAGGGCAGGAGGGAGCCCCTGCAAGATCCCAAGAGCTAACATCTTGAATTTTGCACCTGAGATCCCTGGCTGGCCTCGCCTCGTCCCTGTCATGATTCCCTGTTAGCCCACTGCCCTGCTCAGCCTCTCCCTGTGGCCTCTGTCCCACCCATCAAAGCCTCTTCAGCAGGAGGTTCAACTCAAAACCAGCTCCTAAAGGAGGAAAAGAGGGATTTCCAGGCTTAGGGGCCCCGCTCCCTTCTGTCCCTGACCCTCTCCCCTCGCAGGGCCCTGTGGTGAGTGAGCACAAGCACCTTCAAACACAAAGTTCCAGCCTGCCGCCGTGGCCTGCAGAGACATGGGAGATGCAGGGACTCGCAGCACTGATGACCCTATGAAGCCTGGACAGGGCTGAGCCCCACCATCCCACATGGCGTCTCCTAAGCCGCCATCACTGACCATGTGATAGACTAGTCAGTCCATTCATTCGGACTGAGGCATCCTCACTAGCCTCCTCCTGCCTCTGCTCCTCCAGCCTCTGTTCCCTCATTTCTTCACTCAACAAATATTTACCAGCCTCCCCATGTGCCAGACATGGCCCTTCCCTCGGGGAGCCTGCAGTCTGGTGGCCATGAGGCCCCTCCCCTGAAATAGTCCCTCCTACTCCCATTCTCATTTTGACCTGTCCAAATTGAACCTGTCTTTGAAGATCCATCCTTAAATATCTGCTCTTTCCACCTCTCTGAGGTGCTAATGTGTTCTCTTGCATGAGCTCCCCAGATGGAAGCTGAACTCTCTTGCTGCCTCTCCCTCCCTTGCAACTGACATGTTTTTTAACAGTGAACGTTTTGTTTTTCTAAAGCAACCTTGTATGAAGTTTGCATGTATAAAGGTGAAAGCAGTATTTTACAGCTCCAAATGCATGACATTTACCTATTATAAAGTCAATCAGTGAGGATAATAGGGTTGTTGGAATAATCCTGACAAAGTGGGAAGTGGATGACAGATCATAGTGACAGTCTCATGTCAGCTTCAGACCCCAGGTTATGCCTATATTTTGTTTTGGTTTTGTGATTGTGAGAAAAGCCTAGTTCCTACTGACAGACAACTGCAAAGAGCAGCAGAGTTTTCCCTCCCTTCTGAACACCAGGTGCAATCCAAGGATGCTAGGATCCTTGGAACACAGTTTGAAAGTCACAGAAGCATCTTAGTGCTATTTAGACATCTATCTTATCTGCTGTGCCAATAGGCCTCCTGAGGGCAGGGTCAGAGACCCAAGCAGGATCTGAGTTCCTTGGAGGCCCCTAGGACATGTCCACTGGATGGAGGAATCCACCCAAAGGTCCCAGGCCATCCCCAGAATTCAGACCTTCTGGGCTCCACATTCTGGTAAGGCTGCCTTGCTTGGCCACAAGACTCATAGGAAAGCCCAAAAAAGCAAGAACAAGAATAAAGGCAGCTAGAATTGGGGCAGAAAAGATCATGTAAGCAACCCCTGCCCCACTTCCATTGCTTCCAATGAGACTCTGTTTTCTGTCCACTTCCTGCCATCCCTGCTGCTTCTGACCCTGGGAGAATGAAGGTGGCTAGACCAGAGGCTGGGCCTCTGGCCTGGAGGAAGGACAAGGCAAAAGGCCTGTATGCCTGGTCAAGCTTCGCTTGGTAGCTGAGTGACCTCGGCACAAAGGGTTTTGCTGCTCTTTCCCTACCCCTGGCCCTGGTTTCTAAATGTGCCCCGTGCTTCCCTCACTGTGAAGTACAAAGGCCAGCCTGCTGGGTGGGGGGTAAGAAGTCACACTTACTTAGCAGGGGCACCACCCTCTGTTTTCATCCACCTGTGGAGAGAAAGTGGGCTCAGAGTAAATCACCGTACTTTCTCCCTAGAGCCCAGCCCCACACACACCCAGACCTTCTGCAGGAAGGCAGGGGACCGACCCCCCATTCCCAGGGCACAGGAGCTGCCCAAGCTCACACAGAGATGCATTCAAGGTGGAGAGAACACTGCAGCCTGCCTCCTGAGGGGCTCTCCCCATCGTGGAGAGGCAGGTTCAGGGTCAGGGCATGACAGAAGGGGTGGCTGTGGGCACTGAGTCCCTAGGAGAGTCCCCATATCTATAGTGGGAAAGACTCAAAAGATACCCAACACGATTATTCACACATGGGCAGATCTTCCAGCTGAATGGAGAATGTACACACATACACATGCACATGCACGCACCCACACAGACGTGTGGGAGGGAAGAGAGCTATGTGGGAGGGAAGGTGTGTACAAGAGACTTACTTTCTTTCCTGTGGATCCAGGTCACAGAAGGTGACAGTATTGAGGGGGTAGTGGCGTCTGAAAAAGAGCCTGCAGCACAGACATCAGATAAACAGGGAATGAGTGCTAACGGGGCTGCTTTTCCCCTCCTTCCACCAGCAGGTCAGGCCACCTTTCCACCATCTGTGGCTATCACAGGTCCACACAACCTCTCTCTTATGAGCAAGATGGCCTGAGCTGCTGACACTGGCAACCTAAGCAATGTACAGAGACAGATGTGCCATAGAATCATCCCAAATGCCAGGGGCTGGGAAAGGAGGAAACTGGCACTGAGGAATAGGAAATGTGGGGAGGGGTTGGAAGAAGAAGCAAAGAGGCCGGGGACACTGTTAGGAGAGAGTCCAAGTGGATGGGCTCTGCTCCTAGAAAGCAGGTCCTTTTTATCAGTTGTATTTACAGCCATATACGCAATGCTGGCAAATTCTCACAGAAGGATGGATGAATGGGTAGATGGATAGATGAATGAAGATATAGATGGATGAAGGGAAAAACGGGTGGTCAGGGATAGATGAGGGATGAATGAATGCAGGGATTAGATGGATAGATGCATGGATGGATGGATGGATGGATGGATGGATGGATGGATGGATGGATGGATGGATGGATGGATGGATAAGTAGCTGGGTAGATGGGAGGTAGATGCAAGACAGATGGACAGGAGGGTAGATGAGAAGTTGGGTGCAAGGAATTAATCAATTGGTAAATGGGTGGGTACATGGATGAACAGATGGGTCACAGGAAGGAGAACCCCACCCAGGAGCAGGCACAGGAGTCTTACTTTCTCTGGTTGTCAGTCAGAGTGATTCCCTGGGCAGAGACTTTGAAGTGAACGATGGTGGCAGCTGGCGTGGGGTCTGCAGCCAATGTCTCAGATGTGGCTTTGGAAATGGCCTGTGGCCCAGTGAGTGACTCCATGTCCACAGAGTTGACGAAGAGCACATTGCAGGCTGGAAGAAACCAACCCAAGGGGGAGTCATGGGAGCTGGGGTGGGTGAGGACATTAACCCAGATCCATTCTTCAGGGAGAAGGTAGCAGATAAATTTCAGGCTAGCCTTGAGCCAAGGCATCTGCACATAGAAATGTGATCTTCCCAGAGATATTTGGGCCTGGAGAGACCTCCAGCCTGCATCTGCAGGAGGGATCAGGGCAGGAAGGCAGAAAGGAAGGCCTGGGCATGGGTAGTTTCAGGTGACCACTCACCTGCCCCTTGTTTCAGCAGGTCTGCTGTTGAATTGGCAGGGCCAGAGCTATCTTTCGATTCATCTGTGGGGTCTGAGACAAAAATTCAGTAGGAATTAAAACCCTAGAGCTGGAAAGAAGCACAAGTTTGGCTGGGCTGAAGTTGAGCTCTGCAACTCTTTGGCACAAGGGACATTGCTTTTCATACCAGAACATGGCAGTCAGCCCTGAGTTAGGCTCATTCTGAATGTTTGATGATTGCTCTAAGCAGCCAGCACACTGGTTGTGAGCTCTGGAGTCCAGCAGAACTGGGCTCAAACCCTCACCCCAGCACTTACTAAGTATCTATAAAACAAAGATGATGATCATGGTACCCATGTCACTTGGTTTTTGAGAGATTCCATGTACAATTTAGCCAGTGCTTAACATAAAGCAAGCCTTCAAGTGACAATTGGCATTGCTGTTATTGTTTTGCATTGATATATCTTTGTGTAGGTCAATAAATCCTCTAATTTCCCTAATTCATTAAACCATTGACCCAGCATAACTCTAATTCCAATGTTAATAAGAATTGAGTGATGGACATATTAGCTTGATTTAACCCACAATGTATGCATTTATCAAAACATCACATTGTACATGGTAGATAATTTTTTTTTTGAAACAAAATCCTGCTCTGTCACCCAGGCTGGAGTGCAGTGGTGTGATCACAGCTCACTGCAACCTCAAACTCCCAGTCTTTAGTGGATTCTCCCACATTAGCCACCAGAGTAGCTGGGACTACAGGCATGAGCCACCATGCCTGGCTAATTTTTTTACTCTTCTGTAAAAATGGGGTCTTCTGATCTTGTCCAGGCTGGTCTTGAATGCCTCACTTCAAGCAATCCTTCCACCTCAGCCTCCCAAAGTTCTGAAGTTATAGGCATGAGCCACCATGCCCAGCCAATATTTGCATTTTTAACAAGTCCCCAGGAGATGCTGATGCTGTCGGTCTAGGCCCATACTTCGAAAATGACAGGTTTATACAATCTAAATATTAAACAGTTTTTTAATTGCTGAACTACTATGGTAAATTCCATAGGAATATAATTCAATTCGTGTCTGAATTGTGTCATTGGCTAATAGTGCTATTTAAGTTGTATTTGAACTTATAAGCTAATAATGTTGGTCCATTACCATTAATAGTTCAATGAACTAAACTGGATAAATAGAAATTGTCCAAAAATACTGGAGGTGTTATGTGTGGGCATAGCCCCAGGAGCTCCAAGACAGACTAGAAAAGATCCTAGGGCCACAGCCTAGGAGTGCTTCTGAAGGTCCTATTGTTGAGAGAGTGGGGAGAAGGCAGCCCAGCTCCCAGTTCTGAGACCTTGCACTGGGGGTGAGGCCAATGACCCTCAGGTGAGCCCTGTGTCTCCGAGGGCTGGGCAATAGAGACCTGTGCTGGGAGGAGTTCCAGGTGCCCACCTGCCATGCTCCAGGGCTGATGCGCCTCCATGAGAGAAGCTAAACACCCCCTCTCCAGCCCTGCCGTCTCACTCAGATTCTCATCCTGCATGTCCTCATGCTCTTGAGTCCATTCCAACTTCCCACAATCAAAAGAGGACTTGCTCTTCCCTAACAGCTCAGCATCCCCTCAGTCAGGGAACACCCTCCCAGCACACAGATTAGAAAATCCAGCGACATCGAGGCACTGCCTTCCCTTTCCTGAGGCTGCTCTCTCCTCTCCATCCAGACCAACCCCCAACACCTCAGTCTGCCTCCCCGCTCTCTTCCCCAGATGCCCATCTCATCCTCCAGGACATGTCTCCTGTCCCCTACTTCTCCTGTCTCCTGTCATCCCTGGGATGACACGTGGTCTGAAGATTCCATATGAATTTCTTCACACGGAGGGTTTTCCTGAACAATCTGGCAAGTCCATTTATGTATGTTCCTGGAGTCAAGCTTTTTCATAAATTTTTTCTTCTTTTTTAATAGGAAAAAAAGGAGAGTATTTTTTAGTTTCTCCAGATTGGTAAAATGATGTGTGTCCTCCAGCCCTGGCCCATGTCTAGAGTGGCTGGCAGGATCAAGACATGACGGGGGCCAGCTCAAGGGTGTGGGTGGTGAGCCAGGAGTCTCACGTTCCTACCTCGATTTGGAATGACCAGCTTGCAAGGCAGGGCCAATGGGATGATAGAGTGCTGGTAGACCAGGGCAGACAGCGATCCTGCAGGGAAGCAGACAGCATGTCAGGGGCAGCGATACTGGAAGTCAGAGGGGAAACCTCCACCTCCACCCTCATCCCGATACACACGATCTTCCACTTCTTTGTTACTTCTACCTCAACCCACCAACAAAGCTGAAAATTCACACCCTCTTTTTAAGAAGATCCAAAAGAGATTCCCAAGGTTCACTCCAGCAGTCATAAAGTTACCTAACAACTTTCCTCTGCAGAAAGTTCCTCCTAACATTGCTCCTAACTCACCCCAGTTACTGGGGCTCCTCTGAGAACAGGGCAGAAGGATCAGAGAATTGTGGGATCCAATCCCAACTCAGTCACATCTCACCTGTTGGTTCTCAGGTAAGTGTAACTTTGATGACTCTCATTTTTTTCATGTGTCAATTCCTCCCTATTAGGGAGGATGACCCCTATCAAACAGGATAGCTGTGAGGCCAGACGTGATAGAAGGTGCTGGGACAGTGACATTCACACGGTAGGTGGTCAATTAAGGCAGCTGATTTTACTATTGTTACTCCAGTTATAATGAGAACAAGTCCCAGCTGGGCAGGACAAATACAGAATGCAGTTTGGCAGAATTAGGAGCTGCACTGCAGAGGGAGACAAGTCTCCATTCATTTTCTCCGCTGAATTCACGACAAGGGTGGCTGGCAGAGCCTGTCAGAAAGAACTTGGAGGAACCCAGGACAGGGCCAAGACTCAGGCCAGACTGTAGAGACGGGGGCAGCAGGGACAGCTCACCGAAGTTTGGCTCATTGGGGCAACCCTTGAGCTTGACTCCTCTGGGGCCGGTCTCTATCAGAAAATGCCTGACCAGCTCATGGGTCATGTCTCCTGGGACAAAGAGAAAGAAATGAGGCTCAGTCCCTTCCCATGGCTTCCTCCCACCACCACCTCCCAAGACTGCTTCAAAACTTCCGCAGTATGCAGGGCCAAGATGGGAGAAATGGCCGAAGAGAGAATGTGACTGGAGCCCCACGGACTGCAGCGCCCTCTGCTGCTCTCCCACCCCGCAGGAAACACATGGCAGGCACCCAATCTCCTGCTTTCCCCATCTTTGACCCCAACCATCGCCAAGCCCAAGACACCCTCTTCCGAAGAGTCTGATGGGAGTTAGGGTCCTGCGCAGCACCCTGGGTCCCTCCAGCACCTCCAGGTTTAGCAACTGTAAAGCTCACCTTGTCCTGAGCCCCGCTCTGGGAGATGAGGTTACCTTTTTTATTCTGCTGCATGATGGTTGGAGGTGGCGAAGACACCTTCATGGCCAGCCCGTAGGCGCCTCGGAAGGAGTGACTGTCACGGATGATAAAGGCCCCGGGCTCCTGGTCCTTCAGGAGTGCGATGGCTGCATGGGGAAGGGACAAGGAGAGGGGAGGAAGCAAGACATTGGTGGCACTAGTTTTACTTAAGTCTCACTGAGCCTACCGACCTTTGTTTTTTCTTAGGTGAAACAACGTTCTTTGAAGTTAGAATTTAACTAGTCCTAAGGGTCTTCCTGTACTCCAGTTGGCAAACTTATTCTGTTGGGTTTTTTGTTTTTGTAAGACCGGGCCTCACTGTCACTCAGCCTGGCATGCAGGCACAATCATGGCTCACTGCAGCCTCGACCTCCTGGGCTCAAGGGATCCTCCCACCTCAGCCTCTCCAGTAGCTGGGACCACAGGCCACTGTTCAGCATGTGCCATTTTGCCTGGATAATTTTCTCTTTTTTTTGTTTTGTAGATTCAGGATCTCACTATGTTGCCCTGGCTGGTCTTGAATTCCTGGCCCCAAGTGATCCCCCTGCCTTGGCCTCCTGAAATGCTGGGATGACAAGTGTGCCCCACCACACCCAGCTGACAAACTTCCTCTGTAAATGGCCAGAGAGTAAATATTTCACGCTTTGCAGGCCATGCAGCCTCTGCTACAACTACTCCACTCTGCCACTGCAGCAGGACACCAGCACAGAGAGGATGCAAGCCAGCAGGTGTGGGTGCGCCCCAATAAAACTTCATTTACAAAAGCAGGCAGCATCCAGATTTGACCTACGGGTTGCCGTTGCTGACCCCTGTCCCACACCCAGACAGGCTTCCCCTGAGAATCATTCCCACATTCCCCACTTTGTTCTCTCTCTCTGTAAAATGCAAAAACCTCCCACATCAGGCAGACAGAGAGCTACGGTTTCATGTTATCTTGGCAGACCTTTTACTTTGCCCAGGAAAACCAAGGCTTTGCTGTTTTTAAGAACCCTTCCAAGAACTGTCTACAACCACTGCTTCTGTGTTCCCACACTTCACTGAGGGAAGTGCTTCCTACTGTCTAACTTCAACCCCAGCCCCCTCTGTGATGACCCCCTGCTACAAAGAGGACTAAATTTGCCTCTGTTCCTTGCCCAGGGAAGACACAGGAGGCCTCAGCCAGCTATGACCTCTGATGGACCACAGAGCCCAGCACTCACCCTGCTCCCTGGAGATCTCAGGCTTGTACCAATACTTAGAAGTGTCCTGGACAAACTTCACTTTAGCCCGTGTCTCCGGGCTGTTGTCTAAAGCAGGAGAAGGGAAGAAAGTGTTATGGGTTAAATTGTGTTCGCCCAAAACATACATCAAAGTCTTGACCCCAGTGCTTGTGAATTTGACCTTATTTGGATATAGGGTCTTTGCAGATGTAGACAAATTAAGATGAGGTCACACAGGATTAGGGTGAGCCTTAATCCAGTATGCCTGTAGGCCTGGTGTCCTTACAAGGAGAGTAGACAGAGATACACACAGGGGAGAGCACCATGGAAGGTGCAGGCAGATACTGGGGTGATGCGTCTACATGCCAAGGGACACCAAGGATGCTGGCGGCCACAAGAAACTGGGAGAGAGGTCTGGGACAGATTCTCCCCCGGAACATCAGGAAGGAGCTAACATTGCCAACACCTTGATTTTGGACTTCTAGCCTCCAGAACTGTGAGAGAACACATTTCTGTCATTTTTAAGCCACTAAGCACACGGTCCTTTGTTATGGCAGCCCCAGGAAACTGACATCAAAAGCTGATGTCCTCGAACACACAGTGGAAGGGACCTTCGGCCTCCTCATCCATCCCCTATCCCCTGGCCGCCCTCTGGGTGGCTGAGCCACCTCCTGGTGGAGGGCCTGGCACTGCATTCTCGCAGAGCCCACCGAAAGCCTTCCTCCACCCCATGTCCCCCTTTCCCTAGAAGACTGTGACTAAACCCTTCCTGCGGCTTTTCTCCCACGGGCTAAAACGCTTGCTTCTAGAACCTTCCTCCACAGGCTCAGTTTCTCAACTTCAGCATACCCACCATGAAGATAAGGGCAGAAAGATCCATTTCTGCCCCCTGTTCCCCAGGCCCCTCCTCACTTTCTACAGGGAAAGCCTATGTTCTGCATCACAAAGTACAAAAAAAACTCACTTCTCTTTGGATTAAACAGGTGATAGCTGGCCTAGAATCTAGAGGCCATCTACTGCATGTCGGGCACCCCACTTCTCAGGCAGACAACAATGCCCACACACACCCATGCCCAGACTCTTTGCAGACCTTGCAAATTTGTCGTAGAACATGAGATTCTGGAGGGAGCTCAGACAGGACAGAGTCCAACTGCCTAATTTTACATATAAGGAGAAATTCAGAGACGAGAAGTGACTTGCCCAAGTCACACAGATGGTGGCCTTGGTAAGAGGCCCTAGCAGCCAGTTTAGGACCAGCTAAACTGTATCTTCCTGTCTAAGCATCAGGATGTGTGGCCCTCACTCTCAACCTCTTCCTTCAGCTTTTGGCACCAAAGAAAACCAAAAAAAAGGGAAGGGAAATAGAAAAAGATGAGGATTCCACATTTTTCCTCTCCTGTCTTCAGAGACAGAAGCTGGCATGAAAGACACTGTAAAGTTAAGAGAGCAGATCAGGAGACACAAGTTGTGTCTCCAGTGCTAAGTCAATTTCAACCTATGATTTACACTCCCTTATGCTTCTGGGATCTGTCTTCCAGCGATCGTGAGGGGAGAGGTCAGCTCCCTTTTCTGGCAGCTGTGTGCTGAAGGTCTCTGGGTTAGGCAGCTGGGCCGTGCAACTGCTTCAGGCTGCCTTTCTCCGTCCGAAGCCCCAGGCCCCACTGCTGCCATGGCCTGTTTAATGAGCTGTCAGAGGCGGCTGCAGTCCCACATGCCTTCCTGTGTTGACTCCAAAGGCTATTTTAAGCAGGGAAGATGGTGGGAAACAGGAAGTGTCCCAGCTACTAGACGTTTTGCATCCTTCAAGGAGAGGGGCTGGGAACCAGATGTCCCCGGGGGGCGGCAGGAAACAGGGGGTGCAGGGTCATTCTAGGTGTCCTGGCTTGGCAGGCTCAGGGCAGGACCTGAGAGTGATACCGGGAGAATCTAGGCAGCTGGGGCCCATCTGAGGCGGCCCAAAACATTCTAAATCTGCCTCAAACATTCAGGGCCACGGTGCACACAGTCAAGTTAGAGGCTGGCCTTTGTGTTTAGACAATGAGCTATCTAAGTAGAGGCAAAGGTGGCAAGTTCTGGCGATGGGTGAAGAATTCACTGCACAAACCTGCATGGGCTTCGATGAAGTTGGGTCTATGAGGAGTGATGTGGCCACTGCGGGGGTGGCAAAGGTATGGAGATCCAGGTTTGGAAGGCAGGTTTTCAAGGTCATGCTAAATAATGATGACCCCCCCAAGATACGGACACATGATAAAGATAACTCTAATGATGCTTGAAGACCATTAGTTTTGGGGTGGCGTGGCCTGGATTGGAAGCCTGGCTCTGCCATTTCTTGACTGTATGATACTAGACAAGTGACAGAGCCTCTAAGCCTCAGCTTGTAAACTGGGGTTAATAATATTAATACCTACTTGACCAAGTGGCCAAGAAGCTTAAATGAGACAGTACTTAGCTCAGAGCCTGGCACACAGCATGTGCCCAGCAAGTGGTAATGGCTATGAGGATGATGATAATCATAACCGTAATACTATTCATCATTATTCTTTTTATCATCCTCATCTGTATCCACATCCTCATCTCAGCATCCACAACCACAGCACACTTATGGGGAGGACACCTCCAACTCTCCTTATACAGATAAACTAAGTCCCAGAAATCAGTGATTCACCCAGGCTCACCTGCCAAGGGAATGTCAGAACATTCACTGGGACAGATATTTCACTCTTGTACATACTTCATCAGCAGGAGAGGTGAAAATGGAAGTGGAGAGGCTCACCTGGCATGGAGTACTTGGAGAAGTCGGGCAGAGTGTGGGAGAAGGAGACAGTGCTGCCCCCGCTGGGACTGGACATGCCGCTGGCGACAGGCGAAGACACCTTCCCGTTGATGGTGGCATAGTTGGGGAGGCTGCCTGCCCGGTCTCCCACCGACATCCTTCGCTTCTCTGGCAAGGCCGGTGTTGGGCTCCCTTGCCGGAAGGCTGCTGAGTCCGGCGACGGGGAGGTGGCAGGGCTGCTCAGGCCAGGGTAGTAGGCAGGGGAGACAGGGAAGGAGGGCGTGGAAGGAGCCTGGTAGCCAGAGGCACTGCTCTGCCGGGACACTGTGGGTCTCCGATCCTCGGGGGTAGAGTAGCCACCATAGGCCACATGCCGGTCCAAGCAGGGGCTGCCAGGAACCACAGATCCAGACCCTCCCAGGTGACGGCCCAGGCTGGGGCTTCCAGGGCTGGCTATTGCATTGCCATGGAGACCGGAGGCCAGGTTGCCTTGGTGAGCCCCAGGGTGCCGGCCCAGGCTGGGACTCCCCGGGGTGGTGGCCACATTGTTGTGGAGGCCAGAAACCTGGTAGGCCCCTGTTGGGTGCCGACCCAGGCTGGGGCTCCCCGGGGTGGTCGCTGCACTGCTCTGGGGGCTGGAGACCGTGCTACCATGGAAGCCAGTGCCTGGTGGACCCATCACCTGGCGATGGCTCAAACTGGGACTGCTGGGGGCAGCCATGCTGGGGTTGATGGCCCGCCGGCCGAAGCCAGGGCTAGGGGGAGTGTTGGTGCCCACTGTTCTGTGACGCGCCTGAGGGCTCCCAGGCACCGTGTGGACGCCAGCCACACTGAACTGAGCTCGGGCCTGGCTTTCTGGAGACGAGCTGAATTGCTGAAGTGAGTAGTCGGGGCTGCTGTAGCTACTGCCTACAGTCGGGAGAGGAGAAGAGCTCTGGTAGTTTCTCTGGGCAGACGGGCTGGGCTGTCCCAGGCTGCCGGAGCGGAAGCCAGACTCCAACAAAGGCTGGGTGGGCGTCCGGGGACCCTGGTCACTGCTCTCTCCGGATGGGAAACTCCCCACTGAAGTGCTGCAGAGAGATGGAGGGTTGTGATGTCAGCGGACAGAACTGAATGAAGGGTGGATTTACAGCGTGCTCTCTGCCCTCCCTCCAACCACAAACAACAGGAAGAATGGGCCCACTGGCAGTGCGGCAGAACGTCAGAGTTTTATACGTTACCTTACAGAACCATCAGGGGAAGAAACTGAGGCTCAGGGAGGTTAAGCAGTAGGCTTAGGACCACACTGCTTATAAAAGACCAGGGTTTCAACTTAGCTGTGTCCGATTCCCAAGCCCATGTCTTCCCCACTGCACCATGCTCACTCCTGAGCCACGTCAAAGTGAAGAGCCCTCTCCTATCGAAACTGGAGGTGGCTGTCATGATAGAGCCTCCAGCATCACACAGATTCCCAGTGGAGTTTCCTGGCTCCTGTTCCTACTGGGGGTAGCCCTGCCTTGACTCAGTTTCCTCAAGTGTGATGTCATCATCCTTAAACATTGACTGAGAGTGCTAGATTGGGGCTCTCACTCCTGGATGGCTCCAAAAAAGCAAAGACAAGGAATCATAGGGGAAAGCTTCACATCAGGGGATTTCAGGTCATTATAAGGTCTGCTCTCCAGCCACTGGGGATGTGGCCACCAATGGAGAAAGCTGTCTTGCATGGTAATGAGGCTCCTGTCATTAGGAGCATTTAAGCAGAGGCTGACAGACTTACTGGCCTGAATGTTGTAGAAGGAATTTCCTGCATTGGGAGGTTAGATGAGATGAGCTGAGAGGTCACTACCAATTCTGACTCTGAAACAATTCAGTTCAGAGGAGACTATACCTGGGGTAATTGCCACAATCAAAAGTTCCCTTGTACAGTTAAGTCTAGGTCCGCATGGAGTGACATATGAGAGCACAGCAGCACAATGTGATGGCCAGTGAGTTTTTTTGCTTGTTGAAGTTTTTCCACGTGGAACATGACAGGGCTGGATTAGCTGACCCTGACTCCTTCTAGACCCAAATTTCTATCCATCTATGGTGAGAGAAACAAAGGTAGACGGAGGCTTTGCATAAACTAGTAGCTGTGGGGAGGTAGCAGGTAGGCCGTGCACCGGGAACTCCCCATGGGGAGGGGTCCTTACTTAGCCAATGGGCCAAAACCTGGAGCTGCAGGCTGGAAGGATCTTGTGGTGGGCTGGCCCTCCCTGGGCCAGGTTGGATAAGCTCAGGTTCACGGGGTGATGTGAGGTTTTGGTCGGGAGTGTGCTCTTGGGCCAGACAAGAGCCAAGAGTAAGGAGAAGGTCAGGGGCCAGGCTAGGGCAAAGTCTACTTTGCATCCCAGAAGGCGCCAGAGCAGAAGGCCACCTCCTGGTATAATCCAGAATAAACTGGATTCGGAGGAGTGGGAGACAGAGCCAGGCTGAGCAGGGCGAGAGAAGGAGACACTAAAATGGAGTTCTGGAAGGTTAATCCTAGGGGAGAAAGGCTAGCTTCCTGGAAAGGGCCAACACTTCAGCAGGAGGGATTTGAGTGAGAAACAATGAACAGCTTGCTAATGCCAGGGCTCACTGAGCACCAACAACGGGTGGCTGGGGCAACTTAGGAAAATCCCCTTTCCTTTAAAACAGGAAATGCAACCCTCTGCCGGAGTCAGGCCTCCTGAGCAACGCAGCCTGCTGCCTGTTAAGAGGCTGGGGAGGGGGAATGCTTGGCTTAGAATCCAGAAGACAGCTGCCTCCACTCATCTGCTCCCCTAGTTTTCCCATGGTACCCCCGCTTGCAGGGGAGGCTCAGCATTGAGCCAATGTAGACAGTGCAGCAAACTGGACCCACTGGGCCTGACAGGGGAATTTGCAGGCCCTGTGACATCCCAGGCTAGGGAGGGCAGTGGGCACAGTGAAGAAGGGATGGTCAGGGCAGAGTCTCCCCTCCTGGGGGGCGACACCTCCTGGATCCTCCTCCTTTGCCTGGCACTCGATGCCTCGCCTGAGCTGATCGCAACCCTCCTTTCTTATGTTGTCATCCCATCTCTGTGTCCCCTCCACCTTCACCCCCACTGCCCCAGTCAAGCAGCTCCTTGCCGCACCCCTCCACTGAGTCTGTCAGCAGGGACTGTCCACCCAACTCTGGGCTTTCATCTCTGCATGATGCAATCAGAAATATGAACGCCAGTCGTCCATCCACCGAGGCACCCCCTAATGGCAGGCCACATGCCCTCAGCATCACACTCCCAACATGGCCACAGCCCAGTCCTCTGTCCCTGCTGGGCTGTCCTTCTGGAATGCCCTCTCTCTCTTTCTTCATCTTTCAACATCCCGCTAGTTCCTCTGGACCCTCCACAAATGCCTCCAGCCCTCAGAAATCCTCCCTGCATCCCTAGCCAGAAATAATGGCCCCTTGTTCTGAGCTCCAAGCCCTTTACTCATGTGTGGGCTTTGGGCCCATCTGACTCTCATCGTGTGCAGGGAGGGCGCCATGATGCAGGTCTGGGGCAGAGGACAGAGATGTGGGCTCTGGAACCACACGCTTCCACCTGAATCCGATTTATGCCACTGCTTAGCTGCGGGACCTTGAGCAAGCTACTGCACCTTTATGCCTCAGTTTCCTCGTCTGAAAAGTAGGAACAATAACAGTGCTTACCTCCTAGGATTGCTGCGAGGATTAAATAACTGCATAAAGCACATAGCAAAAGTGCCTGGTACCTAGGATGAGCCCACGATATAAGTCATTACTGTTGGTAGATTTTCAACTTGGAGAAGGACTTTGCGGCATTCACCGTGGTAAGCCTCACTCCTTCCAGCACAGTTTTGGATGGGCGGAATTGAATGAGGCCTGGGAATTATAGGTCACTGGGCTCCCCACAGGATTCAGCACGCAGGACATGTGCCCCCAATGCACCTTGATGAAGTGGTTTGCAAGGTGCCACCATCTGGGTATGATTTCTGCCTGTCCATGCCACAGGCAACAGATCCAGGAGGCCTCACCCATCCCGTCCCAGTCCCAGGCCTGGATTCTCATCCCCCACCCACTGCCCCTTCCCAGCTTACCTGTCAGCACTAAGGATGGGGCTGCTGGTGGAGAGGGGGCTGGGGGAGACAAAGGATCCACCCAGGGTCCCGTTCCTCAGGGGTGTCTCGTGGCCATAGGCCTGGGCGGCTGGAGCGCTAAAGCTCTTGGGCTCAGAGTCCTGAGCTCGGGGCCCAGCCACAGCTGTCCGTGCCACAGACTCCACATAGCTCCGGGGCTCTGGAAGGGGCAAGGGGAAAGAGACTCTGAGCACAGATCCACAGGGGTGCAGTGCAGGGCCCACCCAACCTCCCCTGGAACACAGCCTCCCAGACTCCTGCCTGGGAACATAGGAATAGCCCCCAAAGGACAGGAAAGGCTCCCGCCTGCCCAGACCCACCCTGCCCTGCAGTGACCTTTCACCAGGGCCTTGCTCAGAGGAGGGGGCTCTGAAATGGATCCCAGGCTCCGCCTCAGAATATGGTCATCAGAGACTCTTCCCTCCAAGAACTAAGAGTCTGTCCACAGCTGGCACCTTCTTTGGCTGCTCTCTTTCTTCAATGATCTTGCTCAGCACCCAGGCCCTTCCAGGTTCTCCTGGTGCCACTAGAGTCTGAGGCCCTACAGCGGGCCCAGAGGTCCATCCCTGCCTTGCCTGTATCCCAGGACAGTGCCAGAGTTCATGTGAGCTCCACCCCCTACCCAGAATCCAGAAACAGCTTTAGCCACCTAGCAACAGGCCTGCATTGGTGAGACTTGCCCTGCGGGGCTGCTGTGGACTCACCAGCCCCTTCGATGCCAAGACACACCCAGGCCTCTCCGCCCGACACACTCAGCATTCCTCTAGAGACTAGCGTCAGGGAACCCCATTCCCAGGCGGAACTCAACATTCCATCGCCCACCTCGGGCATTCCTGTAGCACCAAGCAGTTTACAGAGGACCTCATTATACACGGCCCTACCTGGTGTTCAAAACGGCCTAAGAGGAGGGGGTGGGGGACACATGCTAGAAAAGGCCACTTTACAGATGAGGATGCTGAGGCCTGGCAAGGGAAATGACTAGGTCCCAGATGGCCCGACTCCCAGACCAGCACCTGCCCGACTCCTCTAGGGCCTCTGAGGCTAGCTCCTAAACGAATTCCATTTGAAAAAGGAAGAAGCAGCAGAACACTTTTATTTACCCCAGGCCATGGTCGGGGAGGGATGTCATTCCTACCACCTCCACACCCCGCCCTGTCCCTGTCTTACCCAGGAGGAACCTGGCCTGAGTACAGAGCCATACTGCCCACAACTAAGTCATCCACTGAAATCAGCCTGAGAAACTGAAGAACCAGAGTCTGTGCAGCCCTCAGGAGGCCAGGCCCCTGCAGCCCCCGCTGGCCAAGACAGTGATGGTAAGAGTTGGAGAAGAGCCCCCTCCTCCAGGTCCCTTATGGGTGACAGGCCTGGGGTCCAGCTGGCTGAAATGCAACCTTCTTCCCCTTAGCCCAAAGAAAACCTTAATTTGGAAGGAGCCTAGTCACCAGGGTGCTAGCGGGGCGTTTCCAGCCTTGCTGCCTAGGGGCACAGTCTCCATGGAGTGGCTTCTGGGGTGGCCCCCAGGTCTGACATCCTACACCCAGGCCAGCGGCCTCTCTGGACACCGGAAAAGAATGGTCCCTCAGCACAGGAGGCTTTACAGAGCAGATCCCAGAGGCTGCAATGGAGTCTGCACACAGCTCCAGCCACAGCCTACCCATCTGCCTTTTGTCCCCACACAGAGCCCCCTCCACTCGACAGCAATGACAGTGGACAAGGCTGGGGTAGTTTGTCTGTGAAGAGACAGGCACGGGTGGTCTATTCTAGGTACCAGGCACAGGGTGATGCAGATCCAGGCACCTCAGCACCCAAAGCTGGAATCCATGTAGGCAGTACCAGCAAGACCTCCTCGAAAGCCTCCCTCAACCAGCCCAGGCCACCCACTCCCCTCACAGAAGGCCCAGGCCAATTCACACCAAAGGCATGGATTCTGTGCCACCCAAGCATGAGGCTCTGCTGGAACTACGAGACAATGCAGAGATCCCCTGAGCAGGCCCAGTACACTTTTTTGTAAAGACTTAATAGTAAACATCTTAGGCTGGTGGGTCAGGCTGTCACTGTTGCAACTACACAACTCTGCTCTTGTGGTGTGAGAGCTTACATAGACAATAGGACAGTGAATGGGCATGGCTGGGTCGCAATCAAACTTTTTTTTCCAAAATAGTCAGTGGGCAGGATCTGACCAGCTACCACGGTGTGCTGACCCCTGATCTAACCTGTCTCCTCAGCCCAGAGAGGTGGAGCCATGTGCCCAGGACATATGGATAATTAGTGGCAGTGAACACTAGCACCAGAATCTCCAGACTCACAAGCTGGCTCTGGGTGACCTAGACAGGGCCCATAGGCTCACAGGACACCCAGAGCTGGCTCTATTCAGCACTCCAGCCCATCAGCCAGAGCAGAGCCAACTCGACAGGGTTATCCCTAATGATAAAAAGAGCAAACAATTATACAGGAAAAGTAGGATTCAGGGGGTGTAAGTACCTTGCCCAGGTCACAGCTGGCAAGGGGCAGAGTCGGCCGAGGAACCCAGGCAGTCTGGCCCCGACCTGCCCTTACCCACTGCACATGCAACCCTCTGCAAGTCGGGGAGCCAATAGTTTCAGTGAGTGCTTTAGTCTCGAGCAACTGGTAATCCAGCTTGGGAGAAGAGATCATCAGAGGGAGTCTCACCCACAGCCATGCAAATGACACCCAAGGTCAGAGTCCACTGTCCCCTCCCGTCTCTTGCCACCCTAGGTCACTCTCTGAAAACTCTTCCCAGACCCTTCCAGGCACTCGGCATGGCTTCGCCCGGGTCTCCACGGCTCTCGGAACCCCTTCTCTCCCAGCCAGGGAGACAAAGCCACTCTTTGGCTGCCCGTGGGCTCCCAGAGCCTGCCTAGCTGGTCTGTGTGCCGAGCCCTCACACAGCACCTGGCACACAGCAGGCCCTCAATCTGCATGTGCTCCACAAAGTCACAGAAGCACGACACTTACCCTCCAGCCCCATCCAGAGGCACATAGTAAGATCTCAGAGGCCACATCCATTTTTCTCACTCCCTAAAGTTCAAGTTGAAACCTATGTGAATGATACTGTGAAGATCTGTGCTCTTCTCCAATCCACTGACATCGCTCCTGATCCGCTCTCTACCCTGATCTGCGTTTCTGGAGGCTGACTTCTAGTTACTATGTCATCCACACCCCCTTACTCTCTGGCTCAGGATAGCTTTGGCCTCTGGCTAGTAAGGAGGGACTGGCAGGGGATGAGAGGGAGGGAGACAGAAGAGCAAGGTGCCAGTGGCTACATCCCCTCCCCATCTCCCTCTAGCCACACTCCAGTCAGCGGCCCTGCCCTCCAGCTCCCTCCTGGTTCCTGAAAGCCTGGGATGATGGCTCCCTGCTCCTGATAGGGAGCACTCGGGGTGCTTTACCATCCCTCACTGCTCTGCCCAGACCTTTTAAGAGTCCATCAACTGTCCTAGGTTGTTCCATTGGAATGAACTATCAGTTTCCCGCCATGCCCTTGACCCACACATTAGGTAAGCAATTCCCATTGCCCTATGTCCCACCCCTTTAAGGAAGTACAGATACCCCTTCTAGCAACTGTAAAACTGAGATAAAGTGGGCCGCACAACTCCATCCTGTAGTCTAAACGCAGGCACCTGAGCTGCAGCCTGGAGTCTGCGGGTAAGATTGCATGGAGGGCCCATGGGACAGTGTATTAGAACCCTGAGATGGCTCGATAGGATGGCCAAGTTCTTTAGGCAACAGTCCCATTGGCCCCTTCAGCTCCTAAACTGCAGAACACCAGAGCAGTTCTCAAGACACTGGGAGTCTGAACTTGGGGAACAGGATGGCTCGCCCTGGGAGAAGCAGCTGCATCCATTCCCACCACAATGTTGGAAACAGCCCTTGTGCCTTGGGTCGCCAACCTAGCCAAGGCCACTCAGACCCAGCCCCACCTGGCCCTGCCCTCACCGGGCCCCCACCTCCTTTCTCCTTCCCAGCACATCCTCTTCCTTGGTCAGCTGGTCTGCCCTCCGACTGCCACCCCTACCTGCCCTTCCAGTCCCACACCATGGGGTGGAGATGAACGAAGCCCTTCCATACAATCTCTACTCCTCATGAACCCAGAGCAGGAAGGACCTTTGAGAAGTTATTTGATTTCCTGAGTTCATCTCCAGAACTGTTTAAAACCCATCTTCACGGCTAAACATCAGTTTTCCCAAGTTTTCAGATGCAGATTTCCACATTGAAAACGCTTCCTTTTTCTGTCTATTCCCTGGCTCTTTCTCTCTCTCCCACCCCAGGACAATATACTTCTACTTGCAAGCTCTCCCCTCACCCACCACCCGTGCACTTACTAGAGACTTTCTGGGACTCAGTTTCCTCATCTGCAAAGTGGGAATGAGGATACCCACCTGCCCGGCTAGGATCAGGTGAGAAGAGACAGGAAAGTTCCTCCTAATTCTTTCTTGCCAATCCCAGGCCCGGTGTTCAGAACCACTGCTCTTAGCCGCCCATCCCTGCCTTCCTCCACTCCTCACTCGCACCACCTCTCCTGCTGTTTTCCTCCTTTCCTCCAATCCTGGAGCAGCTGCATCAGAGGCTACAGGGAGTTGGGCAGGGCGGGAGAGGTGGGGACAGGGAGGGTACTTCATGTAGAACATTCCAGGACCCCAAACCCTGCCAAGTGACTGCTGGCGGTGGAGAGCAGCTGCAGCACAGGGTGACTTGGGCTCCTCCAGTCTGGCACTGTCAGCTCCTCGTCCACACCCTGAAGCGCATTTTCTGTCTCCTCAAAGAGGCTCTTTGCTTGGAGAGAAGGGGCACACCCACTCTAAGTTAGATTAAGACATGTGGGTGAAAGAGAAAGAAGGGAATATGGAAACCCCCAGGTCCCAGATCTAGGAGCTCAAAAGTTAGAATTCCAAACCTTTTAGACTGGGCCACATGCCCCCTCCTCCCAGCCCCCATGCCATCCTATTCCTACCCCGGCTCAGCACTTTTGCCTAATATTGAAATGTCTGTTGGCATCACTCTCCTCACCAGCTGCCTTATGCATCCTTATATTCCCAAAGCCTGGCACACAGTCAGTGCACAAAATATTAAGAATAAATGAAGCAATGAATGAAAGAATGAATGAATGTAAAGTGTTTCGCACAGCGCCCGGGACATAGCAGACATCCCTCAAATTCTTCTTCTCCCCCAGCTGAATAATCCTGCCTCTGGCCATTTTTGCCTCACGGGCATTTTTTTCTGAATTTCCCATCAAAGTATCAGCAGGGAAATCAAGCGGAGCCTCAGAGGGTCAGCAAAGAATGAGCTTTAGTCTGACCCGGGCTATGGCACATGAGTCAGGAAATAAGGAACTGGCTGCCCACAGCTTCGCTCCCTGCCCCTTCCCCACTCCACTCCCCAGACCATGGGCAGCAATTCCAACTCCCACACTGGAATCCCAGGGCACGGTGCCTGCAGGCCTGAGAAGAGCTTTGAAACAGCCACTTGAGGAAGAGACAGGAGACCAATAACTCCAGTCTGGCTACATTACCTCCTAACTGTGACCTTGGGCAGATCCCCCAACACCACCCACAGTGCTGATGTCAGCTGCGTATCTGTGACAACAATGGGTGTGGCTGAGTTAACCCCTAAGCACCTTCCCCTCCAAACTCTGTGGCTCTGGCCAGAGCACTTGGGGCCCTGTAAGATGAGAGTCATTCAGGAGGTGCAGTTGGCAGATAGTTCTGTTCTATCGAGGCCCACGCCCCTGAAGTCACCCCATAGTGAGAGACAATCACCAGGCCCTGCCAGCTTGCTGGATAGTCCACCCCATGGTCCTTTCCACTGGACAGTGTTTGGGATACCACGGGTCTAAGTCAACCAGCTTCGAGGAGAGCTGAGAGCCTATTGCATGGTCCGGCATCTGAAGCACAGGAACGTTGGCTCTGAGCTCCAGCTAATGCCAGTTTCTCTCTCCCAGCTCCTGCCCTGCCAGGAGCAGCGGTCAGCCTCCAGCTTGGGAGAAAGCCCTTTCCCCAGGTATGAGGCTGCAGGGGAGCGAGGAGGGGCCGTTCTCAGCAGAGGGACGCATGCTGTGGTCCACCTACTCTGTCTCTGGAAGCTGCCCTGTTCTGCAGCCCCCCACGCAGCCTGATGCTGTTGCCCAAACCCCAGCTGGTTAGGAGAGGGCAAAGTCTTCTGGGAAACTCCAACCATCCTAGCTGGGTAACAGCAGATTTAGAGGGGCACAGGCCATGCCCGCTTAGGGGGTGGAAAATCAAGGTGGTGTGTACAAAGGAAAGTGGGAAATAGGCCTGAGAAAACCAGCCAAACGGCCCAGGGCCCAGGTGGGAAGTCAGAACACCTAACCCGTCAGAACTGGAAGCGATCACAGCACCCACCTTGCCCCATCTTCCTGGTAGAGATGGGGATGCCAGTGCCCAGAACCAGATGCTGGTCTCCCGCCCAGGTTGGCACCTACTTTGTTTCACCTGCTGGTTTAAGTCCTCACTCGAGTTCTGCTCCTAGTGAGTCCAAGGCCTCCCACCTGATTACACCCCCTCTCTGCTTCCCTGGTGCCCAGTGCAGGGCTCATTTAAATCAGGGGTTCATCTGGGACCCATAGACATGCCAGCTCCTTGAAACTGCTTTTCAGAATTACTTGCATGGGAATCCCAATGCGTTATTATATACACAGTGAGTCCATAGATTTCCTGAAATACCCAAAGTTGTCTGAGATTCCCGAAAGACAGACCTGGTACTTTCAGTGTTGATAGGAAACCAGGCAGGGCTTCCAGAGGGCAAATCATGGCTCTAAGATGGGGTCTCTGAACCAGGAGAATTATCCCCCCAGGGGACACTGGCAATGCTGGAGACATTTTCGATTGTCATGACTGAGTGAGAGCTACTGGCATCTAGCAGGTAGAATCCAGGGACACTGCTAATCCTCCCACAGTGCACAGGGCAGCATCCACAACAAAGACTCATTCAGGGCCAGGCACAGTGGCTCACGCCTGTAATCCCTGCACTTTGGGAGGCCAAGGTGGGTGGATCATCTGAGGTCAAGAGTTCAAGACCAGCCTGGCCAACATGGTGAAACCCTGTCTCTACTAAAAATTTTTTAAAAATTAAAAAAAATTGCTGGCCATGGTGGTGCATGCCTGTAATCCCAGCTACTCAGGGGGCTGAAGTGGGAGAATTGCTTGAACCCGGGAGGCAGAGGTTGCAGTGAGCCAAGATTGTGCCGGTGCACTCCAGCCTAGGCAACAAGAGCGAAACTCCATCTCAGAAAAAAAAAAAGGAGTCATTCAGGCCAAACTGTCAGTGGTGCCAAGGTGGAGAATCTCTGCTCTGAGAAATGCCTGTGGAGCACGCCCTGGGAAAGGGGATCTGAGTCCCTCCCTGTCTACCCCTGTGAGCGGCTGCACACCAGGCAGGCTGGCGCAAATGGTGCTGGGAGAGGAAGGTGCAAGAGGAGCGTTTGGGTCAGCAAGGTGACATTGCAGGAGCCCCCAGACACTGACTGCGCCTGTGCCTGGCAGCTACAAGCTCCCCCATCAGGACTCAGGAGGTGCCCAGGGTGATATCTCATCACCAAGCGTTGAGGGACAGGAAGGCCATGTACCTGGTCACCTGAGTTCTAGTGAAGAAAGAGAGCTGCCTCCAGCCAGCCTCTTCAAGCCCTGCATGAAAAGCCATTTCCAGACCCAGAGAGCAGGAAGCCACAGCAAATGCCACTTACCTTCTGAGAGCCTGACCACCACCTTCCCCTCATCTTCCTCTGAGGGAAGATGAGAAGAGAGATGGGAGGAAGGAGAGGCAGGAAAGAAGGGCAGGTGGTGAAGATGAGGAAGAGCAAAAAAGGAAAAAGAGAGAAAGATATTAACAGGGATTATTTCTTGAGAAAGAGAATCTGTGGAGAAAAGGGAGGTGGGAAAGCTGGGGTGAGGCCAGGGCCAATTTGCGCTGTCCACAGAAGGGCTCCAAGGGGAAGGCCGAGGCCCACCCTGCGCAGGACCCCAAGGCTCCACGGCATAGTTGAGCTCCTGACTCTCAGGAGCCTGAGCCCCTCACAACCCCCGTGCCCAGGGCTCTGTGGGCCGAGTGTCAAGCAGGAGTGTGCTGGCTGGTGAGAGGCAGCCGCTAGCCCCCTTCTACTGACCCCCCGTGGCTCAGTGTCCCTGGCCATGCTGACACTCTGAGTGGGAGGCTGTGCCCAGCTGTGTAGCTTCGTGGGTCACAAATGCATGCCACTGCCCACCTACCTGGCTGGATGCATCTTCTGGTAACTAAGGAAAAAAGTAAAGTTGACCCCAGGAGCCCCCACCCAGCCCTAAAACCAGAGCCCAGGGAGCAGCTTTCTGAGTTCAGTGGCCCCACATGGCCACCAAGGGCCCAGGGAGCCCTGTCTCCCTCCACCATAGGAAGGAGAGGAGCTGGGAAATGGGAGGAGGAGGTCAGAGGTGTGAACCTGGGGTGGTGTCTGCTCAGAGGAGCACCTTCTGCCAGACAGGCCCAGGGCCCTGCCCTCTACCGTGCCAACAGGACCGGCTGTTTGACCCCAGGGAGGCCAGGCAACCATCCTCCTTCCTTCCTCAGAGCTTGGGGTGCTCTCCTCAGCAGCAGGGTAAGATGCAGCCAGCATCGGGAATGGGGATGGGGGATGAGCACAGGCCGGAGAGAGTCAGAAGCCCGGAGGTGGCAGGTCTTGGAAAGGCAGGAGAAGACCTGGGCTGGGGGCAAGGGGGTCAAGGAGATGGCAGCCAGTGATGACTACTGCCAGTCATGGGTTTCTGTGGTAGGGTTCTGTGGGCCTGAAGAGGCAGACCAAGAGACCACTCTGAATGCCAAGTGATGCCTCGTGGATGCCAGGTGAATGCCTGTCATGCCTCGTGGATGCTCAGAGCAGAGCCAGCTGGGCTGCCAGCAGAGGCCCTGGCACAGAGCAGCAGGGGCATGCTTCTCTGACTGTGTGTGAGTGTGTGTGTACATGTGTGTGTACCCATGTGTGCATGTGTGTGCGCCCATGTGCATGTACTCAAGGGCCTGAACACCTCGAATGTGTGGCTTCCAGCAGAGATCTCCACAACACCAAGGAAACTGAGACCAGGCCTCCAAAGCCCCAAGCTAGAGGAGGATGGAAGTTGTGCCAACTCCACAAGTCAACAGGCAGGAAGGCTGCAAGGAAATCTGTCACCCGCCAACCCTACAGAGAGAGTCCTCACCCAGGCCTGACCTCAGCATGGGCACAAAGCCGGCTGCTGACCAGATTCTGAGGCCCGGGTTTCTGTCCAGAACCACAGGAGTCCTCCTCCCCCTGGCCCCCCTCCCCATCTTCCCTCTTCCCAACTCACCTCCTGTGGGGTGCAACAGGATGTCTGCTGGGTTGTGGGGTTTCAGGCCCAGAGCAGACAGGGGTGTCTTGGCCAGACCCGGGGGGGACCGCACTGTGCCAGGAAGAAGAGGGGAGACACAGGGAGTGAGAGGTGGGCAGGAAGGCAGACACACCAGGCATGTGAAGGCTGTGGGACCAGAGATGGTGCCGAGGAACCACCCTGAAGCCCAGCGCTTTGGCTCCACTGCCCTTTCCTGTCTGCATTTCTCCACGTTTGAGCAGTTTAAAGGATAGAGGGAAAGATTCAGGAAATGGCAACCTTGTCCTGGCTTTGGCCCCAACCTTGAGAGAACCATTTCCACCCCTAGGCCCTTAGCTTCTCGGTGCAGTCCCTTTACTTTGCAATGGCTTATAACACACATGCAGGCTTCTGCAACTGTCTCTGACATTCTCTATAATAATCTCTCATCCCTCTTCCTCCCCCCACCCAACGTGCGTGCGCGCGCGCACACACACACACACACACACACACAGAGTCCATTTAAAACATGCACTTGGATGGACTCAGAAGAGAACAGAAGAAAATTGGGCCTCAGGATGGCACACCCTGTAAAGGACAGAGACAGAAGGAGATAATGGGCCAGGGCTATGCCAATCCTGAGACCTCAGGCCAGCCCTTGGCCAAGCATGTCCCTTGAAAAGCCCAGGAGGAGAGAACTTCTCAATGTGGGGCTCTGTCCCCCTAAACCTCAGTGTCCTGGAAGGAGGAGAAGGCTGCAGTCTGTGGCCAAGAACACCTACTCCCTATGCAAAGCCTGGGCTCCTCCCAGGCCACGCATCTGGGTTACAAGTGTCATGTAACACGCAAGGTCAGAAAGGGCTGCTGGCTTTTTCCCATTAGCCAAGAACCCGGCCAGATTCGGAGCTGATCTGCAGGGTGGCTGTTATGCCCAGTCACGAGATACCTGGGTGGCAGCTGCCATGTCTCCTGACACAGCTCTGAGAAGGAGTTAAAAAATGAACTCTGTGTCTCCTATCAGCGACATTGGGAGCCTGCAGAGACCACAGCCCCAAGGACACTCTGCCTGCCGAATGGCCTCAACAGATTAGCCGTGGCCCTCAGATGCCCAGGAACCACCAGCAGCAAAAGCTCCACGACCCTCCCTGCCCCTGCTGCTTTCCCCAAAAGACAGTGAGACCTACAGGAATCTTAGAATAACGAAAAAATACACTCTCTCTCCATGCAAGCAACATACATAACTCATTCGTGCAGGTGAACACTCACATGCACATGCGAACAGGAAGACATCACAGGGGTCCGGATGGGTGGCCCACCCCTGCCCTTCACCCTCACTCTGTCCTTGGATGTCCAAAGGACAAACACAGCATAGGGGACAAATGGGTACAAACATACACCTCCAGTTATGGGATAGGTCTAGGCCTCACGTCTCTGTCTATCCTCCCTCTGTCTTTACATACACACACACACACACACACACACACACACATAGATGCATACACACAGATTCTGTTTCTACCACTGCCACACCCCCTCTTCCCTATCATGGTGTCTTGCTCATAGATACCTATCAAACGCTTATTAATGTTTGTCAAACCAATGGCGATTGAATGAAATTAATTATGAAATAATACACCTGGCCTCAGAGACAGTTGTTCGTGGAATAATCACGAAGCAGCCCCAGCCCACAGGTATGTGCATGTTTAACCAACTGGTGCAGCGGAGGCACAGGTGGGCCCACGAGGAGGTGAACGAGACGAGAGGACCAGACAGGGCAGGAACTCTCTCTTGGTTCCTCCCTTGTTCACCTCCAGCTCCTGAATTCCTCATTCCCCCGGTTCCTGGGCAAGTGGGCCCTTCTGCTGAGGCAGATGAGTGGGCGACACTAAAGCCAGGCAAGCCTTTTGCTTCCTGAGAGAAAAATTCCACACGTTTCTCTGCCTTCGGTCTTCTCTCCCTAACCCTGTGTGTCTGTGGAACCTCTGACTTCTTCTCGCCAAGGCACCCATGGCTGGCCAAGAGGAGGGAGAGAAGGCGGCAAAACCCAGTTCTAGCACAGCCCAGGTGGCTCCCACCCCAGGCAGGGTGAAGCCCTTTCCCTGGCCATTTAGGGCTAACAGTGAATGGAAGCAGATGTCAGCTTGGAAAGTGAAGGCCTGGGAGAGAGGCTCCCCGCGGCCACAAGAGGCTGCAGCGTTGACTCTCGCGTCACCTGCTCTAGGTTCACCCTGTCCAGCACAGCAGCCACAAGCTACACATGGCCGCAGAGAACTTACAGAGTGACTAGAGTGAACGGAGATATGCCATAAGTGTGAAACACACACCGGGTTTTAAAGACTGAGTATGAAAAAGAACACAAAACATCCCGTTCTTTTTCACATTGATTATATGTTGAAATGCTAATATTCTAGACCGGGGTTAAATAAAACATAGTAAAATGAATTTCACCAGTTTCTTCTTACATTTTATAAGAGATTGTAAAATAGCTCAATATTTTTATTGACTTATTTGCCTATTGAAAGGATATTTTGGATTTAACAAAAATGTCATTAAAATTAATTTAGCCAGTTTCTTGTTATGTTTTTTAATGTGACTACTAGAGAAATTTTATTATAAATGTGCTCATATTATATTTCCATTGGACAGTACTGCTCAAGGGAGAGCCACAGCTTCCAGGGGCCGCCAATCAGTCACACCTTCAGCCTCCTCATGCCCAAGATGGCAGCCAACACAAGTTCTGCTGGCACATGGGCCACGTACATTGCCACATTCCTTTCCAGTACAGGACAGCCAGCCCCCAGGGGAATGTACAGCCAGCTCCAGTTCTCCCTCCTCTCGCCACTGCCAGTGGATAGCTTGGGCCAGGCCCAGCCAACCTGATCCCTGAACAGCACCAGTGTCTCCTTCTTGTGCTGACCCAGGCCTCTCCTGAGTACACTGAGTCCCTCGCGGCCTGGTATTAATCCATCACTTCCTTCCCCACAACCACCTCCTCCAGTTCCTCTTCATGTCTCTTCTATAAAAAGGAACACTGCCCCATGCCTCGGCTCATTTGGGTCTTGGCTTTAGGTGGACGTGTCTCTGTCCTTTGGGGATCTGCCTCCCCAGTAAGTGTATAGGGGCTGGGGGCTAAATGCCTCTGCCTGGAGGCCAAGGATGGATAAGCTGGGGGCTGTGTCAGCCTGAGGGTCCTGGGTCCCTCTCCCCTTGGTAGAAGCTAAATAGGTTGCCTGTAATGGAAGAGGTGTCTGGATACAGGCAGAAATGGAGGTCAGAAACAAAGCCAAAGTCAAGTCACAAAGAGTCACGCTAAGATGGTGGGGTCTTTTGAGTGTGGACGGTAACAAGACTCTAAACAAGTAAGAAAACTCTGTAATGTGGGAGCCCAGAGTCCCACGGTCACTCAGTCTGGACCCTAAAACTGGGGCGGCTGCACCCTTAGATGTGTGAGTGTGGACGATGGAGAAGACAATGGCCATGAGCAATGGAAGAGAAGGGGCCATGGGGGTGAGGAGCAGCACGTTCTGGCCCCACCTGGGGCACTGTCACCTCCAACCCTCAGGCCTGGGGCACTCCCACAGGCAGGGTTGAGCTGAGGGGCAGAAGGGGACACAGGGAAGACGAGCTTCACAGGGAATTCTTACCCCCACTCGGTGGTGGGCTGCTCGGGGAGGTTCCCTCCATCTCCTCGAAGGCCTCCTTGTAGCTGTGCAAATGGGGCTGTGGAAGAATACGGGCAGAAAAAGAGGGAAACCATGAGAAGGAGAAGTTTCCCCTTCAGATGACCTGGGGTATGAGGACAGTGAGTTAATCAGCCCCCAAATCCCCTCGTCAGACTGGCTCCTCACTGGTGCTCAGGGCAGGAGACAGGTCCTGCCAGAGGCAGGAGAGAAAAGATATCCACAAGCCCCTTCTATCCAGAATGACTCATTAGCCTGGCTTTTATAGGCCAGTACACTCGCTCCCTCAATGTGGCCCGTGGACCACCTACATCTGAATCTTCCAGGGCACACATTTAGAATGCAGATTCCCGGGTCCCATCCAGATCTACTACCCTGGAATCTCTGGAGGAGGATTTGGGAAGCTACAGTTTTAACAAACTCCCTTTTGGTTTACTCATGCTGTAGTTTGAGACTCACTGCCTTCAACTACTGAAATGTCTTAGAAATGCAAACCTTTTGGAATGAAAATTAAAGCTCCTGAGAAAAACCTTATAACTGCAAAGGGTTCAAAAATAATTTTTCCCCTCTCCAGGATCTAGTTTGGAGTTTTGAAATTGTATTCACCTATACCATCCCCAGGATTCTTACCACCTTATTAAGGTACTCTCTAGGAATCAAAAAAGAAACTTCAATCTCAACATTAATGCAAGAAGTGGGGACATAAAACTATTTAAGGAAGGAAATGGGCCCCAGATTCCACACGTCAGAGAAGAGAGTTTGGGTGAGGACGCAGGGGGTACAGATCACTGAGTATACTGACATCAGCGCCAAGTTGCCCATCAGGTTTCTGGAGATTTGAAGTGGGCACCACTACCCTCTGTGGCCCCAAGATACAGCTTAAGGACTCACCTCTTTGGGCCGCCCTCCAGGATTGAGAGCGATGGTAAGAGCCAGCTCGGGGGAGACACACTGGACAGGGGAGCGAACCCCAGGGCTACGAGGGGATGTGGCTTCTGGAGACTGGTTCTCATACTGTCCATCACTGGCCGCCCGCCTCCGCAGAGGGGCTGGGGGCTCTGCAGGCTGCTTCTCCCGAGCCTGCACCCCTGGGAGGAAAGCAGGGTGTAGAGGACAATGAGCGTTTTGTGTAAGAAATGATCCATCGGCCTAATCCCTTCAGAGAAGGCAGTGCCTCCTAGCTCAGAGGCCAAGCTGGGGCTGGCCTGCCATCCCCCAGTGTCTTCCCCTCAGCCCTCCTGGGCCCAACTCTGTTCACACCCCAGGTTTTCTCTGCAGGAGAGGGGATCTGCTTAGATTGGCTCAGACTTCACCAGGAATCTCTCCACACAGGGCTGAGACCAAGAACACAAAGGACTGATACAAGAAACAGATGTCAACTACTTCCAACCCCTGGAGGCGGAGGGCCAGAGCTTCCAGACAAGGGAGGGGAGGCGGAGGGAAAAGAGAGTCTCCAAGGCAACTGCATCAACCAACCAGCAACATCAAGCCTGTGGGGAAGAACTCTTGGAAAGAGCTAAATTGCATCATCTTGCAAATGGTGCTCCCAAGGAGAAACAAAGACATGACTAAGCCTTGTTACGAAGTCCCCGGCCCCACTTGGCCTCTGGGATAATTTTGGCTTTCTCTGGGGTTCCCCAATTTCATCCGGTGTACCGCTGAACCTCTTACCAACTCCCCTTATACTGGCCCCTTGGCTCCCCGCCCCAAAGATGGCGGCAGATCCCACCGTGTCCCTCCCAGCTGAAGAGCAGGCAGAGAGAAGTCATGTGCTCCATCTGCTTTTCTGTACTTCCCATCCCAATCCCATTCCACAGGCCTGGGGATGCTGTTAATCTCACCCTCCTTCCTTCCCACTCCCTTTTCCCACAGCTGGGCTGAGGCATGGAATCCATTGCCTCATTGAGCTGGTTCCCAGAATCCTAGAAAACTCACTTCCTGGGTCCCAGAGGCCAAGACCCAGCCTGAAGTGTGGGCTTCTGGTCCTGAATATCTTCTGGGAAGAGATTCCCAGCCCTGCTTTCACCACCGCTAGGACTTACCAAAGGCCCCAGGTCACATGGGTCAGTGCATGTGCACACATGCACACACACTGCCAGCCCCGAGGAATGTGCCAGTACAGCCAAGCAGAAATCACCCTCGTTCAGACAGAAACATCTTCTGCCATCCACAGTGAGGACTGCATGTCCCCAGGCGCGCCTCCCAGCACCCCTAGTCTGGCACAGCCACAAAGGCTGCCACAAACAGCACCACCTGTGAAGACTTCCTAGTTGTCATGAACAGCAGGCTGCCGGCTGCCAAGCCTACGGGCAGACACACACTCACACTCACATAGGCAAAGCCGCTCTGAGACACGCCCTCATACTGTCCCATAATCAGGGGCTCCCATAATCGGGGGTGGGGGGTGCGTCGGGAGACCGGCATTTGCACATCAAATGCAGAAGGTACCGAGAGATGCCCTGAGTCTCCGCTTTGGGCTCTTTATTAATCAGGGGCAGCCCTGCTGCCATCTCAGCTAAGAAAATAGCACCCAGGATGGGGACAGTAAACTGGACGCTGACCTCACTCTGCCACTTACAAACTGTTCCACTTAAAGCAAATAAGCCCCGTGCCCTGAAGAGCCCTTATTCACAGAACAGAAAAATAGGAGTCCCATTGGACCCAGCCAGGGGCTGCCAGGAGCATCTACCTGGAGAAAAGAGCAGTGTGGTTTTGGGAAGGGTGGGCAGCTTGCTTCCTGCAGCAACCCCACACTCCCAGGCCTTACCTCCCCAGAGCCCCCATCCCACTCAGGTCTCCTGGGCAGCTTGGACCAACACTGCCACTGGTTTCATTCCTGGCAAAAACATTAGAGAGAAACAGACATAGCCATTGATTTTCTAACAATAATTGTGACAGAAGAAGCCCATTTGGGAAACGCTCTTGGGGTTTGGAACTGAGTTCAGCCCCAAGGTTAAAAGAAATGCATTAGGGCTGGTCTCAGTTCCGGGCTCCTCTGCCCCCAGCAGCTCTTTCTGGCAGATCCCTCTGCCTTTTCAAGGTGTGGCCAGTTTCCCTGCTGGGGGATCTGACGTTTGCCCTTAAAAAATAGATCTGTTTGCATTTGAGGCACCGAATCTCCTGGAAAAACCAAGAACATTCTACCCAAACTTCCCAAAGCTTTCTCCACATTCAGGGGCCACGGATGCCTGCAGCAGCCTGGGGTGCAGGGGGCACCTGACAACCGTAGAGAATGTGAGATCCTGGCATGAGGCAGTCAGCCATCTGAAGGTGAGCTGCACCTTCCCAATCCTCTCTCCATCACCACCAGAATGGCACGTGGGAGCATGTTCTGACCAGAGGCAGGGAAATGGAAGGAATGACCTCCAAAGAGCTAAGGAGCTGCAGGGCAGCACCTCCCTCTGCGGAAGGGGGAAGACCCTGCATTCCACTCCCACGGGGCCAGCCCCTCCCCCTGCAGAGCACCAATGGCCCCATGGCACCAATGGCCAGTCAGGGCCACTCACATTCTTTGAACACAGTGTCCCACTGTTGTCCCCCTTGGCAAGCCCAGATCTGCCTGGAGTGTCTGGAGAGACATGTTCCCTCTCTCTTGTCTTGCTCTATGGGAGGGGAGACTGGCGTGGCAGAGGGGAGAGAAGAGAGCCCCATTGTTCCTTAGCCAAGCTGGGGTGTCTGGACACAAGCTGACAGCCAGTGTCAGGGAGAGAACACCCTCTCACGTCCCAGAGGCTGACCGATAACAAAAACAGGCCTGCTCTCCCCACCTCCCTCCCTCTCACCACCACCCTCCACCCCAGGACTTTCTCAGTCTTTGGCCCCATTCTCCCTCTCAGGGCCTCCGTCTCCTACACCCACCCAGGCAGAGGCAGGTGCCTTGCACAGACACACATGTGCATGCTTGCATGTGCACACACAAACACACACACACACACATACACACAGCCTAACAGAAATGGCAGCAGGACACTGGGATGATGGGGGTACCTAGTGGGGCCACTGGGTCACCCTCAGAACCTCTAGGGCCAGCCCCTATCCCAGCAGAAGGCCATGTGGCCAGAGGAAGAAAGGAAGAGAAGCTCCCAGGAAGCTGAGAGGGCTGGGGTGCCCTTAAGACAACAAAGTGTCTTTAGGATCCTAACACCCTATGTTCAAGGAGCCCTGGGGGTCCTCTAAGGGCTGCTTCATACATGGGCATCAGGCCTTCCCCACAGCCCTGCCAGGATGAGCAGTTACCCTGGCCCCAGGGTTCCACACAGGCCCCCAGTCCTGAGGAGCACGACACCAGAGCAGCCCCCTTCCCAGGGAGGCGTCACTCTGCTGCCAGGACAGTGCTGTGCTGGACAACAGCTCACTCCAAGGCTCCCCTAGCGTGGGCCGGACTGCTGGAGGCAATCCCTTCATCTGACACACACACACACACACACACACTCACACGCACACTCACACACCCTGCAATTCTGGGAGCTGTAGCCCTGACACAGACCGATACATGTACTTTGGCAAAGCACTGCTGCCCGCCACCCCTGGATCACGCGGACAAGTACACTGGTGTCAGGCTTCATGATGTGCCTCCTCTGCACCCCCAAGACTGGCCACTGCCACCCTCACAGACCCAGCTCTTCTTTCCAGTCTTCCGGTTTCCAAAAGACTGGATTCCTCAGCTCCAGGTGGCAGGGCTGGGTGTCCGACAGCATGCCTGGGGCTCCGGAAGTGAGGGCCACCTGCTGGGCCAGGGCACCAGAAAGCCACACGGCGATCACACTAGCAGCCCTAGGGCAAGCCATGCCAGCTCCCCTTAAGGCAGGCCCACCATCCCAGAACCTGACCCTACCCAGGCCCTGCTGAACACTGCACTCCCCACCACTGGGCTGAGAGAAGGGCAGAGGGAGAAGAGAGGAGGGAGGGGCGGTTGAAGGGAGCAGTCTGCTAGAGCCATCTCCTGATCATCCCTGGACTGGAGGAGGGGCCATGGAGGCACCAGATACTGCCATTGGGAATCAACAGTTCCCATCACCCCTAGGCCTTTTCCTGGAGCTGCTCAGGGCCATGGTGTGGGGCAAGCCTGAGCATGGCATCTTCCCTGACCCAGCCTCCAGGGTCAGAAGAGCAGGGGAAGGAAGAGGTGATTCCCTGGCCCAGGCTCAACGCCTAAGGGCCTGCATGTCCCAGAGGTCAGAGGTATATGTTAGTGGATGGCATCATTCTCAAATGAACTACCGTGACCCCAGTGAAGCATCCACGAGGTCCAGGGCATGTCAAACCCCGTGCAAAATACACAACAGGACAGGACTATCATCTGTCCACTTCTCAGATTGGGAAATTGAGCTCTAAGTAGTTAAGAGACTTGCCCAAAGTCGCAGAGGTGGTCTCAGGCAGGGCCAGGACCCCAACCCAGGGCTTCTGACTCTTAACCATGGGATCAGAGATTAGGAGTGGGACCAAAGGGGTATGCTGTCCCCAGGATGTGCCATGCTCAAGAGTGGACAGAGCAGCAGGGGCTGGGGCACCACTCTTATGTTGTGTCTGGTGGCCCCAAGCAAAGCTCAGCCTGGCTCCTGCTGAGACCTAGCCCTGCAGCCCAGGCAGTCTGGCCAGGGTGGCCGGAGTGCTGAACTGTCTGGAGCCCTCACTGAGCACCCTCATTGCAAAGGCCTGTATCTCCGCAGGGGACTCTGAATGTTAGTCTAGTCATTCCAGACATTGTTCCCAGCAGGCAAGGCTAAGGCTAGCGTGGGGCCCATGTTCATGCAGATGTGAGCTCTGGCTCATGCAGAGAGGAGGGAGAGAGGGCTGGAGAGAGGAGGGATGGAGAAGTAAGTGAGGAGACAGAAGAGAGGATCGAGAGAAATGGGGGAGGAGAAGGAGAAACAGATGGAAACCAGAGAACAACAGAAGAGGGAGAGGAAAAGACAGAGGAGAGAAGGAAGAAGGTGGGAAAGGTTTGGAAGGAATAGCACATGGAGAAGGAGTGAAAAAGAGAGAAACAGATGCTCAAAAGTGGGCTAAAGAACTGGAAAGGCAGAAGGGGGAAGGAGAGCCACCCACCAGAGAGGGAGGAAGATCGGAGCCGGTGGCGAGGAGGGGGCGGGAAGCTGCCACTGTGCCCGATGCCCTGCAGCTTGGCGTTGTATGCTGCCCACCCCCACCCCAGGGGAGCCAGCAGGAGTGGGAGGCAGGCAGGAAGGGAGGATATGGGGCAAGGCAGGCACCCCACCAACAGCACAGGGAACAGATGGACATGGGAAACACAGAGAATGAAGGGGATGGGGCATTAAACAGGACAAAACAAAACAAAAACAAAGAGAAAATCAAGATTAGTTGGTGTTTTGACTCTGGGATCTGGGCACACACTGGAGGGAGATGGGGAAGGTGTCAGACAGGAAGAGAGGGGGATCCAAGGTCCTGCCTCTCTAAAAGGCAGATGGACCTCCTGCTGGCCAGCACCACAGTGTGTCCCTCTCTTCTAACCCCAGGGTGGAAGCAAAGGTGCCAGCATGGGACCAGGAAACTTCACGTGTCCCTCACCTGCTCTCATAGGCAGCAGGCCTGTCCCTGGACCACCCCTCTTTTCCTGGGCACCTGCCTCTCCCTGGACCCAGGTAACACACCCAGCCTGAGCCCAAGGGTCACCCTCTCTCACACTCTGGCTCCTTACCACAGCCATCTGAGTGATCCTCTTTCCTGGGGAACACTTTGTGCTTTTCTGCTCTGGCCCCCAGCTCCTGGTCATCACCAGAAAAGTCCTTAAGATGAACCTTCTCAGATGCACTAGAAGGACATGGTATGTTATCCTTTCCTTGCCCCTTGTTGACTCCTAACCCACCTTCACACCACAGGGGCCACATGAGTGGTCAACACTGCCCCTGCCCTGGCCCCCAGAGCTTGAGCTATGTTACTTTTCCTCTCCTTCACAAGCTGCTCCATGCCAGTTCTTATGCTGGTTCCCTCTCTTATCTGTAGTCTCGAAACGTGGGAGGCTCCAGGACTCCATCCTTGGGACCTCTCCTTACCTGTCCTCAACCCCTCGGTGACATTGCCCAGTGCTATGCTTTACCTGGCATGTATATGTTGACAATTCCCACATCTCTAAGTTCCAGCCTCTTCTCCTTAACCTCTGCAGACGTTTCATGGTCATCTCAAACTTAATGTGTCCAAAAATCATGTTTCTAGTGTTCCCCTGAAACCTGCTCTTCGTACATTGTTACCCATCTCAATAAAGAGCAACTCCATTCTGTAGTTGCTCAGGCCCCAAACCTAAGCGTTGTCTCTGACCTTTCTCTTTCTGTCTCGTTCCATGTGTAATCTATCAGTAATCTTGTTGGCTCCACCTCCAAAATATGTCCACAATCCAAACTCTTCTCCCCGTTCCATGGCCACTGCCCAGCAGCAGCCACCTAACTGCTCTCCCTCCTTCCATCCTGCCCACCCTGGTCAATTCAGAACAAGTCGGATGATGTCACTCTTGGGCCCAAATCCTTCCTAAGGCTTCTCATGCCATATGGAGTAAAAGCCACCACTCTTTCAATCACCTCAAAGACTCTCTGTAAGCTGTCCCCATTCCCATTTCCTCTCTGAACTTGTGTCCTGCTATGCCTCCCTTGATCACTCTGCTCCAGCCACACCAGGCACACTCCTGCCTCGGGGCCTCTGTACTTGTTGCTCCATGGGGCTCATCTCTCACTGCCCAGTCCTGATCATCTCATGGAAAGTGCAGCCAGCCATCCCCTACCTCTCACTGCTTTATCTCAATGGCACGTACCACCTATCTGACATAACCTATGTATATGTGCTTATTTGTTTAGTATCCATCTCTGCCATAAGGGCAAGGATCTTTATTTGTCTTGTTTGCCACCATTTTCACAAAGCCTAGACTGGCAAGTAGCACGCATTAGAAGTTCATGTCGAATGAATGACTGAATGAGCCTTGAACTCATCTCCTATTCTCAGAACAAAATGTAAAAAAAAAAACAAGTGTTTTCAATTCAAGCTCCCAAATCTTGACATCAGTATTTCCCTCTATCTTTATCTATCCTTTATTCTAATTTCATGAAGAGGCATCTTACCTCCTGGTTGAGCCTAATTTACCTATGTGGACTCCTAGGCCTATCCCCTCTTACCTCCTTAGAGACCTTATTCTATCAACTTCTTTCTTTCTCTTCTTTTTCTTGTCCTTCCTCCCCACATGTCCAACCTACTCCCCTCCTCTTCTACATACAAACATTCTCATGACTCTTATATTTACAAAAACGTCCCCAATCTCTCACTATCCTCTTTAACTACCACTCTCTCCCCTCTTATCACAAAACCACTCAAAAGAGTAGTTGGTTTGCTGTCTTCACTCCTTCTCCACTCATCCTCAATCCCCCATAGTCTGGTTTCTGTCACCAACACGCACTAAAAATATGCCTTTGATGTTTTACACAGGGTTGCCTAATTTGCAAGTCCAGTGGATTTTTCTCAGTCCTCCTCATGATCTCTCCAGGCTGACACTGCTAACCTCCTGCCCTTCCTCCGTGAAACCCTTTACTGCCTTGACTTCTGTGATGACATGCTGTCCTGGTCTCCTGCCACCACCCGAACACTCACTCTCAGCCCCTTTGCAGCCTCTACCTCTCTTCGTGGCCATTCCATCCTAAGTTATTTTCTCTCCAAGCCCTCTGACATTGAGATCTCATATACACCCAAAGATTTAACCATCACCTTTGTGAGAATGATTCCAAAACCTGCAGCTCTTCCCATTCTTTCAAGCTCAATTCCAAAGTTCAGTTGCCTTCCATACATCTCTCCCTGGAGGCTCTACTGTCCCCTCAAACTCAACATGTCTAACACCAAGGCTTCATCTTCCACCCAATGTCCTCCTTCTGCCTTCCTGCTTGTTAACAGAACCATCATTCTATTTCTATTCATGGAGCTCAGAATCATTTCTGATGAACCCTCTCCCTCACCTACTCCAGTCAATCAACACATAAGTGCATTGGTTCTACTTCCACAGGATCCATGGCATCATCTCTTCATTTGCGTTCCTATGGTCAGCACCCTAATCCAGCCCCACATCACTTAGGCTATCTAATAAGCTCCCAGCATCTCCTGGCTCGAAGTCTCTCCCATGTAGTGTCCTTCCTGCCCAGACCCACCAGACACATCATCCTGAACCTCAGCTCCGGTCATGGCATGTTACCCCTATGAAATCACAGTAATGGCTTCCTACAGTGCTGCCAGGTAAGATGCAAGCTCCTTAGTCTGGTATTGAAGACCATCAAGAGACAGACCCCCAGGCTACCTATCCTGACTTGTCCCTCACAGAGACTATATGCTCTCAATCTACTTGCCATGCTCCGAACATTTTCTTTGCTCTCCTGTCTTCACTGTGAACCCTCTCTGCCCAGTGATCCCAATTACTTTCAAAATCCTATCCATCTTCCAAGGCTCAATTTAAAAACCACACTTAACACTGCCTCCCCCAGCTCTAGCTGATAGTGATCGCTTCACCTCTCTCCTTCAGAGCTTTCTCCTTACCTCTCTTATTACAAAAGACTATTTTAAAGTTCCAGTTCTTTTTCCCCCTTCTAAACTCTAGACTCCTTAAGGATAAGATCCATATCTGATTTCCAACATGCACTGAAATCTCTACCTCTAGAGACATCTGAGATCAGTCCAGTCACACAATCAGGGACATAAGATAACCCAATGGACTCTCCAACTCTGACTCTTATTTCTTTTTCTTGTCTTATTGCACTAGCTAGGACATCCAATACAATGTTAGATGCAAGTGGTGATAACAGACATCCTTATTTTGTCCCTGGCTCTAATAGGAATGCTTCCAGTGCTCCACAGGAAAGTGTGATGCATGCTATAGGTTTCTGGTCCCTACCCTTTATCAAATTAGGAAACTGCCCCTACATTCTCTATGACTTACACTGGAATAAGGCACAAGGGTGATTAGATCAAAGTGGAATAAACCAGGGACATGAGACTGAGGTATGGAGGACAGCCAATGGGGAAAAGGCAGACCTGGGGGAGGAAAGCCAGGAGAAATCAGATCAAGTTCATGGCCATGAAGAGGTTCTCCCACAGATCTGAGCTTCCTAGGTTACTCATGTCAAAGCACATGTTCCAGCTTCTTACAGCGGAGATGTAGAAAGAGCAGAAAGAAGTAGTGCTGAAATCTATCTTCCCTGCCTCCCAGACTGTTCTACACATTGATCTTGTCTGTCTGCCTTTATCCACACAGGCACTGCAGATATCCTGAAAGGCTACTAAGGAAATTACACACGCAGGACCTGCTGACATAAATTCTGTTATAATGACAGGGCTTGAAGCAAAGAGGCAACTTCATAGCCCTGGGAACCAAATATAACTGTCCCCTCTATACATTTCATCCCTTCTCCTGAGTCACTCCCAGTTGATGGAGGAAACGGAAACAGGGTTAAGGAATGGGAACATTGTCCCAACAGTATCCTTCCCTCCCTAAGATTTCATGGCAGCCAAAGCCTGAGAGGCTACAGAATATGGAAGCTGACAGTCAAGCCCTTGAAAGCTGGTAGGAGAGAAAGGGCTAAAAGGCAGTCCGCTACAAGATAGGCATCCTCCTAGGGCCATTAGGGTTGTGGCCTCCTCTTGAGCAAGCTCTAGGAGAGCTACATGGAAGGGTTCTTGTAGGGGAGGAAATGTATTCTGCTCCCCCAGAGAGAAGGCTCCTGGATCCTGCCCCTCATTAGACTAACATGTCACTAATCTTTAGGCCACCACTCCAACCTCACAAAATATTGGGAGGGGAATTAAATTCCCAGGGAATTCAGAGAGCCCCATCCCCCTCCCCTCAATAAAACCAAGAAGAAAAGGGTCTCTGCTGACAAAGCCAGGGGGGTGTCTTTATCTCAGGGGCCCAGATGCAGGAGGAGGCAGAAGTCAAAGCCCACCTGGACCACCCACGGAGTGTTTCATCCCTAGAGTTAAGAGCTGCTCATCCTGTGTTCCTATGCTCAGGTGAAAGGAATGGTTACTGCTAGTTCAGCTCTCTATGGGAGGTAAGGCTGATTGCCAATTTCCATGGTGTAAATACTCCCGCAATGGCCAATTTCAAGCTATTATACCAATAGTGGAGCTGGGGACTCTGCTCTGCTCTGAAGTACAGGAGCAGGGAGCCTGTGCCCCCATACCAGGTCCTGAGCCAGCTGGCCTGCCCCAAGCTGCTTCCCTAAACCCACGGTCCATCTCCAGGGAGGGTGTCTCCTTCCCTCCCTGCAGCTGGCATGGTGACTCAGCTTCCCCTAAATTTAGGAAAAGGGGCGGAGGACAGAGACAGCTGCCCAGGCTCCTCTCCTCCTCGCTGAGCTCCCACCACCCTGTCAGCTGAGGGGCTGGCACAAGGTCCACCCAAACCCACAGTCTCTGGTCCACCCCTGTCTGGGCTTCACCTCCAGAATAAAGTCACCCAACAGGTTTTCCTGCCAAGTTCAGCCACCCTTGTGGAATGGGCATAGGCTCAGACCAGTGGGAAGGGAACCTCGCAGCTGTCCCTCCCAACATGGCCCTGGACATGCTGCCATTTCTTGCCTTTGTCTCCCCAAAAGCTCTTCTGAGTGTCCCACTTTCCTCTCTCCCAAAAGAGAGGCCCACTCTCCGACAGGAAAAGAAGCTTTTTGTCTCGGTGCCTGCTTCCCATACAGGGCTGGTTCTCAGCAAAGACCAACAGGAAAACTGACTCGGAAGGGGAACCTTGGCCTCCCCGCAAAGACGATATCCTGAGAGGCCCCAGCAGATAGAGCCTAAGGGCTTAAGGATACCCTCTCAGCTCTTTCATGGCCTCTGGGAGTGGGGCCTAAGGGGGAATTTGAGTCTATAAAGACCTCCCTCCAGCCTTCTCCACATCTCCCCCAAGGAACTGAAGTCTGAGGACAGACAGCATGACAGGCAATTGCAGAGTCTCCTCTCTGTCTAGAAAGTCTGTACTCCAACCCCAAAGTCACCACCTCCTGGAAGCTTTCCCTGACTGCCCTAGGTGGTAAGCTTTGCTTTCCCAGGCTCTGGGTTCTTGGTCCTGCCTCTGTCCTGTCACAGTACACATTACTCTCTAATGAAATCATCTGTCTGTGTACCTGTCCACTCACTAGACTGTAAACTCCTTGAGGGCAGGAATTATTTGACATTGAACTTTGAAACTTGGTGTCTGACTTGGTGCCTATCAGACAATGAATGCAGGAAGGGATAACTGGCTAACATGTAGGCTCCAGAGACCCTCCTCCCACCAGTGAAAGCAACACCTGCTTAGGGGTCATGGCTGGACCTGTACCTCCCCCCAGGAAGACCAAATAAGGAAGGGGTAGAAGGAGTCAGAACAGAATACCTCTTACCTGCTACCCTGTGGGCCACCAGCCCTTCCAAATTTAATGGCTCCTCCTCTGGAGTCCGGGAGGGATCTGAAGTCGCTTCCTTTGGTGAGAGCAGAGGCTGAGCAGTGAGGCCAGGGAGAGAGGCTGGGGGTTGCTGAGGCCCTAGAGGGCTGTGGGTGGTCGGAAGGAAGGCAGGCAAGGAGGAAGAGGCTGGGCTCTTTGAACGGAAATCCTGGTTAGGCCCAGCTGAACACGGCTGATAATCATAAGGTGAGTAAGACCTGCCAGGAGGGACAGACTCCAGAGAGGCCCGTGGGGCTGGCTCAGGGGTTCCCAACGAATGCCCACTGGTGATGTAGCCAGATCTGGACTGGGTCAGTGGATGGGACTGACGGGAGGATCCGGAGAGGGGCTGGGAGGAGAGTGGAGAAGCCCCTGGCCAGGCCCCGGGGACACTCTGGGACTTGTGTAGTGGGGCAGCAGCGGAGGCTGGCTCCAGGTCCAGCATCAGCATGTTGAGTGCTTCGATGGACTGTTCAATCTCCTGCTGGGAGGCTGCCCGCGGGAACTCAGGGAGACTGGGGATGGGGGTCTCTGCCAATGGCTGAGGGCTGGGCCTACTGGCTACAAGACTCTCCAAGTGGACTCTTTCCTGCTGGCGTGGAGGTGGGCGAGGCTGCGGCTGCTGCTGCTGCTGCTGCCATGAATTCAGCCCCCTTTGCACAGCCTCCCGGCTGCTTCCCCCTCGAACTGGAGCTGGGGGCAGCTGGGGTTCGGCTTCCGAAAAGGATTGAGAGCGGAACATACTGCTGGGGTCATGGGCATAGTGGGAGGTGGTCACTGGCTGTGGCCAGGCTGGGTGGGGCCCCTCCCGCTGGTAGCCAGCTAAACCCTCCTGTGCAGAGTAGGAGGGCCGCATGGGGACCGTGTGGCCAGCATGGGCAGCCCCTGCCCGGCTGGCAGACTCGTAGGGGTAGCCTCCTCCATTGACCATAGGCTCCATGGGGTAGGGCTTGTCCAGACCATTGGTCAGTGGGGACAGGGCCTCTGGGTAGCCCCCCTCACTGGTGTTGGTGACCCCGTCCAGGGAAGACAGTGTGCCCACGCTGCCCGCACTGTGACCATCCTGGTTTGGCAACTCATCATCCAGGATGTCTGTCTCCCGCTCAGAAGCTAATGCCCCGCCATTGACATGAACCTGGGCAGGGACAACATGGCGTCCAGAGGAGGGCACAGCCGGGACCCCCGCTGGGCGGGACCTGAGGTGCTGGGTGTGGTACATGGCGCCTTGCTTCTCTCGCTCTAAGCCAAAGCCACTCAGCAGGCGGTCCAGCTCCCGCTTCTCCTGGGGACTCAGGGCAGCAGGGGCACTGGAGGCCCCAGGGACAGGCTCATCGGTCTTGTCTGTCTTGGTGGAGGCCGTGGAGTTGCCTGAGTCGCTGCTCACTGAAAGCGTGTGTTCCACGTGGTTGGGGGTGGCCGACAGTGTAGGACGTGTGGCATTGACAGCCCCGGTGCTGCCGTGCAGGGAGTCTTTCTTCTTCACCTTGGCATACAGGCTCCCATCTAGTGGCCCCTGCGTGTGTCCCACCACCTCTGCAAGGGACAGAGCCGGAACGGAGACAACAGACAGCAGACATTAGTGGGAGGCAGGGGTATCATCCACTCTTCCAGAGAAAGAAGCTAACAGCTCCCATTCCCTGCATCCTAAAACCTCCTCTCAGCACCCTGAGGTGGGGAAAAGGGGAGATGACAGAAATACCTCTACCCTAGGCTTTGGGGCAGAGCCTCACCAACACAGGGTCAGGCAGCGGAGCCCAACACTGAACAGGAAGCGCTGGGGGCAAATCGCTCCAGTCCCAAACCTAGCTCCGGCATTTCACCAGCTTCCTGACCAGAGGCATGAATAACTCTCTGAGCCAGTCTCCTGGTCCATAAAATGGGGATCATAATAGAATCCAGTTGAACCATCTGAAATTGCCAATATTCATTAAACACACAGTGCTTCGAGTATAAATGAGTTGACACATGATGTGCCGAGACCAGTTCCTGGCACGTGGTGGGAGGTCAACAGCTGGGAGCCCTAACCATTGCCATTATGAGTATCCTAATTCCTGAATGACCATTTCCAACGCATCCTCGGTTCCCTCCGCCACCCCACCTCAGAAAGTCTCACCCCTGCTTCGATTTCTGGAGTTTCCATTCTGGATTAGAGGCAGAACGCCAAGAGAGTAGCCACTGCCTTGAATGCCCATAGAGGTATCAGCATGGACGGCCAGTCGCCCCTCAGGATAGCCTTTGCCCAGGTAAGCAGGGGGAGAACTCAGGAGGACAGTAGGGTGCAGTGAAGGGCCCCACCATGCCCAAGATGGTGGTGGCAGGGAGGCTGAAGGCAGAGCTGGGACTCTCTGAGACAAGCTAGCCCTCAGCTAGATTTGTCTCCAGCTCAATGCAAAGGATGCACTAGAACCATTCAGAGATACAACGTCATTCATGCTGCCCACTGCCACATTTCCAGAGGCTCCTCCCAGCTCCTCCCCAGCACTGCCCACTCCTGATGGACCCCCACCCCTCCACAAGCAAGCTCAGCCCATACCACCCAAGACTCCAGGAAAGGGATGCGGGTTCAGGGAAGGTACGCCAGGCAGGATCGCAGCAGGTCTGCAAAGACGAGCGTCCTGATCCCACCGCTCTGAGCCAGCCCAGGAGCCCCTGAAGAACGGGCCAAGGTGGGGCTCAGCCAAGCCAACAGTCCCTGTGTCAGAAAGGACACGCTTTTCCTATGCTGGAGGATGGGGAGCATATAGGGTGCTGATGCAGGGGGTTCAGGGACTAGGGCAGGAGGAGAAGCATCTTAGGGATCGTGAACACAAAAACAAGATGTCTTCAGGGGT
Source organism: Theropithecus gelada (assembly GCF_003255815.1). NCBI lineage: Eukaryota > Metazoa > Chordata > Mammalia > Primates > Cercopithecidae > Theropithecus > Theropithecus gelada. The sequence continues at coordinate 94,463,079 of NC_037680.1, forward strand.
GAGAGAGTCCTCTTGTCTGCAGGCAGCTCAGAGGACCCCCCTGAGCAACACTTTCTCTGGAAGGAAAAAGTGAGCGCTGGGTGGCTGGGGGCCAAAGGGCTGACTCAGGAATGAAGAACTTCCCCGCCCAGAGGAACTCAGTGATTTCACACCCTGTACAGTCAGCAGCCCAGCCGCCAGCCCCAACAGACACACACACACATACACACGCACCTCCCCTCACTCTAATCCAGGCTCTCCATTAGCAAGGAAAAAAGACCTTTCCCAAAGCCTACACCAGCTCCAGCCAGACACCAGCAGTCACACTCCAAGCCAGACAAAAAGACAGAGATCACCCAAATCAGAAACACCCAGGCATGAGCATGCACTGGGTGCCACACAATGCCAAGAACCACAGTCAGAAAGCACTGGCATGAACATGTGCACACAAATACCAACAACAGTGGCCACCATGCAGTGAGCACAGCCCAAACGCCAACACTTTGCCGGGTAGTCTACACGCGCATCCTCTCTAGCCATCGTCTCCGAGCCAGACAGTATTACACCGATCACAGCAAGGGAGAAACTGAGCCTCTGAGAGGCGAAACTGTTTATTTGCCAACAATGCTACCTGATAGAGCCAAGATTTAAAATCAGAGCTAATTTCCTTCCAAGAGTATGTAATTTGTATTATGCTACACCTCCCTCATATCACAAACACAGACACACATACACACAAATTAGAATAAACACATAACAGGCAGGAACACCCCCAAATAAATACTGAAAGCCACAAATATTTCAGAAAATACAAATGTTCCTACCATGCCCAAGGATCAGCCCTGAGGCCAGAAGTGGCAGCCTCTAAAAATAAACACTCTGACAGAAACCCATGGCCAAAAACAAGTGATCAGACGACCACAAAACAGGAACATCCCAATCAACATACACACACATAGACCACAGGCCAGCCATGTTACAACACAGAGAACTTAGCACAAAGATGCCCCACCAGGCACTTGCATACCCCTACACACACACACACACACACACACACACACACCCTGGGGACTGGATGCCCTCCTCATTTACTGACCTCTCCAGATCCATCTCTCTGCCCCCAGTTTTCCCCAAGGCTTTGGGACCTCAGCCAACACCAGCCCCAGACAACACAGGACCAGAGTGTTGCAGCGGCCCAGGGCCCAGGGCTAGGGGCTGGTCTGAACTGAAAAGGAGTTTTGGCTAAAATACAATCTGAATCTCCACCAACCTGGCCCTGTGCCTAGACCCCTAAAGGCTGCTAAGACGCAGGACCAGGCACAGCTGCCTCTTCCAATCCCCCTATTATCATCGTAAAGGGGTCTTCTCCCTGTAGGATGAGGGAGGCTGACCTTCATGCCTGCTCCCTCCAAAAAACTGAGCTCCTTGCTACGCAAAAAAGAGAACTCGGCCTGGCATGGTGACTCACGCCTGTAATCCCAGCAGTCTGGGAGGCCGAGGCAGGCGGATCACCTGAGGTCAGGAGTTGAAGACCAGCCTGGCCAAAATGGTGAAACCCCGCCTCTACTAAACATACAAAAAATTAGCCAAGCGTGGTGGCACGTGCCTGTAATCCCAGCTGCTTGGGAGGCTGAGGCAGGAGAATTGCTTAAACCTGGGAGGCAGAGGTTGCAGTGAGCCGAGATCGCACCATTGCACTCCAGCCTGGGTGACAGAGCAAGACTCCATCTCAAAAAAAAAAAAAAAAAAAAAAAAGAAGAGACCCCAGCTGCCTGTTTCTAGAAGGGCGAAGCACGGAAAACAGGCGCCTCTGATGCACTCACATCTCTGGGGTGGTTCTCTCGAGGATGGAGCCCTTGGACCAGCTGGCTCAAATCTGAAGAGCTGGCTTTCCTTCTCACTGTCCCTAGAAAGCTGCAGGCTCCCTCCTGGGCCAGGGCACCCCCTCTGCCGCCTACACTGTGAGGTGCCAGAATTCCGCTCCTGGGCCAGTGATCCCCTCCATCCTTTGTGCCTCCTCATCCCCCAACTTCATGCTCATGTGGTCTGAGAAGTGGGGAGCTGGAAAGCAAAGGCTGGTGTGTCCAGTGGCTTCCCCACTTAGACATGTTCCATAGTGAGAGCCACTGGGGGCAAATTCAAATCAGAAAGCACATACGCCCCTGCAGCATCTCAGTCATGATTAACAGAGAGCTTTCAGCGGCAGAGCTGTGAAGGCACCCCCCAGGCAGGACAGAGAATTGACTACCTGATATCTCAGCCCTTCTTTGCTTCTGCGGCCAAGCCCCACTCTGCATCGATTTTGAAAATATCAATGTTAAACTTATTCTGTCATGTAATCTATTCCCAAGTGGGCTCCTGTTTGCAGCAACAACATCAGGAACAATCATAGCCAAGCCACTAAGGCATAGTAAGAAAATCGAACAGATGTAAATTGTTTAATTAACTCATTTGCTAACTACAAGTGGAAATGTCTCTTGGCCCCAGATTGCACCCTCCAGGCCACTCAGCACCTTTGCTGAGCTGTCCTCCTCTTCCTATCCAAGGGAAGTTTTGAGAATACCCAGGCGGGTCCCAGGCTTATCCAGCCCCCATGGGGGCTCTGCTGAAACCCCAGTATAGCGGCAGGATCTGAGGAGCACGTGCCCCTCCTCCTTCCATCAGAGACAAGACAAAAGTCCCCCATCCCCCACTCCGGCACACACACTCTCATCATTCCCTTCTCCCCGTCCACCACGGCCACATTAGAGCTTTTTACTGGGACCACAAGAAGCCGGAACACAATGTTGGTTTCAATCTGTCAAGTCAGGAAGGGCAAAAGACAGAGGGGGACAGAGAGGACAGGAGTGAAATTACGTAGAGGAGGATGGGAGAGGGACTTAAGGGAGGCTGGGGAGGTGGCTTTATGGCTCTTAATCTGAGGGGCCCCCAGCACCATCTTCTTGAAGCCCCAGCAGCCACACAGGGAGTGGTCAGTTCGGGGGAATCCATCTCAGATGAGAGGAGGCTGGACATCCAGAACAACAGGGCATAGGCTAGAGGGAGGGGTCTGCATGTCTGGGGGCTGTGGGCATTGTCACGGGTGACAGTGGAGTGGGATAAACTGAAGCAGAAACACAAGCTGCAGGCGGCCCCAGGTGGAGAGCTGCAGGCCCCAAGCCCAGTGAGCCTGGACATCTGCCCTTGTGGGCTGAAAGGTCCAGTGCCCTGCCCATTCCTCTTGGTGGTTGCAAAACCCAAAATCTCTCCATGGCCCCACTGGCTTTGTCTGAGGATGTCTCCCTGCTCTTCTCAGCAGCTGCAGAGAGTCCCAGACTCCACCCTCGACGCTGAGCTTGATTGCACCACGGGACCTTTATTCCAGGGCCGCCATAGTCCAGACGCACGAGTCACGCTTTTGGAAAGCTCTGAGGAAAATCCCCAGCTGACTTGGGTGTGCACCCACTCCCCGAGGCTCCCTCCCAGCAAAGGGTGCCGAGGTGTGTGCGGCACTAGCCGTGCAACCAAGGCTGGGATGCAGGAAAGTAAGGACGCAGCCATCTAACACACTTGAAAAAGAACAAAGGAAACAAATAGGGGATGGTAAAGTCACACAGTTTCAGGGCAGCTGTTTTCTAATTTTGATGTTCATAAGAACCTCCTCTGGAGATTGTTGAAAATCTAGATTTTAGGACCCTATCCTCAAAGACTTTCACCCAGAGGCCTGGGGCAGGGCCAGGAATCTGCATTTTTGCCAGCTCTCCAGGGGTCCTGGCACACACATGGCTAGAGGACATTAGAGAAACCCACCCCAGCTCATCAGCACTTTGGGCTCTGAGATCAGGAAACCCCACTTCTGTTCCTCATGAGAAGCAGGGAGGTTTTGCTTATTTAGATGTTAGGACAGATGGCCCAACCACGAAGAATAAAAGGTGCCAGCCATATCGACTGCAAGAAAGGAGTCACCTTCATTGGTGATGACTCAAGGACAGACCCTTCCCTGTCCAACCAGCAGGTAGGTTTTGAATAGTGAATGAGTTATTAAGGTTTTCGGGATGGATCCCTTCATGATAAAAAGTCCTTTGGGTCCACATCCAGCAAATAACAATTCATTAAAATGCATTACCCAGAGCCGTGATGACCACCCAACGTGGGAGAAAATCAGTGCCATGCCAATAGGAAGAAGCACCGTGTCTAACCTGGACATAGGCAGTTTGGAGGCAGACTGGGCAAAACTCCTTAAAAGGAGGAGTGGGGAATCCAAGGCCACGTGCATCTGAGAGGTAGGTGAGCTTTGATGAGAAGCGAAGCTTGGCCAAGAGCCTGCCCAGAGAGCAAGTTCTGGTTGCGTTTTCCCTTATCCACACACTCTGCCCCAGCCATGGGAAGAGGCAGGAGAGGCTACGGCTGGGGCAGGCACCAGGGCAGGAGGGGGGGCTGGGTCCCGGGAGGCCACAAGGGATGTGGCTCTGGAGAGGAGACAGGGAAGTGTGCCCTCCCACCCCACCTCAGCAGCCGGACACACCAACACTCAGAAACATAGCTCCCATCTTAATGGCCATATCAGCTTGCATTGACCACTAACCCACTCAGAGCCCAGCCTCCGGGCCTGTCAGGTGAGGATTTGAGTGCGTGTGTGCAGCTTTGCTCAGTGATAGCACTCAGGAGCTAAGGCTCTTAAGCTAGACCTGGCATATCCAAGCACTCTCTACTTTTCCTCTCTCCATCCCCTGCTTTACATTTCAACAGCTCTCATCACCCACAGGGCAAAGCCCAACCCCCACACTGGAAGTGTCAGACCTTTTCCCATCAGGCCTCTGTCTACCTTCTGAAGCCTCACTTCCTTGTCCTCAATACCCCGAACAACCCCCACTCTATTCCTACTCAACTCTTCATACGCTCTTTCCCCTCTGTACATGCTGTTCCTCCCCTGCAATGTCCTTCCTCATCCTGCCCGTGAAACTCCCAACCTCCTGGGTAAACACTTTCAGACTCAGTTCACACTCCCCTGGGAAGTTTCCCTTAATCTAACTTCTTCCCCACTGTCCTCCAGACTCAGGTAAACCTCTACCATGCTCCTGTTGTCCCTTGAAGACATCTTTACTGTGACAACAGTCACCCACAGAATGGTCATTACTGATGTCCATGTCTGTCTTCCCACTTTGCTGAGAGCTCGGTGAGGAAGAGCCTTTATTTCTCTCTCTGTCTCTCCCTCTCCCTAGGGCGGGTTCCCAGATGGTGCCATCCACAACGCGGTCTGTGTGAATGATGCCTCTTGAAGTTCAATGTGCAACCTGCATGGCTGTACAGAATGGCCCTAGAGAACAGTGCCTGTTCCATCAGTGCTTCTTGCATTACACTGAGTAGCCTAGAAAGCTTTATGTAGTTCTGTCAGCCATTGAGACATTCTTCTTTCACCAACACCCAGTGAAAAATCAGGGGTTCTAGGTGGACCCCAAGTTTCTCCCAAAGGTGAGGGAAGAGAGTCAGTGCAGCCAAAACATGAGAGACGGGTATTCCTCATATTCTGCAGCAAAGGCTGAGCATGGTGGAGGTCCTTGAGCCAGAGCCTACCCCATGGCATCCCCTACAGACCTCTCCGGCCACACTCCAGCCCAGTGGACATCAACTTTCCTAGACCAAGGACCCCTGGGAGATCTGGTGAAATAAGGGAGTTGACGAACACCCACACCATCTGTGGATCCCAAGATACAGCATATGCATCGAAAAGTTAGGGTGCTGCCTCTGGAGATCCTCTCTGTCACCCACGACTTGTGTGGAGAATGCCAGACTCCATCCAGGGGAAACAGGGCGGCACACTGAGCAGAAGCTTTGCAGCTGCGGGAGCCTGAGAAGTGGCTCAGAGCACCCCACTGGGTTTTAACCTGCCAGGGGAAGTGATGTGAGGAAGGCATGAGGGTAGAGAGGGCCCCATGGAGAACCCCGGCATTTGGCTCCAGGAAGACCCCGACCTCCTGCAACATCCTGGCATTGGTGGCAGGGACTTCCTCGGGCTCAGTCTGTGACAGTCTTGGCCTCCACCCATGCCAGCTTCCCTTCCCACAGACAGCCAGGGATTGAGGCAGCCCTTTGTTCCCCACAGCCTGCAGCGAGCTCTGGAACTTTCTCAAGGGGAATGGGCTTCCGCAGGGGCTCTGAAGTTCTGCAGAATTAGAGGTTGAAGAGAAATCCCTGAACCTCTGAAGGAGAGCCACACAGAGGAGACACACCCTCTGAACAGCAAAGAGGGCAGGTGCCAAGTGCAGCCCAGGAGACTTAGGTGCACGTTGGGAACATGGACAAGCACAGGGCCTTGGGCCCCAGTGGGCAGGGACAGACCAGTCCATGAGTGATAAATAGACACCTGTTTTTCTTTCCATTTAATAGCATACACCAGAGGGAAGCCACTGCACCTTCAGAAAGTGAACAGGAGAGAACAAGATTTTTCTCAGGGTTGTGCTGTCAGTCTTGTCACAGGTGGCTTTGTCCTCTAAGCAAGTGACCTCACCAGTGTCACCCACAAGCTTGCCTCTGGACCCAGGGAGGGTGGGCCAGCTGGGCTTCTCCTGGCCACCTCCGCATTCTGTTGAGTCCAAGAAAAAAAGATGGAGGCTCAAGGCCCAAGACCCACATGGAACCCAAATCTGAATGTCAGCCTGCGGCCTTGAAGATGGAGAAAGTCAGCTTCAGACTGAAATAAAAAATAGAGCGCCTCCCACCCACGGCTGCCTCCGCTGCTCCAGGCCCTCTGGGGGACAGCAGAACTGGGATCTCCAGGGCCCGGGAGGTCAGCTCAGCCAAGAGAGCTTTTTAAAAGCCCTGGGGCTTTTAGAGCTGAAGGGTCTTAGGGGAATAGTTAATCTCCCTGCCCACCCCTCACTTTATAGGCTGACAATGAAGCTTAGCAGGCTCAGGACCACCCAAGATCACCCAGCAAGGAAGTACAAAACCGACTGCTGGCTCCCCGTTCAGTGCTCTTGCCCCTAATGCTGCTTCAAGGTGAAGATGGCTAGGGCTGGAGGCGCTGGAAGACAGATTCTCCAACTATGTCTGAGGACCCAGAACCTCAGGACAACATAATATATGGTGCTTCTGTCAAGCGATGATGATAAATGTGTCCCCGGACCCTCCTTAGGACGGACCCATGGCAATTTTCCCAGATACCATCTTACTTGAATTCATACCATGCCTTCCATAAAAAGGGAGTAGGAGCAGAAAACCTGATCGTGACCTTGACTTCAGTCCCGAGGGCCCAGGGGCCTGGAGGGCCACTGATCTGCCCTGCCGTGGACAGCCCACGCATGCAGGACAAATGTGAATTCTCAGACCCAGCCTCCTGACTCTGGCCTGGCCTAGGTTCCCCCCAGCTTGGAGCTATAACCCGAACCTGGCACTCCCACCCCTACCCTCAGCCTATACAGGCAGCAGATAACACAGGCACACTCGGGATGGTAAAAATAGCTCCAGAGCCCACAACAAGCTGAAGTCCTTCTCCGCCAGGCCAGGGTGCCAGCCTGGGCACTCAGAGATCCCTGGCTAGAGGGGAGTCAAGCTGCCAAGATCTCTGCCAAAGTCAGGAGACAGCCGTGAATGGGAGCCCACAGGAGGCTGGTGGGGAATGGTGAGCGCTGGAGGTGCCCCAAAGCTCAGGCCACAGATGCAGGGAGGGGGCGTCCTGAATAACATCTCACCGGAGCTATCCACGCTTCCACCTCATTCCCTCTGCCCACCCCATTCGCGCACAAGACGAACCATTACCCCGCAAGACTTAGGACAACTCAGACACACAGCCCCCCAACAACTCAGGCACCTTCGCCCTGAAAACTGTGGCACTTACGTGTCCCAGAAGCAAGTCCAGGAAAGGGACCGCGAGGCCCGTCACATCCACATCAGACAGCAGCAGAGCGGGCCACAGCCCTGCTCAGCCACAAGCCCTTCCCAGGTAGGGTCGTGACAGAGCCTGCCCCTCCACACTCTCCCAGCACAGAAGCACCAGCCCCCCAGCCCAGGTTCAGCAGAAAGCCACACAAGGACACTCACAGGCAAAACAGCTGCCCAGCAGACACTTACCCTCTGGAGGGAGAGGGAGGAAGCAGAGGGAAGCCCGCTCTGATTTGATCCTGGTGCCCCAAGTTCCCAATAATTCCTACATGGCTGCAGCTCCAAGTGCTGTCTGTGTCCTACTCAAGCTCCCTCCGACTGTCAGGGGTGGGAGGAGCCAGTGCCGCCTGCCTGCCCATGTACACACACACACACACACACACACACACACACACACACACCCCACTCCCTCCCTCCCTCCACTCTCCTGCAGGCTCTCTCCCCAGCTCGGCTTGCTCTGCCTCACTCTGGCTTGTAGGAAGCCAGTGGGATAAAACTCTGTCTGTAATTTCAGCCAGCTGGGTCCCCAGGGCTTCACTTATCATCCTGCAGCTATGCAGTTCTTGAATGACATCACGGTGGCTTCCCAAGCCCTCCACTCCCACCGGCCGGGAGTCAGGAAAAGTGGCCAGCCCAGCCCAACCCCAGCCCCAGCCCCAGCCCCTGCTCAACTCTCACCCAGCACAGTCTAGCCCAGCCCAGTCCCAGCACAGCCCAGCCCAGCCCAGCCGGGTCCCAGTCCAACCCAGCCCAGTCCCAGGGTAGCCCAGCCCAGCCCCAGTCCCAAATCCATGGCAGCCCCAGTGCCCTGAGGAGAAGCAGGGAGAGAACCTGGGAGTAAGGTGAAACTGAGCCCTGAGCAGAGAGGCAGGGATGCAAGGGCCAGAGAGGGAGGGGAGAGAGGTCCTATGAGGGTATTGAGATTTATTTCCCCAAATTTTCCACATTTTTTTTCCATTCTCAGCAAATGGAAGGCAGAACAGATGACAACAATTTTCCAGCTGCTGAACAATAAGGTGGAAATCTTTTTTTCCCTTTCTCTCCCCCTTTCCCCTCCACAGGGCAGAGTCTAGGAGCCAGGACACATCCTTGACTTGGAAAAGGAAAAAGAAAAAAAATCCCACAGGGCCCTGCACTTCCCAGAGATGAACACAGGACCTGAATATAAGGACTGGGGTGTCACCCAGGCAGGGCTCCAGGAGGGGACAGGAGCCCAGACATGAAGTTCTCAGTGCAAAGCTTTGGATTCTGGCTTGGCAACCTGACATTCTGGGGGCCTAACTTTGGGAAGGCCAGTGTGTGTCTGGCCAGGGATATTGGTCCTCCAGACCACCTGAGATGCTTCCATTGATTGGCTGTTGGTATTTTGCTTGTTCCCAGCTGTGGAAATCATGAATAGCAGAGTATCACTTTTCAGAGTTCGCAATGCCTCACCCTCATTCCCAACCACCCAGATGCGAGGGAGACCATGCAGCCGAAAGGTAGGTGAATGGCCTTCAAGTTCCCACCATTATCCTGGTGTGCCCTAAAAAGTGCCAGGAGTCCCTAACTGATAATAAGACACCAAATCCCCACTCTTATTAGCATGTCATTTGTGACTTATTTGCATATCAATTGAATCTCCCAACCCAATTCTCAGAGTGGACAGGAGGTGATCGGAGCTTTGCGGCCAGGCCAGTGGGAGCTTCAGCAACTGGTGTCTCCATGCAGAGGGTCCCAGTTAGTTTCAACCCCAAAGTGCTTCCACAGACACAGGCTTGCCCTGAGCTATGGCCACCCCATCCTTGCGCCCAGACCTTCCCAGCTAGGTTTGGTATTGTGAGATCCGGAGGGAGAGCCCTGCCAGGCACAGCCCAACTACTTCTCCCTCTGTTTCCCCTCCAACACCTGAACCCTCAACCCCTCCCCATTGTCAGCACCCCTCTCTGGCTGCTGTTCTTTGAGGGTAAAGAAAGAAAATAAGGGGAAGAATGAAAATGGTACCCAGTGCCCTATATCCTGACCACTGACCTATCTTCACTGATGAGATAGAGTGGGACAGCTTGGTGTCACAGACTTCAAAGAGACCATTAAAAATAGGGAGACCAGGGGAGGGGAAGCAGAGAGATTCTGTGCCTCAGGCTCCACCTGGGGAAGACCACAGTTTGGACAAACTATTGCAATTATCCTCCTACATCCATAGAGCCTTCTAGAACTAACCAACAAACCCCAGGCTCTTGAAAGGTTTAAGGCACCCCAGTTTACCCACTTGTCCCCACCCTACCCAATCCACAACAGTGTTAGCAGAGATTTTGTGTGCACACAACCTCCATGTTTATTTGCCCATCTGAATACCACCTACATTATTATTTTGTACATTATAAAAATAAACTTCATTTAACTTAAACTAGTTCTAAGCGCAATATCCATGATGTCCCAGATTGAATGGGCAAAATAGATATCTTTTTTCCAATATGCATCAAAATAAATATACCTAATGTCAGTTCATATATAATTAGCAGTCTGACCCCTGAACCATGCTTTGGAAAACACTACTACACAATAGTTCCTGCCAGTGGCAACCCCATCTGATGGTTCTCCACTATCATCCAGGGGGACTAGCCCCCAGGAAGTTTTATAAGAACCCTGATTCCCTGGCTCCACCCAGAGGCAAAACTGTCTAGAATGGGGCCTGAGAAATTGAATTTGAAAATGCTTCCCCGCTGTAAATAACAGAGAGCCAAGTTTGGCAAAAACCGCTCCTGGCTGTACTCAAATGCTTCCGGTACAGGGATCTTACTGTCTTCCTCCAAAAGCCCAGCTCATCTTTACAGGGCTGTAACAGTGGATTTTAGCTCAATATAGGAAAAAACACCCTGGAGCCCTCTTTTCCACTAACTGGCCTTACAGTGCCCGATGGAGTGGGTCAGAACAAGCCAACCACCCCCTTGGGAGAGCCCTTCAGATACTGAATGAAACGTGCCTGTCCTGCTGAATCTCCCCTTTGACAGGCAGCCCCTCTCCCTGCAAGTCCCTGAGCCTGACATACTTTCTGGTTGCTTCTCTGCACTTGCTTCCAGTCGTTCTTTATCACTTTGAAGCAAGGGACCTACAAACAGCCCACGTGGGTGCTCTGACCTACAAGAGGCACAACAGGCCTGTCACCTCCCATTTTCTGGAAACCATGCTTTCGTCAATGCAGCCTAAGATTATGCCTGGCCCTTCTCATTCTCATTACTTCAGCATCTGCCGGGCTAAGAACATGGACTTGGAAGTCAGACATTGGTTTGAATACAGATACTACCAGTTACTAGCTTAAGGCAACCCTGAGCCAATTACTTGTCTGAGCTTCAGTTTCCTTATCTGTAAAATAGGTATACTAGTCATTGTATCTCAGCAAGTAGTGCAAAGACTGATATAACACATGAAAAGCTCTCAGCGCAGTGTACAGAACACAGAAGGTGCTCCAAAGGACAGACCACCAGCAGTGCAGCGTGGGCTTCCCCGTCTCCCTTCCCTAGCCCTGAGCCCCCTGAGCAGTACCTATGGGACCCTATCTCACCAGGTCATATGCATCACACCCAGTGCTTAAGCTTCAGGACATATAATTTGGCCTACCCTATCTCTGCTTGAAAATCATGGCCTGGAATGGCCAGCACAGAGAAGAGGCTTCGGAAATGGTGCAGACTCCAAGGATGTGATGCCATTCCATTAACAAATACTGAGCCTATCCCAACATTGATTACTGCCAATGGTGTGCCTGAAAATGCATTGCCACTTCCACCTGCAGAGATGAATTCATCATCAAGGACCACAAGGAGAGAAGGATGGGCATGGCCTCAGCTGCCTGCTTAAATACGAAAGGATTTCCCGGGGGCTTGGGCAGAGGACAGGGCACGGCAAATCCGGTTCGAAAAAGAATATGCTTCATCTTACCGTGTTTCCTATTTGGGGAAAAAAAAAAAGACATTTTTTTTTTCTTAAAACAAACTACAGAAAATAGCAGGAGAAAAGTCTCTCCCAATAGGGGTGGGTTAAACTAAGCTTGAAAGATGATGGCATTATTCTGTCTTCAGAGGCAGCAGTATCCCCTGTACCCCCTGAGATGGCCCTGAGCAGGGCAGTTTCATAAAACACAAGTTCTAGAGGCAGAGGAATGGACCTGGATACCTTCTGGAAACTTCTCAGGTGCCAAGGATTCTTCAAGACCCCAGATTTGCCACGTGACACCACACTGTGGGCAGCCAGCCCAGGCAACATCCTAGAATCCCCTCATGGTCAAGCCAGAGGATGTCATGAGTTCATCAGGCCCAACCCACCCACCCGATTTCATCTGTCCAACTCAGGGAGGGGAAGAGTTTCCCACTGTCACAGATGGTCAGTGCTGGAGTGAGATTGCCACCAGGACTCCTGGCTCTCAGAGGGAGTCCTCCCCACTGCCAGATCTCAGTCAGATGCCATGAGATGGGTGCTCAGAGACTGTGAATTCTCATTACAGAAGAACCACAAATGTCTGCAGGTCTAGCTGTGCAAAGAAAGTAGGATATTAGCGCGCAATTCTACAATGAAGACACACTTCCCAACTGTAGGTCAAGTAAATGCCCCTGTTCCCTCCAGACCATCCTTCCAGCCAGCAGACCTACAACTGGAGCCAGGCGGCCAGGGCCCCTCATCCACACTGAGGGGTCTCTCCAGAAAGGAAGGGGGCCCAGCCTTTCTGGCCACCCCCTCCCAAGGCTTAGCCCCTTCCTATCAAGTTCTTTCTTTTCATTCATAGGTATAAACCAACATTCCTGGTCTGGCTCTTTGTTCTTCCTCTTAAAGAACAGAATGACTGAGTGCTTTGGTTTCCAAGTAGACCCGTCCCAGAGCAGAAGGAGGAAACAGAACAGTGTCCCTAGTGAAGGACTACTGCACACCCTGCAGGTGGGAGAGGTGAGATCACAAAGATGAGAGGTTAGAGGAAAGAGAAGCACCTCCAGGTAGCCAGGGCCCCCCAGGCAATGTGTGACAATACTGCAGATATTTGGGGTTATCACACCTGGAGGAAATACTACTGGTGTCTAGTGGGTAGAGGCCAAAGATGCTGCTAAACATCCTACAATACACAGGACAGATTCCCACAACAAGCAATTATTGTGGTCCCAAGCAATTATATTGGTCCCAAATGCCAATAGTACCACAGGTGACAGGCCCTGAGCTAGACTGAGGGATGAAGGAGCTTGGGGTGTAATAGACTGATCTCTGAACTAAGACTCAGGAGTCTTGCGTTTCAACCCCATCTGGGCCACTACTTCGCTGCTTCAACTTGGGAAAGTGATTTCCTTTTCCTGGGATTCAGTTTCCAACGTGGTAAAATCAGTGGGACGAGATAGGCTTTGAACTCTAAAACTTCTGGTTCTATGGACAGCCATCAAGGAAGAGAAAGGCGTGGCTAGAGGGAGCAGTCAGGGCAGAAGAAGGAAGAGATCTCCCAAGATAGGCGTGGTGTCAAGGTCTCAAATGTCTGGGGATAGAGGGAGGAAGGGCCCGCTGCCTGGGGTGGGCACAGCAGCTGCATATGTGATAAAAACATGTCCTTAGACCTCCCCAGGACCTCCTTCCTGCCTCCCAGCCCAGTGGACAGGGAAGGCAGGGCCATAGGAGCAGGACAAGCTTCAGGCACCCCTGGCAGGGCTTCAGCCTTCCAGGGTCTTCACAATTCCCATCCCAGGAAGGCAGTGGGTAGGGCCAGGCCCAGGAGCACGTTCCCTGAGAACAGGACAGGAGACCGAGTGCCAGAGGATTACTCAGGAAGGGAATTGTCAACTCCCAGGCAGATGTTCGTGTTGGATGAGGGTCGGGATATATCCACTCACCGCCCTCCTGCTTCTCCCCACCCTTACTGCTCCCAGGACACAGACACCATGTCAGTGGCAGTCCTCACTTGCTGAGGATGGAGGAAGAATGGGGAGAGGGGATATGGGGCTTTGGGAGCAAGGGGGAAGGAGAGGGTAGAATGGAATAAGGCAGGCACGTTGTTGACTATGTGCCTGCACGTTAATGGAGGTTCCCTTGCTTGGTTCTACAACTGCCTTTCAAAGTGGATATTGTCATGCCAATCTTCCTGATAAAGAAACTAAGGCTCAGGGGTTGTGGCTTGCTCAGGATTACATTGCCAGTCTGACTCTGACACTCATGCTCTTTCTGCTTCCCAGAAAGGAAGGAGAAACAAGAAAGGAGATGGAGGAGGCAAAGGGTTAGATCTTAGAAGATCCAACAAGAAAAAAGGAGTGGAGAGTGACAATAAAGTCACAATGCTGGTTTATAACAAACTCCAGCAGCCAAGTGAGCACTGTCCCCATCAAACTGGTTCCCTGGGAATTTTATGCATTCATCCTCACAATGCTACCAGGGCTCAAAGCTCTTCTGGAAACAAGTAGAACACTGCCTCAGGGCTAGTTTATAATTCACACGAATGAAACCATCTCTGCCAGTGAGGTCAATCACTATTCCTGACCCCAAACAGGCCCATTCTTTCAGCATCCACATATAAGTTGGGTTACCAAACTGGCTGCACAGTTTTATAATTACAGCTCTCAACATTGATGGGTTGGGGTACACAGTGGGGCAGAGGTCCATGTGGTTCCACGCAGAGAGGTGGGTATGAGCAGAGGAGCCCATGTGGTTCCATGTATGAGAGGTGGGTGTGAGCAGAGGAGCCCATGTGGTTCCATGTGTGACAGGTGGGTGTGAGCAGAGGAGCCCATGTGGTTCCACGCAGAGAGGTGGCTATGACTAGAGGGGTCCATGTGGTTCCATGTATGAGAGGTGGGTGTGAGCAGAGGAGTCCATGTGGCTTCATGCATGAGAGGTGGCTATGACTAGAGCGGTCCATGTGGTTCCATGCATGAGAGGTGGGTGTGAGCAGAGGGGTCCATGTGGTTCCATGTGTGAGAGGTGGCTATGAGTACAGGGGTCCATGTGGCTCCATGTATGAGTAGGTGCAGAGGAGGGTGGAAGATCTGGGTGGGTATCTGCTTCCTTCCCCAAATAAGTCCATCTAGGGCTAGGCTGAAAGTGACTCACTTATGCAGAGGCCACCAAACCATGGAGCACAGGCCTGCCTGGGAGACAGAAGCCAGGGCACCACCCTTGGGCCTTTCTACCTTTGCATCACATGAGGAGCACCCATCTGCTTCTCAAAGGTTCTTAAGCAATGTACAGACAGAGAGAGGAAGGCAGGGAAGAAGGAGAGATCTGAGAAGCTTTGAGCTTTCATATCAAAATCTGATCTCACTGCCCCTGGAGAAGGAGAACACACATCAAAGAACACTTTGCTGCTAACAATTTTTTTAAGCAATCAAAGGCATAAGTCCCAGATAAGCAGCCAGGGCATCGACTGCCTGTAAAGATGTAAAGACTGGGCAGTCTGAAGCTCCCCACACCCATCAACAGGACACAGGGAGATAAATGGCCCAGGGGTTGAACAACTGAGGTCCAGTGTCCTGGAACCAGGAGTGTCTGAGGCAGGGCACCCAGGTCCCTGAGAGATAGTCTTGTGAGTGCAAATAATGCTTGAGCAAAGAAAGAGGGGCAGGAGAAAAGGGACTTTGGGGTGAGACTCCTGAGTCCCCTTTGCACAAGAATGAGCCAGGGCCTTGTCAGAACCCTCTAAAAGTTGCCTTGTTTTCCCATGTCCACGAGCCATGGTCACTCATCCCACCTAGACAGATGCGTGGGGTGGAAGGATTCTCCTCAACTTTCAGAAAATCTAGAATATCTAGTCCTGGCATCTGTTCCTGTTTCTCAGATCCCCCAAAGGCAAGAGAGTTCTCCTGAATGTCAGACCTCCATCCTTCCAGGAGCAGCTAAAACTCACCTCTCCAACTCTGCCCCTAGATCTCTAACTAGCCATGGTGTAATAAACAGACCTAGAGAAAACGCTGTCTGGCTGCAGCAGCAGCAGACTGGGAGCCAAGGGGCCAGAATTCTAAGGGGTGATTTTGGACAGGCCTCAGTTTACTCCACTGTGCAATGGCAGAGGGCAAGTATGGGTGATCCCTAAAGTCCTGTTTGGATCTTGATCCTCAAGGATACAACTCAGAGAAGATGCTCTACCAGGCACTGTTTGGATCCCAGAGCCTCTGAACTCGGCGGTCCTGTTTCTCCTCTCCTGCTTGGTCCTGCCCGGGTGGCTTCAGGCTCCAAACTTGTATGAGGCTATTTCTGAAGCAGCCACGGAGCCCCTGAGGCTAGGACAGAGAAGGGGACTTAGAGGAAGTCTGTAAATACACGCCAGGCTGCAGAGGTTCCCAGGGCCATGCAGGGCAATCGAAAGGCTGATTTATTTACATCAGTGAAATGCTGAAACTCAATCCCCGGAGCAAGCTGACCTGGCAGACAGCAGCAGGCAGCTCCTCACCCAGAGCAGAATTAGCTAGTCCACAGCCTCTCGGGCCTCTCTACTGGGGCTGGCAGAGGGAGGGGACAGGGAGAAGGCTGGGGCTGACCAGCTCAGCCACTGTGGCTCCAGATCCCTTGGGCTGGCCTCTCCCTTCCCCATCACTGGCCTGCACGTGTCTCCAGGACACAGGCACAGCACTGGGCAGAGCTGGACAGGCAGGCTTCCCACATTAATTCAGTTCCTATTCCCTAGGTTCTCAAACCCTGACTGCATAGGCCAGCAGGGCAGGGCTCCTCAGGACTCCTACCCTTGCAAGAAGTGATGAGAAATGTTATGCTGAGAAATGGTGGGTGTCAGAATCCAAGCTCTATCCCTACCTGGCCGTGTAAACATCAGTAAGTTACTTAACCTCTCTGTGCTTGTTTCTTCATCTGCGAAATAGGCACAAGAGAACTCAGGTCACAGGAGAGTCAGGAGGAGTACAAGAAATTATGGGTACCTAACAGTATCTCACATATGGGAGGGTGTATATTAAAGGAAGTGAGGGGGTAGATTCTCCTCCTCATCCCTAACCAAATCATTGGCTGGGAGCATCAATTAATACAATCCTTACGAAGGCCAGTCTGGCCCTGTCTATAAAAATTATTTCTTCATATATTCTTCTACCCAGCAATTCCACTTCCAGAAACGTGTCCTATAGATAGACTTACCCAAATGAAAATGGTGTATGTGCAGCACTACTCACTGCAGCATTCTTTTGGAAACAGCAAAAGATTGGAAACAACTTAAATGTTTCTATGATTTAAAGGCAGTTTTTAAAAACCTAGTTATTAAAACATAGCACACACATACAGTGGAATAGTATGCAGCTGAACAAAATGAGAAGACTCTTTACCTGCTATTATGGAAAGATCTTTACAATGTATCATTCAATAAAGAGGCTGAGGCCAAAGCCAAATCCTTACTATGGCTACAAGGCCCCAGGTGATCTACTCCCCGTTACCTTATTTCCCAACACAACCTCCATTCAGTCACGCTGTCCTCTTCCTGGCTTCCCAAACATCTCAGGCGGGCCCCTGCCTCAGGGCCTTTGCACCTGCTGTTACCTCTGCTTGGAATACTCTTCTCCAGATATTTGTCTGGCCAGCTCCTGCACTTCTTTCAAGTCTTGGCTCAAGTGTTTCCTCCTCAGAGGGCCTGGACTGACCAACTCCCCTTTTTAAAAATGTTAGCTAATTCAATGCCCACATTCCCAATCACCCTTACTCTGCTCCATTTTTCCCAGAGTATTTCTCAAGTTCTAACAGGCTCTGTCAGTTACTTATTATGGTTGTTTTTAAATGTGTTATTGTCTGCCTCCACTAGAATGGAACCACCACATGGCAGGGATCTTTGTTTCATTCATTGTTCCGTCCCCAGCATCTGGAACAGTAAGTGGCCGGCACAGAGTAAGCACTCAGTAAAGACCTGTTGGATGAAGAAGCGAATATGACTGAGAACAGCTTATGTACCAAAGAACATAGATGATGTGGGTTTTTTCCTTCTCTTCATCGTCTTCGATTGCATGGACTCAAGGTTAGGCCTATCTTCATGTCATTCCCACCCTCCTGCATGCTGATGTGTTTTCTCAAAGGGAGGAGGCCATAACCTGCAGTCTGATGGTCACTGATGACCAGTGCCAGGGAGGTAGGACCCCTGAGCAGAGGGAGTGGGTCACACCTGGGGATGGAGCCCGGTATTTAGATGATGTTGGGGAAAAGCTTCACAGACACCTAGTTCTGTATAATGGGAAGAACACTGGACTTGCAGCCAGAGGCCTCAGTTCAAAGTCCAGCTCAAGAACTGGGATGGTTGAAGGTGAACTCGGGGAAGCATTTTATAAAGTGCCACCCATGGTCAGGTGGCGGTATTAGCAAAAGTTAATGCTTAGTCATGACTTCCTGTATAATAGTTGCTGAGCTAGGCGTCCAAAGATTATTTCTGTTAATTCTCAATGCTGTAAGACAGGTACTAGCCTTCTCCCCACTTTACAGGTGAGAACACTGAGGCCCAGAAAGGCTCAATGATTTGCCCAAGGTCAACAAAAGGCAAGAGGCAGAGCTAGGGCTCAAGCCCAGACAGCCTGAGTCCCAAGACCATGCTTGCAATCACTACAGGACCTCCCAAGGATCTTCCCACCTAAAGACTATCACCTCCCAATGACGTAGGTTCCACCTCTTCCCAGCCCACTCTAAGACACTGTCCTTAATTTTAAAGGAGGCAGCCTATTACTGAAGCTATGTGAGCTCAGTGCCTTTGGTAGAATTTTAGAAGGTCTTGTGCCTGGGAGAGGGACATAGAGAAGAAAGAAGGAGATTTACAGGGGATGAATCATCCATGAGCAGCTGAGGAAGTAGAGGGAGGGTTATCAAAGGAAAAAGGACTGATCATTTGCCAGACCCCAGATCCCTTGAAACCTTTTCCCATAAACGGCCTCAGAACCATCCATCAGACAGAAAGCAGGGACTTGGAGAGTGGACCAAGAGGGAGGCGCTCTGCTGCAGGAAGATGGGGTGCCAGGTAGCAGGCAGGGGAGGCAGTGGGTAGATGCAGGCAGGCTCCAGGGAGGATACCACCTCTCCAAGGCTGATGGAGAGACTGGCCCCAAAGCCAGGCCAGGACAATGAGTGAAGAAGCTCAACTTTGCCAAAGCAAATCAACCTCTGAAAAGGCAGGGAGGAGCGCCCAAGGTCTGAATAGATCCAGCAAGGAATCATCTGGAATAATCTAGAAAGAGGACCTTCACCACAGAGGGCTAGATGCTGCTGTGAGCTGAATGGCGAGGCTGGAGGACTGGAGGCTGAAGGCAAGAAAGCCCACTGTGGGAGCCACACACCCACCAGAGCCAGGGGTGGCATCAACCCACCCCCACCTGCGTGGGACTCTGAGTGGCCTGGTGGAGTCTCCCCAGGCAGCCACATGGGGAGGAAGTGAGGAAAGGCAGCCCTCAGCCAGCCAAGTTCACCAGGGCAAGAAATGCAGGTTCTGTGGACACATCTACTGTAGGTTTGGTGTTCTTTATTTTGTAAAGGTTGCTTTAAAAAACTGAAAACGAAACAAAGGAGAAAAGAGGCCCCTGCACCCCTTCAATAGCAGACGGGGGAATGGAGCCCCAGGACTCTGATGAGAGCTTCCGGGACAGCTCAGCTCAGCTCAGCTCCTGGGAGCAGCAGGGGCCCCAGGGAACACCAGCCCCTCCCTTGGCCCCACACTGCAACTGTTCTCGCCTCCCTGGCCTCCTGCAAGGGTGTCCTGGCCCTCAGCTCACCTCCACCACCTCCAGCATCCTGCTAAGATCCCACCACCCCACCTCAGTGACCAGAGCAATTGTGTGAGGAAGCCAGTCAGATTTGATTGTTTCTCTTTCCTTTTACTTTCCAGACGTTGAGCAACGTTTTTATGCCACTTCTTAATCTGAAAAACAATTCTGCCTTCAATGCCATCTATCCTCCCAGGGGCCCTTCAAATGCAGACCCTCTGCAAAGCCAGCTCCTCTGATCACAATCATCCCCAGAAGACAGGGGACTTGCCCGAGCCCCTTACCCACAGACTGTGGGTCAGAGTGGACACAGCACCGGGCTGACACCCCCACCCCATCTCCAGACAACCCCAGGGCACAGATTTCTGTATCCCCAGAACTTGCACAGTGGCCACCACCTAGCAGAGGATCAGTTAAGTATCTGGAGAAGAAAGGAAGGAAAGGAAGAAGAGAGGGAGGAAATGATGGGTGCAAAGCGGCTTTAGGTGGGTAAGAAAAAGTATTTGATAGAAGCTTAAATTTCTTTTATTGGATATAATTCGAGTCAGTATCTTGGGGTCCTGACAGGTCCGGATGACTTGCACTTGTCTACAGGTCTGGCAGGAGAGGAAACAGGGAGGGAGACTGAGGGGAGAGAGTTCACACTCCCCCGACCCCTGCCTCGATCTGGATATTTGAGCACAAGGGAGCAGACTGTGCCCAGAGCTCCGGCTAGCTCTGAGCGTGGCTCCGGCCTTCCAGCCTGCACCCGATGGCAGAGATTACAGAGCACCAAAGGCACATTCACTCGGGAGGGTATTGGTTTACTGTGTGTTCCATGGGCAGAGGCTGCTGCCCAAGCATGCCAGCTGCCTCGCAGAGCAGGGCCAGCTAAGGGTCCAAGGGCATTGAGACAAACCCAGCGCTGCTCGACAGGGAACAGTGTAAGCAGGTGGCTGGCAGATACCGGGTCAGTGGTGTCATATTTTTACCCGCAAGGTCAGGCTTGCCTTGTATTTGAATTCTCAAGACTCTGATTGTGCCAGTGAGTCAGGAGAGGACTCTCCTCTTGGAGGAGGCAAAAGAACCAAGAATCCTCCTCAAGGAGCTGTCTCATCCAGGCCTCTGTCTTGGCCTCTATGCAGACCAGCACACACTAACATCCACACCTCTTGTCCCTCAACATCTCTACCCAAGGGGGCCAAGAGGACAAGAGGACCAATCTCCCTGCCACAGCTGATTCACCCTCTCACAGTTGGGAAGTTCTACCAGGGGGCTAACCCAAACCTCTCCTGCTAGTATCTCAGCCCTTTGTCCTGTATGATGTGATAGATCAAGGACAGAAGCTTTCAGTAGCATCTTTGAATTCCTCCCTCCCCTGCTACTGCCCCCACCACCTTGAAGTCACAGGCCAGAAGGGGCTATCCCCTCTGGAGGCCAGGTGACCATTTCCCAACAAAAATCAGTTCAGGGCTGAATCCCAGGCTCTCAGCACCCACATATAGAAACTCACCCCTGAAGTCCTCTGCTCAGATACAAGGGGCACATGTATCACTCCCCAGGAACCTTGGACTATTTCCCTGAGTTATCTGGGACCACCTGCAATCCTGTACTCTCCTCTCTTGCTGGTTTCTCCCACGTCTTACTCAAAAGTTCAGACGGCAAGAATGTCAGACCCTGAGAAAATACATCAAGGGCAAACTGTGTGGTGCACATGAGTTCCCTCCCGCAGCCCCACCCAGAGGGAGCGCTGGGACTCTGCTCCCCACTGCTGAAGTGTCTCACTCTTGAACCTGGAGGACACCTTCTCACCACTCTCCCATCTGGCCTGGGCCCCAGGAGATGAAGGGACACAGGGCTACATAGGCCCGGGACTGGCTGGAAGATAGAACTCATGGGCTTTTTTGCTGTTCTGCCATCCAGGGATCTGAAACTCGGCCTCCCTCTCTGTGTAATGGGGCAGCCTTTCCAGGCTAATCCAGGCACCTCTTCTAAAGCTGGAAAGAGATCAGGCCACACAGCCTAAAGCATTTTGGGCTACAGATGAAGATCATAAAATGACAGGTAGCAGTACAGATCCCTGACTGGTTGCAGACCCACCATGTTGGAATCCTGCCTTCACCATTTATCCAGAAGACTTCCTTGGACAAGGTCCTTAACATCGCTGTTACTTGCCTCAGTTTCCTCATCTATCAAATGGGAACACTATTTGTGACCCGATGTTAATGTGAAAGTACTTGGGTCTCAGTTGTAAAAGAGGCCTGAGGACAATGAATGATACATTTCAAAACTAAGGCAGGAGACAACCATGCAGGCCTTGCAGAAGAGATGACTAACATCAAGAAGTGAAAAGACCACTCACAGAATATATCTGCAAATATATACCTGATAAGGGACTTGTTGCCAGAATATAAAACGAATGCTTACAACTCAATAATGAAAAGACAAAACAAAAATTTAAAAAGTAAACAGAGGATGTGGATGGGCATTTTTCTAAAGAAGACCATAATGGCCAATTAACACATGAAAAGATGTTCAACATCATTAATTCTTAGGAAAATGCAAATCGAAACCACAATGCGATACCCTTTCACACCCACTAGGATGGCTAGAATCCCAAAGACAGAAAGTAAGTGTTGGTGAGGTTGAGGAGAAAGTCTCATACATTGCTGGTAGGAACGCCAAATGGTGTAGCCACTTTGGGAAACAGTCTGGCCGTTCCTCAAATGATGACACACGTGCTCCAGCAATTCCGCTCCTGGCTATCTACCCAAGAGCAATGACAACCTAAGTCCACACAAAAACTTGCACATACAAGTTGACAGCAGCATTCTTCATGCAAGCCAAAAAGTTGAAACAATGCAAATGTTCATCAATTGATGGTGATGTATGGATAAACAAAATATGGTATGGTCTACAATAGAATATTATTCAGCAACAAAAATGAATAAAGTAGTGATACATATTACAATGTGAATGCACCTTGAAAGCACTGAGACAAGACACAAAAGACCACATATTGTATCACTCCATTCACATAAAATGTCCAGAATAGACAAATCTACAGAGACACAAAGCAGATTAGGGTTGTGAGTTGGGGGCAGAAATGGGAGTGGCTGCTGCTGGTTATAAGGTTCCTTTGGGTGGGGGTGATAAAACTGTTCTAAAATGAGATTATGGTGATGGTTGTACAAGCCTAAATATACTAAAACCATTGAATTGTATACTTTAAACAGGTGAAGTTGTGGTATTAAATTATATCTACACAGCTATTAAGTTTTTAAAGAGAGTGATGGCTGAAAACAGTTTTGTGGTTCCAAACTATACCACCATACACACCACGCACAAACATATGTATCAAAGGTGTAAAAAGATCAGGAAGTGGAAGATTGTAAGAGGAATTGTGGAGAGCATGGTGTTTGGCAGCAAGTCCCACCTTGCTATGGGCGTATCCCTCATCTCAGTGAGTCTGCTCAGAGGCTCAGCAGGCACCTGAGGGTGCATGGAGGATGTGAAAGACCGGGGCCTAACTGTGCTGTGGGAACAGGGGCGGGGGCACACTGGCCACCTCAACCCAGGTCTTTGCGGGGGCCAGGAGTGCTGATGGTTTACTTTCGACCAAGGTGAGAGAGAGCCAGCTCCTGGGCTACCTGAAATGTTGTCCATGAGGGCCACCTGCAGGAGTGAGAGATTTCAGCAGGATGAGGCTGGAGGGAGAGAGGGATGACTGGGCTGAGGAAGGGGGTCCTGAGCATCTGAACAGAACCACGTTCGCCACCCAAAGAGAACAGGGAATGAAAGACTTTTGGGCAGTTGGACGGGGTCTCCCAAATACCTACAGAAGTGCCTCAGGAGAGAAGCCAGAGGGCATTCAATGCCTCCAGAATCTTCCACTGGCAAAGAACCCAAGAGATATCATTTGTGTCTCTGTCTCCACACAGAGCATGCCTGTGCAACCTCACCAGGCAAGAAAGAATGTTCTGGAATGTTCCCCCTTTCTTCTCTTCCTAACCCTAAATACGTATGTCAGGAAAACAGAAAGAAAACTTACTGAGCCTCCCCACCACCACCACCACCCCCACCCCCCAACCAACACACACACACACACACACACACACACACACAGAGCTAGCAGCCAGATAGGAGCTGCCAAGGGGGAGGAGCAAGTTCACCAGCACCAGGCATATTTATTTGTTACCAACTGAAGGACCTTGTATTACCTGAGAGTGGCTAGAAAAGGGATGGAACTTGCCCTAATGTCATCTGGGGGAAGGGGAAACAGGGTAGACTTAAAGGGCAGAAGTATACAAAACAAGTAGCATTTTAATCACATCCTTCAAGTTCCGCTTGTTCAGCCCAATAAGTACAAAACAACACCCACCTATAGGTGTTTGGGGAGGATTAACCAAGAGGACATACAGTCAGTGGTGCCCAGCACCCAGAAAGTACACAGTGCTCTTATCTCATGGTCATCGTCAGCATCAGCGTCCTCAACACTGTTAGGGTTTTGGAGCTGGAAGCCCTTTTTGAAATCCATTATCCTCAATTCACTGATAATGAAACTGAGAACCAGAGAAGGGAAGTAATTTTTCCAAGGTCACATAGCAAGTTGATGTCAGAGGCATGTCTCCTGACTCCCAAGAGTGGGGCTCCCAGCACAGAGCCAGCTATAGATGGTTCCCAGAGAGCAGAGGGACATGGTGAATGTGGGCTTTTTCTAAAGAGGAGAGGGCTAAAATCACATCTGTATCTTCTCTCCTCCAGCACTTCAATAATAATAAAAACAGACACAAATCACTGCCAGCATGGCATGCACCACTCTGCTTTTCACATTTTATGTATATTACCTCATTGTATATCAGACAATGCTATAGCGAAAGTACTGTTATTGAACCCATTTTACAATTAAGACATTTGGATCTCAGAAAGGCAAAGTTACTTGGCCAAGAAACACACCTATAAACAATAGAGCATAGAACCAGATCTTCTGATTCTGGGTCCCCTGGCCTTAATCCCTAGAATAGAGATTGGTCTGTTCAACCTAATTTCCAGCTTCTCATCTTCTATGCACAACTTCCTTGCTCCCTTTGAAGCTAGGCGTGGGTGTGTGGCTTGTTTTGGCCAGTGAAACATGAGCAGAAGGAAAGCATGTGAGTTTTAGGCAGGAGCAGTGTGCAAGTCATGGTGTCCTCTTCCCACAGCCGCAGCAGCGAAGGAAGCACCTGCAAGATGAAGCCACCCTCAGCCTAGAGTATCTGTGATGAACAGAGACCTTGCTGACCCCCAGTGGACACATAGAATGAGCAAGAAATACGCTTTTGTTGGGTGAGGCCACTGAGAAGGTGGGACCATTTGTCACTGTGGCATAATTGAGCCTCTCCTGACTGATAAAACCACTAAGCCATGCTCCTTCCTGCTCTGAGCCCATGGGTTGGGCTCAGAAGGAAGCCTGGCAGGACCTTCTTAGGTCTTCACACGTCATGAAAAGACACAATGCTTGAGCTCAAAGAAATGGAAAGAAATACTATCTACTCCAACCCTCACATTTCATAAGAAGTAAAAAGGACCTATGGAAAAGGAGTTACCAGAGACATCCAGAACCCAAATCTTCTGCCTCCCAGGCCAATGTCTATGCATGCCTGTCTATCTCTCCATGTCTCTCATCTATTTATTTCTTTCTCCTTCTTGGTCTCTGCCTGTTTGCTGTATCTCTTTCCCTCCCTCTTTCCTCTTTCAAAAAAAAAAAAAAAGTATCACAGAGTCCTTGGATAAGCCCAGCTCATAAGAAGTCATCACAGAATAGGGATTCCTGGCTCCAGGCAGAGGCTCCTCCCCAACCCAGACAAAAGCACTTGGGGAGTGGACTGGCACCCTGCAGAACTGTAAGATCTCCTCTGAGGGCTGAGAAGCTTGGGCACAAAACCAAGGCCCCCTGTCACCAGCTCCCGGTTCTGGTGGGATTATCCATGGAAACAAAGGAAGTACTGATGGTTGCCAACCAGGAGAAACCCAGAAGTGGGGTGGACACCAGCCCCTCACCCTTGTCAGCCAGGCTGGGAGTCTCGTCATTCCCCTGCGTCACCCTGTCCTTTGTCCCTGAGAAATCTACTTTCTGAGAGCACCCCTCACTTGCCCAACCCCTGTTCCTATCCTCTGTTGAGTCAAGAGAAACTCTAAACAACCGATGTCCAAGGAAGTCACGGAAAGGTGGGGATGGATGAGAAGGCAGGGAGGAACCTAGGCCTGGTCAGCCCGCAGGCTTCTCAGAGGCAGAGGGCAGCCCACATCCCTTGGTTCAGGGCTTGCTTCCGAGAAGGCTTGCCCTGGAACACTATGGAGGAATTTGGAGCCTGCTCTATACAGCAGAGGCAAAAACACAGCGCCACCCCTACCCATGGGGACCTGGAATCTGGGCACGGGGCGTCAGATCTCAGGCCAAGTTGCTAATGGGGCTTCTGGAGGCTGCAAAACTGGTGTTAGCCAGAGTACTGAGCTGGCAGGCTCCAGACCTAACTGGAGAGGGGCAGAGGCTCCTGCAAGGAGGGGACCAGACCTCTTCCCATCATCCATCCTTGACCTCCCCTTCCTCCCCACTCAGGATCAAAGGCCTGGGGCATCCAAATACATGTGACCCAGAAAACTCCTTCTGAGGTGTGAAGAGCTGCACTGTTGCCCCACTCAGATTCCTGTGTTGCAATCCTAACCCCCAGCAGCTCAGAATGCCACTGTATTTGGAGATACAGCCTTTAAAGAGGCAATTAAGGTGAAAAGAGATCATTAGTGTAAGCCCTACTCCAATACATCTGGTGTCTTTATAGGAAGAGATGAGGATAAGGATATAAGCCGAGGGAAGACGATGTGAAGATACAGGAAGAAGACAGCATCTTCAAGCCAGGGAGAGAGGTCTCAGGAGAAACCAACCCTGCTGAAACCTGGATCTCTCCGACCTGTAGCCTCCAGAACTACGAGAAAATTCATTTCTGTTGCACAAGCCCCCCGGGTCTGTGGTGCTTTGCTGTGCTGCCTGAGCAGACTAATAATACTTCAGGCATGAGAAGCAGCAGAAGGCACTGCTCTGGAAATAAAGGGTACCCAAGATGGCAGACACCCCACTCCTGGCCACTGTCCCACAACAGACAACTTTGTCCAGTTGGAGGGTCCTTATTATTGAGCTTCCATTTGATTCTTCACCCTCATCACGCCCCCCTGCTCCTGGCCCAGGAGCAGGTGAGCCCAAAGTCTCCACCACAGCCTCAGCTTGCTACAGAGAGACACAGCTGGACCCGTCCCACCATGAAACGGGCTTCCCTGTGTGGTAGTGAGTCCCTGTCATCATTAGGGCTTGCGAAGTGAGACAATGATCCTGAAGGAGCCACCTGAATGGATTAGGGGTGTGGGTTCCGGGGTGCTGGTAAGCTGAGCTCCAAGGGAGGTAGAAAGGAATTTGGATTCCAATATCAACTCCACCTCTTGTCTCATGACTCTGGACAAGATTGCTAACCTCAGCCTACTTCCAGGGTCTTCCTCCAGGAAATGGGGTTGGCACAGGCTGAGCTGAGCTAATGCCAAGGAGGGTCCATACATGGGGGTTTCCTGCCCCATTGGCAAGCCCCTTCCCTCTTGGGTTTTATGACTAGCCTGGCCACCTGAGCCTGAGAAATCAGCCTTCAGAGAACAGAAATTCAACAGAATTCGGGAGAAGGCTCTAAGTGTCACAGTAATGCTAGCTGTAAACTTGAACTTGGAGTTGGTCTGGGGGACTGCAGGCAGAGAGGAAAGGGTTAAACGCAGAGCAGTTCCTGAGATGATGGTTAAGTTAGGGGCAGCAGGAGGGCCTCCTAGGGGACGAGCTCTGAGCCCGGTGCTGGCCATGCCTCACTGCCAGGAGAGGGCAAGGTGGGGACACAGGTCACACTAGAGGATGCAGGCCAGAGATGACATCTGCTGCTGACTGCCTGGCTGGGTGCTCCCTGCCCCCGCCATCTGAGTCTCCTGGTGGGCTCCAGAGGGAATGGTCTGGCCCCTACTATCACCCTCCCGCAGTGGGCCTGAAATAGAAGAGGTAGGCAGGGGGCCACTTTCAGAAATGGCCCCTGGTCACCTTGGACACCCTTCCCTCTACCTATTTCAAGAGGCCAGCCACTCATCAGAAGCATTCCTGAGTGAGCGGCGCACACTCTTCTCTGTGGGTGGGGCAGGGGCTCAGCTGTTGCCTGCACTGAAGTCTTGCTGAACACCTGCCTCAGGGCGAGCCCAACGGCCTCCGGGGTGCCACGCTCCAGCGCACCCCCCTCGCCTAACCCTCCCTCTTTCTCACAGTCAGGATTGGGTGAACTTCTCTGTCCGTGGGTGAGAGGTAGCAGCCAGAGAGGTACTAGGCTCAGTGGGACCCAGGTTCTGCCACAAAACCAGATGCCCAGAGCTGGCCCCTAGGGACGTCAGCCAACCCAGGATAGCATGGTGGGCAGCGCAGTGGCTTGAAACCCAGATCTGCTCTTGACTGGCTTGGCAAGTGGGGCAGGTTACTTAACCCCTCTGTGCTTCAGTTTCCCCATTCAAACATAATAAGAGTCACAGAATGGCTGGGAGCATCAAATGAAACGGCAACTACCAAGTTCTTGGTGCCATGGCTGCTGCATGATAAATCCAGGCCTTTTCCCTTAGCCATGTCTTGCAGGCACCTGACACGCTGGCCACAGTTGACACAAATGTGTCAGGGACCCCCGAGGACACATGGCCTGCAGCCCCTCCTCAGGTCATGCTGCCCACAAGGGGCTCAAAATGATTTGTTGACTGAATCCCCATTTCACAGCAGGGCAAACCGAGGCCCCAAGGGGCGGTATCTTGTCAAAGGATTTGAAGCCAGGTAGTTTGGTTGCAGAGGCTGCATTCTTAACCACATGCTAAACTGCCTCTCATGAAGGCTGCTACAGGCAGGTAGAGGGGACAGAGGGCTGGTGAGGGAAGGTCCTGGCTGCCTCTTCTGCCCCCTAGCCCTTCCTTTTTTCCCTTCTAATCCATTCCCTCAGACAGAGGGATGGAACCAGCGGGATCTTTTGGCCAGCTAAAGGTCAGCTCGTCCTGCAAGGACAGAGGGGCCCTGTCTGGAGGCTGAGAAGCTGGCCCTCTGCCGAGAGGGGGAGCCGCTCTCAGCTCTGCTGTCCCTGGGCTGCCTCCCACTCTGACCGTCTGCTCTTCTTCCTTCCCCCACAGCCAACTATATCCTAAGCCCCGTCTTTCCCACATCTCCTCCTCGCCCTTAATTATTTTACCTTTTATTTGCCTGGCACTTTATAGTTTACTAAATGTTTCTACATTTATCATCGCATTGACTGTGCACCAAGGAGAGATGGAGAGACAGTAAAAATTATTTCCAATTGCCAAGTGTTCTTGTTAAAAATGCAAACATCCCCAGCACAACGACCAATTAGGCTGGCAGCCACTGAGACCTCAGAACAAATTCGCTCCAGCCTCTGCTTTCTGCTTGGCCGCTCAGCGCCAGGGGATGGAGGAGTGCTTTTCGGGAGCAGCCTGGGGGGTCGGAGGGGCCTGGTGGGGTGTCTTGGCCAATCCAAGGGTGCTGGGCCCCTGGGGGAGGAAAAGCACCCCAGGAAGGGGTTGGGAACTGAGGCAGGTGTGAGGACAGGCCATCCACTTTTCGACATTGCACAGAAAAAATGTGCTGTCAGCAAGTCCCCAAATTCTAGCCCAACCACCCTCCCTCATCCCACCTCTCTCTGAAACTTTGTGCACATTCTTGTGCCCCCAAGGTCAGAGGAGAAATCTTTATTCAAGAAAAGGCCCAAAGATTTTCAGAGAGGAGTCATCAAATCCAAAACCTTGGGGAGGGAGACGGAAGACAGCGCTGTGTAGAGGAAAGAGGGCAGGGGGAGGCCCCCAGGCCTGCCTGTCTCTAACTCAACTCTGCCATGGGCCCCAGGGGCCCCAGGATGGCACAGCCCTACCCAGGACTGGCTTCAGCTGGGAGGAGAAGCCGGACGCTGGGTGCTGGCATCCTTGAAAGGGCCATCCTGAGTCATGGGGGCAAATCAGGAGGTTCTGCCTCTGGGAGAGGTCTCAGTCACCCCACCTGAACACAGATCGGGAATGGGCTGGACTATCCCGAAGGTCCTCCCAGCTCCAACATTCTGCGGTCCTACGACCACCTCAAGAAAAGAAGCTCGTGGTCAAACCCCAGACAGGGCATCTCAAGAGTTCCTGGGCTCCGGGCATGCTCACTTTCAGAGCCCGCCCCATGTCTCCTTACACACATGCAGATAAACCACATACATAAATAGAACTCTCAAGAGATGACCTGAGTTGCAGTGGACGATTTGACATAATGTTGGGTTTGTAGCTAAATTAAACATGTATTAATTCCAATGCTGTTGCTTCTTTTCAAATTTCAGAGTATATCAGTTTGTTCCCAGCTCTCAAACGTTTTTGTTGGCTGTTGATGAAAGCTTGCAGGCCCTAGATCCTGTGTCTCTGTTCCTAGTACCCTGACCCCAGAGAACTCGGGCAGCGAGCCTGAAGAAACCCAGCAGTGGGTTTAATACACACGTGACAAATGCTGTTTCTGCAGCACAACGGGGGGTATCTCAAGCTCCACTCAAGGCCGCGTCCTCCAAGGAGTCTTCCCAGATCACTCCAGCTCTCAAAATCTCTCCCTGCCAATCCCAGAGGACTCACTGTCCATGGAACTTACTTGGCTGCAGCAATACACTTCCACAATAACCCTCTTGTGGCCATTTTGCTGCCTTCCTTGGCTCTGTCCTCATTTTTATTTAATATATTCATATATGTGCCTTATCTTCCCCCAGTGGACTGTGAACTCTCAGAGGCACCTCAGACTTCCCCTCTGCCTCCTCTCGAACCCAGATCTCTTGACAGCAGGCCAAGAGAAGCAAGGTCATGTGAGCAGAGGCTGTGCAGTTTGGATAGGGGCTGGGAGCCACTGGGTCCCACCTACCCTCCATGCCGTCATCTCGATGTCCACTGAAGTTGTCGTAGGAGTCCCAGCGGATGAGGGGGTCGGAGGTGTTATAGTCCACAGACACGCTCGGCCCATTCTCCAGGTGCTCCATGCCTAAGTGGGATGGGAAAGGCAGGGGCAGTCAGGGAGGCAGTGCAGAGAGGGAAAAGGATCAGCAGCTGGAAAAACAGAGAAAGCCCACAAGCTCCCCAAGAGATGCTCCCTGAGGGACTTCTCGTTTTCTTGAGCATGGCGGGCGGGACCAGTGGTTTAAGCTGGACTGAGAACTGGGAGTCCAGTTTCTTACATTCTTGAAAAGGCTCATGCTGGGTCATAGGGGTAAACCAGGACAGGCACTGAAGAATGAAGACCCCCTGGAAGAAAGCAGGGAGGACCCCTGGCTGGGTGTCTGCCTCTTTGTCTTCTGTGTCCCTGGGGCTTCTGAGGCAGTGCCAAGAGACCAGGAAGTCTGCCCCTGGAGTCAGACCCTGGGGGTGGGGGGCAGGCTGGTTATGAGCTGCATGGGGTCAGAGACAGCAGGGAAATCACAGCCCTGACATTGAAAGGACATAAAGCCTCCAAAGGTCATCCCGGGCATGGCCCTGCCCCCTCTTAAAATGCTCTCCACTCCAGACAGAAACCTAGGGAGCACGGCAGAATCTCCTAGCCACCCACAGAAAACCCAGCTTAGCATTAGGACAAATACCTAATGCATGCAGAGCGTAAAAGTAGATGATCGGTTGACAGGTGCAGCAAACCACCATGGCACATAGATGCCTAGGTAACAAACCTGCACATTCAGCACATGTATCCCAGAACTTAAGGTAAAATAAAAATAAATAAATAAATAAATGTTTAAAAACCCAGCTCAAAGACAGCATAGCTGCTAGTCAAGTCTGTTAGGGCGAGTTACCTTCCTGGCTTGGCAGTCCTTTCTTTAGTCTATCCAGAGTCCCTCTGCCCATAACCTAACTTCATCTCCTTTCATTCCATTCTCAAATAAGATGGTGAACAACTGGTCTCCACTTATAACCAGTCTAGAGGCTTCAAGGTTATTATTAAACTGGCCTTCAGGTTGAATCACCTCAGTTCTCATAAATACGCATCGTCTATCCAGCACCTTTGAGTGTCCCCTGCCCGCCAGCCACTCCCTCCATCTACCGTGGCCCTCAGTCTCTGAATATAACAGGCTGATGACCTAATGCGACCAGAACAGTTTATCCAACCCAATGCCTCTCTGTCTGCTTTTTTATTTTTATTATCCAGAGATTAAGTCACTGGTTCATGTTTAGCTAGGGGTCCACTCTGAAACCCAGATCCTCTACTGATGGCCTGCCTCTCAAAGATAACTTGGTCATTGTGGAACAGACCGGGGTGGAAGGGTGGTGGAGATAGGGTCAGGATAAAAGGAAGGAGTGAGAGAATGAATTCTAACTTGGGTTATACCTTGAATTTTCTCTGGCCCATAAGAAAATACAAACTCCACTTTGCCATACTCTGGAAATCGATCATCTGGAAAAAGAGAAGGAAAAACAAAAATAGGCAAAAAGTCCCAAAAAGGACTCCATAAAAAGTTTTCTTCTAGAAAAAATTAAAATACCATATATGTACATGGTTAATAATATCATAATCAACGTATATTTATACATATATACATGAAATTATATAATGGAATTAAATCTCCTGCCACTCTAGCCCCTGTCCTACTTGCCTGAGGTAATGAGGTAACTGACTGTATTTCTATTTCTTTTCTACTAGCAATTTACCTCTAAGACTCTATCTAATAGCCACTATTTTTATGCCACTATTTCCAGATACCTATTTTATTTTATTTTATTTTAAGATGGAGTCTCATTCTGTCACCCAGGTTGGAATGCATATTTATATTTTTGAGACAGAATCTTGCTCTGTCACCCTAGATGGAGTACAGTGGTGCGATCACAGCTCACTGCAGCCTCAATCTCTCAAGCCAAAGTGATCCTCCTATCTCTGCCTCCAGAGTAACTGGGACTACAGGTGCAAGCCACCACACCCAGCTCATTTTTGTATTTTTTGTAGAGACAGAGTTTTGCTGTGTTTCTGAGTCTACAGGTGTGAACCACCATACCCAGCCAGACATGAATTTTAAATAACTTCTGTGGATTGAGCACTATGAATATGAATAATTTGGTTCACTTACACTACTACCTCCACTTCCTCTCTTCTTAAATCTGATTATTGTTTTTATTTATTCTATTGATTGTCTTTGAAACTTTAAATAAGATAGTTAAGCCTCTATTTCTTTTTCTCTTTTTAGAGACCAGGTCTCACTCTGTTGCCCAGGCCAAAGTGCAGTGGTGCAATCATAGCTCACCGCAGCCTTGCACTCTTGGGCTCAAGTAATACTCCTGCCTCAGCCCCTGGAATAGCTGTGATGACAGGCACACGCCACCATGCCCAGCTAGTTTTTTTTTTTTTTTTTTTGTAAAGACAGAGGTCTCACTATATTTACCAGGCTAGTCTTAAACTCCTGGCCTCAAGCAATGCTCCCGCCTTGGCCTCTCAAAGTGCTGGGATTACAGGCATGAGCCACCGTGCCTGGCCATGCCTCTATTTATTGATCTGTCAATTTTCGATGGTATTTCCTGACTCCCACTATGTAAGAGAAGGAAATCTGTGACCCTCCCTTCTCTCAACTTCTGCCCAACCCCTTATTTATTTTATCAGCTATTCCTTTATTTTTCCTTGTTAAGACTGCCATCATTTACATTCTATACTGTAATTATGATGGCATCTTCTGGCTCCAGTGCAAGGAGAGCTCATTAAAGAAACACCCTTCTACATGAGCCAGGCTACACTAAGGAGATCTGGACCCTCCTCCAAACCCCAGTTCCAGTCTTTCACTGCCTGAGCCCAGTCTGGACACAGATCACTGCCCACTGCTTGTAGGAAAATAAGTTACAGCAAGGATGGCATCTGCTCCATGGGACACCTATCATGCCTGTGCATGTCTCCATCACTGCAGGCATCACTTCGTAGTATCATGTTTGTGTGTCTCTCACTGAGGAAACTGTGAACTCCCTGAGGGTAGTGTCTGACTTCTTTCTGTTCATATCTATAGGGTCTAGCACATGCCCGACACATATAGACACACAAGTGATGCTTGGTGGATGGATGGATGGATGGGCAGATGGATAGGTGGACAGATGAATGAATATGTGGATGGATGGATAGATGAATGAAGGGATGGATTAATGGATGGATGAATGGGTGGGTGGGTAGATGGATGGGTGGGTGGATGGATGGATGGACGGACGGACAGATGGAAGGACGGATGTATGGATGGATGGATAGATGGATGGATGTGTGTAAAGATGAATTGGTGGATGGAAAGAGAGATGGGTAAATAAATGTGCATTTATATGTCCCAGGCATGAATGTGATATAGATAAAACTTCCAATGAATAAAAGAAAGAAGCAAAAGCAAACACCAAACCTTTCCGAACCACCTCTTCTTCTCTCAGAAAATGGTTCCCCCTTGCGGCGGCCACACCCCTCCACTATTGCTCTTCTGCCCTACAGGGTAATTATCCCCTGCTGGTCTGCCTGCCAACTCAACAAGATTTTTGAACTCCACCAAGGCAGAGACCATGTCAGGTTTCACTTTGAATCCCCAGCACTTGGTACAGATCCTAACACAAAGCAGATGCCCAATGAATGTTGAAAAGAAATGATTATCAATAGGACACATGTGACAAACTGGGAGGACAAGATGAAGGAGAGACAGGGAAAGTAATAGAAGGCTGCAAGATATAAAACAGCCCAAGGACTGGGAGGAATTTACCTCCACTTCTACTAACAACTGGAATTCCCAGACCATCCCGATCTCAACTCTCTCCCAAGTCTCTCTCAACTCTCTCCCATCATCATCCTGAGATTAGACAGACCACATGGCCCAGAAAAGATGGTCCCCATACCCACCATATCCTCTCAAACTGAGCTCCTCTCCCTGCCACAGGGGTGCCCACCCCCAGCTCCACTCAAGGAGCGCACCTTTGAAAGCATCATCAAGGTCCTCCTTCCCAAAGACAACCCCCAGGTCATGGATGGCACAGGTGTGGAACTGCACACGGAAGATGACGTCTCGGGCTGGGCTTCGGAACTTCTTGTGGTAGCACTTCAGCTGGGTGGGAAGATGGGCAGAACCAGTCAGGGGTCTGAGGCTCGGAGGTCAGGTCCCAGGGAGCCTCCTTATCAGCTCCACTGACTAAGCCCCCAAGGCTCACCCCAAACCCAATGAGGGAGAGCTCATCAACACCAAACAGGATCTCAGAGTTCTGTGGGGAAACTTCTAGAACAGCAAAGAATTGGAGATCAGCCTTGGCCTCTGGGGACAAAAATGTCCTCCCAAGAAGTTTCTGCATACAAGTCAGAGTGCAAAAAGTAAGATGGATTTAAATGGTAGCAGGAAGGACTAAAGCTAGATTTCACAGAGTCCTTGTCACCAATAAGAAGCCAGAAGGTAACAGCTCACACTGAGTGGTATTTCCCTGGAGATACTCCAGAACAACAGCTAAGCCCAGGGTGAGAGACACGGACTGTGTGAGACTGGAAGGTCTTCCAAGAGCCCTGAGAGCCTATGGTTCCAAGCCCGGCAGCCCAGGAGGAGTAGCTGTCTTGTCCCGAGAGGCAGGAAGGGAGTAAGAAAAGAAGAGAGAGAAAATAAACAAGGATGGGACTTGAGACAGAGGAACAGCACTCACCAAGATGTCTCCCTTCAAGAGCAGTCCTGGCTCGATGGTGATGCAGACGCTAGTCTGGCTGTCTCCTGGGATGTTGCTAAGGGAGAGAGGTGGACAGAAACCGAGAAGGCTGCTGGAGGGGAGATGAGGGAGGGGCGTTTTCTCCCTGCTGCCCCTATGCCACAGAGTTAGTGGGAAATCTCTCTGACTCTGTCCTTTCAGTCCTCTTGAGAACACTCTCTCCTCTCCCCACCCTTCTGACCTGGTCCTTAGCCCTGGGCCTTGGGCATCCCTGGCCTCTCATGCCCATGTAATACTTACTAGATGCCAGACGTGTACACAGGTTGCATGGCCTGGTAGATGCGGAGAAATGGCCGACATCCTGTAAAAGTGGGGTGGGTGTTAGCTAAGACAACAGAAACTGGCAGGTGGGAGGGGCAGAGGAGACAGTGAAGGGAGAAAGAGAGAAAGGAAAGAAGGAACGGGGAAGTCGAGGTAGGAAGGGGAAGGAGGAAAAGAGGAAAGAGAAAAAGAGGAAGCAGAAAGGGGAAGAAATGCCAACTTTTCACTTGTAAAGCAAACTAAATTTATAAAAACATTGCCCATCCAACATCATTGGCCAGCAGGCGCTGCAAATATCAAACCCATTTTGAAAATGAATAGATTGGGGCTTAGAAAAGTTCAGGAAGCAATGCACTTGAGAGTCCAGTGGAAGTCTTATGACCCTGTAGCTCTTATGTTGTCTGTTACTACCCAAGGTTGCCTCTTAGAGGAGAAGATGGAAGATGAAAGGAAGGAGTTGGTAAGGGGGAGGCTGGAGGGCTCAAGGCAGGTACCTCCTTTAGACTCAAAGTTGGGAATGCCGTGCATGATCACGTGGTGCAGAAACAAGGGCTTGTTGTTCATTTTGATGGAGCCAGAGAGCAGGCCGCTGAAGTAATGCACATACCTGCAGTGGTGGAAGAAGCAGCTTCAGGGAGAGAGGTCTGTGCTGGTGCAGTAATCACTGTTCTGTCTTTTCTAAGAACATTGCCCTAGATCGCTTACCTACTCTACCCTCTCCCCAACCAACATGGTCCCCCTCCCCAACCAGGCCTCCCTCCCAGACATTCCTGCCTGCTACCGGGAGCCCCAGGTAGGAAGAGTGAGCAGGTATACCAGACCTAGAGCTGGGTCAAGCCAAGCATCCCACTTGGAGTTCGCCACCGCCCTCTGGTGGTCAACATGAATATCTCTTTCCTGCTTCACTCCCAGCCCAAGAATCTCCTGCTGTACCAAAATTTCCACCCCACATACCTGACAGGCAACGTTTAGCTGCACAAGGCAGGCCCAACCACCAAACAGCTCTGACACCCTCACACCCCTACACAAAGCTCAAATCAAGCTTGCGCTCATACTCACAGCCCCAGTTCTGCCCACAGATCCAGTAGCCACAAGGGACAGTCTAGCAAATAGTGAGCAAGACTTTAATAGATGTAGTTCTTCACTTTCTCTACATCACACTAAAGTGCATGAAGTCCCTCTCTCTGTATCCTTGAGTTTACTTGATATTCGAGGTAACTAGCTTCTAATAAGTATTACTAACTCTAGGGTCAACATCCCCCAATATTTTGTTGTTGTTGTTTTTGAGATGGACTTTCACTCTTGTTGCCCAGGCTAGAGTGCAATGGTGCAATCTCGGCTCACCACCACCTCTGCCTCCCGGGTTCAAGCAATTCTCCTGCCTCAGCCTCCCAAGTAGCTGGGATTACAGGCATGCGCCAACATGCCCAGCTAATTTTGTATTTTTAGTAGATACGGGGTTTCTCCATGTTGGTCAGGCTGGTCTCGAACTCCCAACCTCAGGTGATCAGCCTGCCTCGGCCTCCCAAAGTGCTGGGATTACAGGCATGAGCCACCGTGCCTGGCCAGCATCCCCCAATTCTTTAACAAAGATCTGTTGGAAGAATGGAAGGACTAACCCATACCTTCTCCTTCTAGACAGAGAGGATAAATAAGGTCCAGGAGGGGTCACTGGACTCCAGAGACACACAGCAAGAAAACACAAAGCTGGGAGTGGATGGGGAGAGCAGGAAAGAAGTCTGGACCCCAACGCATCTGCCCAATAAACTAGAGATCAGTCCTTCTGCGTCCATTAGTCAGCATTTTCCCTTTTCTTATTGGCCAGGGAATGCCAAGCTGAGTCAGTTAGACCAATCAGAATGTATGCCAAGGCTCTGCAGGAGCCAATAGTAGGTCTCTGAGGAGGGTGGAACTAGAGCCCACATAACCATGATAAGATCCCCTCCTGTCTCTTGGCTCCTTGGCCCACCTCCAGGCCTGTGTGCCTCTGTCCCTGGGCTTGGGTGGGGCCTCCTCGGACTACTCAAGTAAGATAATCTGATGGGCAGTACCCGCTCCTATTCAGACCCCTGCCCCATTACTCAAGCCGGAAACCTGGAATAGCAGTTCCTATCAGATCTCTGGATCACGCCAACAGGATGTGTCTGTGTTCGGGGGACAATGAGTCCGGGGGCGGGTGACAATGAATGAGAGAGCTACAGGCAAAGCCCCTCCCTCTCTCTTTCCCTGCCTTCCTCTCCTCCATCTGCTCCACTCCCTGCAAGTGACATTGACAAGAAGGCAGGAGGGTGGCAACAAATGCATAGTAAACCCACAGTTGCACTTCCACATCTGGGCTCAGAGAGGCGACCCACCCACAAACAGAGGCAGTGTCAGATAGGAGCCAGGCAGACACGCCCCAACGGCACGCTGTGCAAGCGCATTTTGAACACCAGGTGATACGGTTTGGCAGCATCCTCACCCAAATATCATCTTGTTGTAGTTCCCATAGTTCCCTCGTGTTGTGGGAGGGACCCAGTGAGAGATAATTGAATCATGGGAGTGGTTTCCCCCATACTGTTCTCAGGGTAGTGAATAATTCTCACAAGATCTGATGGTTTTATAAGGGGAAACCCCTTTCCCTTGGCTCGCTCTCTTCTCTTGTCTGCCACCATGTGAGATTTGCCTTTCACCTTCCGCCATGATTGTGAGACCTCCCCAGCCACGTAGAACTGTGAGTTCATTAAACCTCTTTCTTTTGTAATTTGCCCAGTTTTGGATATGTCTTTATCAACAGCGTGAAAATGGACTAATACACCAGGGAATCCCTAAATAATCCTATTCCTGAGAGGTGACACTGATCCCTGGTCTTCAGACCTTCACTGCTCAGACTCAGAGATGTGATTCTCTGCTCATTCTCTCCAAGTCACACTGTGCCATCGGAACAGCATGCTTCTCTCTTAGTATCCTTATCCTTCAAGGTCAAAGGTCAAACTGTGATTACGGTCAGCAGACACACATGGCAAGCCAGAGACTGAGAAGGCAGTATTTGACCAATCGTTCTTCTTCCCTGAGAAGACTCTCATTGATCCACAGCTGCTGTGTCTGGGGGCCTAGCCAGAATTTTCTGCACATAAAGACATCCCATTTCTGGTTGCTGACTCTGAGGCTGGCTATCAACTGTTTTGTGCCCACTATAAGGTGCTGGGTTGCCTGAGGACTCACTCACTTCTTGGGCTTCCAATTACATTGGTGGGAATAGCCCCCAGCTGGGACAGCAAAGTTCTAGCCAGCCAAGCAAGGCAGGGTGATGGGGCATGTATTGAGACTCTCAGCATGGTGAGGCTAAAGAGCTCCAGGACTCACAGCTCTAGGCCCTTGTTGGCCCAGTCAATGTGCGCAGGGACTAAAAAGGCAAATGGGATGCTTTGGCCTGCAGGCCCTTCTAGTCAGTGCTATTCCTCTGTCTGGATCCTTTACCCTGGGCACATTCACTTGGAGGCTTCCTTCTCCCCACCCACATCTCATGTTACACGTCACCTTCTCGGAAGGCCCTTCCATGTGAATCAGCCCTCTTGCCAGCCCCATCACTCTCTAGCCATCATAGTTTGCTTTTTCTTTGCAGCTCTCATGACTATCTGAATTGTTTCCTTATATGTGTATCATCCACTAGAAGCTGAGCTCCCTAAGCCCTTGCCTGGCAGATTCCGCACCATGTCACCAGTGTGCAGAACGGTGCTGACATCACAGCAGGTGGCAGGCCCACAACTCCCAGCAGCAAACGGAACTGGGCCTGTGTCCCACCATCCAGGTCTCCAGCTTGGGCTTGGGTTTCCCACCACCCTGGCTGCAGCCTCCCCCAGACACGACCACCTGCCCCGGATGCTGCCTATGCCTTCCTGTGGATGACATGTCATTGAGCAACACGTCACCCACGGAACAGGATCCCTCAGGACAGTGGGTCACACAACCGGGGGGCACTGCCCTGGCCCAGGCATTACTAGGCTTTCATGTACTTTCCAGTTCTGCCACTACTCGCTATAGACCCTGGCCATGTCCCCTCCCTTGGCTCAGCTTCTAATCTGCAAAATGGGATGCCTAGGTCGTCACATGACAGCTTACCACGATTCCAGTTTAGGCTCAAATTCACCTGCTCCAAGAGGTATTCCCTGACCATCCCCCTTAAAAGAGCCCTGTTCCCCTCCTATCAGTTCTCGTGTCTGCAGTGCCCTCTTTCCTTCCTAGCCTCGTTGCTGTCTGACATTGTCTTGTTTGTACGGTTGTTCGTTTCATGTCCATCTCTCTCATTGGGTATCAGTTCACCAAGGGAAAGGACTTTTTCCTATTTGCCTGGATATCTCAGTGCTTGGAGCCATAGTAGATGATTTAAAGTTTGCTGAATTAATAAATCCATCCCTGCCCTGTTTCCTGCCTGGGCTATTGTGAGACTCCAATGAGACCATACGGTTGAAAGCTCTCAGTAAAACTGTCTAAACTCTCCCAACAGAAGGTGACCCTTATCATGAGTCTCTGACCTCCCACAGCAGGGGGCAGTGACGCAGTCTCCTGTAGACTCATCCAAGCACTGAAGCAATCCTGCCTCCAGGGCCAAGAACAGCACACGCCTTCCTATGCCAGCGCCTTTTTATCCCCAGACTCCTGCTTGCCCACGAAGGTTGCACTGCTCTCTAGCACAGGCCTCAGAGTCAAGTGCTGTGCCAACCTGCGGGCACACACCACAGGCTGGCTCCCGGGCTCTTCTGTGTGCCTGAGCTCATACCACTGCAGGCTGGCATCTGAAAACATGTGCCTGGTACACCCTCACCTAGGCACAGCTATCCCATCCCTGTGAGTACACAAGTCTTGTCCCCACATACAGTGAGTGCACACATACATGCATGGGGCTGAGAGCCCCAGAGACCCACCTTCTTTGGGATGGCTGGCCAATGGGCACAATCTTATCCTCATAGAACCGCTTCATTGCAAACCGGTCCAGAGCCTGGTCCGCACTGCAGGGAGAGACAGGTGGTCAAAAGAGGCAACTCCTGCATCCAAGAGCCCCTTGTTTTCCCCACCCCTGCTCCCTCAGACCTGCAGAGCCCTCTGGCCAGCCCTTGTCCTGGAGGGAAAACAAGCCTCTTCCCCCTGCCATCCTGTGCTGAGAAGCTTTCTGGGAAAGAGTGCTTCAGCATCTCTCCAGCTGTGTGGGGTAGCACTCAGCCCAGGCTTTAAAGCTCAGCAGCCTGGGAGCCCAGCTCAGGTCTACACTTATGAGCCCCATGTCCTGGTACAAGTTCATGAATCTCTCTGAACTTCATTCAGAGGAGAACTTCACTCTCCTCACCCATCAAATGAGGGTGATAATTGCCCCTTCCTCAAAGGTGACTATGGAGATGAAGCGAGGGAACATCCATAAAGAGCTTGACACACAATAGGGGTACAGGAGTACAGTAGGGGTGTAGCCTCATCTTTGCTCATCATTAAGCAAAGATGAGACTGGCTTGGGTTGCTCAAAGTCCTAACGCTACAGCCTCCTGGCAGGCCCTCCACAGAAGATTCTACCTGTCCTCACAGGGTGCTCAGAGAAATCACTTTGAAATGAAAAGATCACGAAGCTCCAGTGACTTCCCATCACTCTTAGAGCAAACTCCAAAGTCCTCAGTGAGGCCACGAGGCCCCATGTCTCTGCCACCTCCTAGCTTACCCTCCTCTTCCTCTTCCCTCACTTGCTCAGCTTCAAACACCCCAGCCCCTCACATTCCCGTCCTTCCTCTTCTTTCAGTGTGCAGGGCTCATCCCGCAGGCCTGATACGGCTCAGCCCTTCCCATCCTGGTCACTCAGGTCTCTGCTTCAGTGTCGCCTCATCAAGAAGCCTCTTCTGACCATGTACCCGCCTCTCCACTGCCCTTCTCGAGTCCCTTTACTCTTTAATGATAATTAGCACCTGCTATTACTAATGTATTTGTTTGCGTGTTTAATGCCCATGAAGGCAGTGACCTGGCTTTGCCCTCTGCTGCATTCTCAGCACCTAGAACAGAGCCTGGCACATTGGCTGTCCAATATTTATTTATTTTTTTCTTTTTTAGACAGAGTCTCCCTCTGTCACCCAGGTTGGAGTGCAGCGGTGCCATCTCGGCTCACTGCAACCTCCGCCTCCCAGATTCAAGGGATTCTCCTGCCTCAGCCTCCTGAGTAGCTGGGATTACAGGCACCTGCCCCATCATACCCAGCTA
The DNA here is from genome assembly GCF_003255815.1 of Theropithecus gelada. Classification (NCBI taxonomy): domain Eukaryota; kingdom Metazoa; phylum Chordata; class Mammalia; order Primates; family Cercopithecidae; genus Theropithecus; species Theropithecus gelada. The sequence goes on from NC_037680.1 coordinate 94,504,811, forward strand.
ATTTTTGTATTTTAGTAGAGACAGAGTTTCACCATGTTGGCCAGGCTGGTCTCGAACTTCTGACCTCAAGTAATCCACCTGCCTTGACCTCCCCAAGTGCTGGCATTACAGGTGTGAGCCACTGCGCCTAGCCATATTCCTTGTTGAATGGATAACAAAATGAATGGGTGAATCCCTCTGCCTCCCTGAAGAGTGGGATAGGAAAGGGAGTCAGTGACTGGATGTTCTTTTTTTTTTTTTTTTTTTTTTTTGAGACGGAGTCTCGCTCTGTCGCCCAGGCTGGAGTGCAGTGGCCGGATCTCAGCTCACTGCAAGCTCCGCCTCCTGGGTTCACGCCATTCTCCGGCCTCAGCCTCCCGAGTAGCTGGGACTACAGGCGCCCGCCACCTCGCCCGGCTAGTTTTTTGTATTTCTTAATAGAGACGGGGTTTCACCGTGTTAGCCAGGATGGTCTCGATCTCCTGACCTCGTGATCCGCCCGTCTCGGCCTCCCAAAGTGCTGGGATTACAGGCTTGAGCCACCGCGCCCGGCCCTGGATGTTCTTTATTCTTGTTCCAAACCCCTAGGTAGGAAGAGGCCCCCTGCTGTCCAGAGGCAGAGGAATGCATGAGACAACTTCTATATTCTATATTCTATATTCTATATTGTTTTGCCAGACCCAGATCTGATCCCACATTTCTTTCTGACTCCCTTCCTGCTGGCCCAGGGAAAAAGAAGGTGGTTTGGCAAGGAAATGGGGCTCCGAAGAGCTGGCCGTATGGGGTGCTCAGGACAAGGCCTGGTTCCCAAGCCTGCCCCACCAGAGCCCCCAAAAGAGAACTGGAATCTCTTCCCTCCCACCCTCTGTCCACAGGCTCCTGCCTCAGAGCTGGGGGCCCCTGAACCCGTCCTCATCGCTTTGCATTCCCTCTGTGCTTATCCCGTCACTCCAGGGAACAGAGAGGCTGTGGGTGGATGAGAGGAAGGGGTCACACTGTCAGTGTTCCGGAGGATGGGCGGCTCCAGGCCCCTCTTACCTGGCAGAAATGTTGCTGTAGTGCATGTAAGCCGCGATGACAACTCCTATCCTGCCTCGGTTTCCCTGAAAGAATCCCCAAACACAAAAGCATTTATTTCTAAGGCCAGCCCTGCTGCCCCAGAGCTTATCTAGAAGCCTTGGTGGAAAGGAATTATGGCTGGAGAGAGGGGTGTGGATTTAAGGGAGAACATAAGGAGGAAGGAGGCCTCAAGGGAGGGAAACAGGTGGGGACTAAGTCTCAGAAAAAACACATCTGATCATCCACTGCCGTGGACATAAGCTGATGTCACCTGCACTTCTTAGAGGTGCCCCCCAAGACAGAATCTATTATCCCCTAGAAAGAAAAATGCACACAGACTTATATGCTCACAAAATCCAAGGATATAGGCAGGTACACACGATCATCCAAGGACATATTCAGGCACTCACACACACACACACACGCACGCCACAGTTCTGACCTTGTTGTGTAGAACAACGACATTGTGGGGGTCTGCATTGAGCCATGTGTCCATGGCCTTACAGATGCTGCAGATCTTCTCCAGGGCTGGGGTGTGGAGGTCAGGCCAGCCAAATTCCAGTACCTACGGCCCAAGCCATGAGTGAGAAGAGGGCAGAAGCCCTGCAGAGTCAACCAAGCCAGCGGGAGCCGCCCACGCCACGTGCTAGTACCTGGGCGGCGGCCCGCAGCTGCTGGTTCCTGCCAGGACTTGGTTCCTCCCCGCCCACTGGTCAGCAAGGAGGCAGGGGTGTGAAGAGTAAAGGCCGTGCATGACCCAGTACTGGGGACCCTGGGTCCAGGTCTTGGCCCTGGCACTGACTCACTGTGGGGCCTTAGGCCTCATGTCCTCTTCCAGTCTCAATTTCCCCATATGTGTGTTTAAAAAAAAAGAAAGGCTTAGAGCTGATGGCCCCAAGGTCCCTACCATAGAACTGACCTCCAGCGTGCTGAGGGGCCCCAAGCACTGCCCTCAAGCTCTTCTCCCACGGACAGCTCTGAGGTCTGGCTCAGGCTGAGAGAGGAAAAAGCAAAGGGCTGTCTGATGTTCATGACTCTTTTCTAAGCCCTGGACACACAAACCATCCACTTTCCAGGCCAGTCAAGAGCAGCCTCAAGGACACAAAGGGCAGACCTGAAGAGCAGGCTTCGGGCCTCTCAAAACCTTTCTAGACTCACCAACTTTAAAGTAAAAGAGAACTCTGCAAGGACCCGTAGAGCATACCTAATCCAGCCAGGCCACTTTCAGAGGGGCGCACTGAGGCCCAGAGAAGTCCGTCACCCCCCCCCCCAGGGTCACAGAGCAGCATGTACCAAACTCTCAAGAGTTAGGAGCAGATGCCCATGGCAAAGCCTGCACACAGCCCCCCGAGCAAACAGAGTAAAAAGCAGCAGCAGGGCCAGCCTCGCTGGCTCACGCCTATAATCTCAGTACTTTGGGAGGCCAAGGTGGGCAGATCACTTGAGGCCAGGAGTTTGAGACCAGCCTGACCAACATGGCGAAACCCCGTCTCTACTAAAAATACAAAAATTAGCCAGGCGTGGTGGTGGGCACCTGTAGTCCCAGCTACTCGGGAGGCTGAGACAGGAGAATCGCTTGAACCCGGGAGGCGGAGGTTGCAGTGAGCTGAGATCATGCCACTGCTCTCCAGCCTGGGCGACAGAGGGAGACTCCATCTCAAAAAAAAACAAAAAAAACAAAAAACAAAAAATGGCAGCTGGAAGGTCAAAAGCAGCAACTCCCAACTACTTTAAATCCAAAAACTAAACATCTCACAACTCCAGTCTCACCCAAGAGATTCTGTGTACTCCCCAGCAGGCAGACCTGGGTGGAAAGTCACTGCCCCAAGCTTTGCTTTCTGTAATTTACATTATGGAAAGGATAAATAGATCATTTTCCATTTTCCAGATATAAGATGGCACTCTGACTTTGAATAGGCTTTTCAAACTGTCACAGCATTTTCCCCAAGATTATTATGTGGGAACCGCAGAGAGGGAGTCCATCTGTTCTCCTTCTCCTCCCCCACCCCAAAACAGCCACTGGCTCACCTTGGCATGGAGCTTCGTGATGTCAGGTCTCCGCTCAGAGAGGTTGAACAGCTAGAAGGAGAAAAAGGAAGAGAGCATGAGGAGGTGAGAGTGAGGAGCGCAGCGAGGGGAGAGAGAACCATGGGCTGCTGGTCCCAGAAAGGATGGTGGCATCATCACCAACTTCCTCTGAAGAGCCCACGACAGCACCCAGCAGGGCATCGATGTCCTTCTACAGCCAGGGGCCTGGCCACAAAACAGCCATGAGCTCCCTGGACCTCCTGTGCCTGCTCTCACTCTCTCTCCCCTGATAGGAATTCTATCCATACATGAACATGCAGGTGAGTCCCAGCAGACACACCGTCACCAAGAGGAACTAAACTGTAGGTCCTCAGGATGAAGAAGGAGAGAGAGAGAGATGAGGACACTGAGCCACCCCGAATGGAAGACGAGACAGGGATGGAACTTGTCTCCAGTCCCACTTGCTTCTCGTCACACTGAACGGGAATCCAGTGGTGTGAGATGATAAGTAGTTGGCAATCTCTGGTTTCCACTTCACACATGGACCTTAGAACCTCATCCCATGAGGCTGCAACTTCTCTGTCACCAGACATCCTCCATCAGAGGGGCAAACCATCCTGGGTGGTCCCAATCAGACCCTTGACATATCTCTCCCAGCACATGCCTTTCAATGCGTGACCACTGGGGTCCCATTCCTGACCACTGGAATCCCACGGAATTCCCCAGTCTCTGGAATTCCTGCCTCTACCTCCGAGGGGGGCATGCAGAACTTCCCACCTCCACCCCACTGCCTGGGAAACTCAAAGGCCACTGTGTCATCTCCTGGGGAGAAAAGGGGACAGCCCAGTCTGGAATAGGCAGGATAGAGAGAGGGGTGGCAGGGCACCAAGTCCCCTAGAACCCTGGACCCCTAAAATCAGAAATAGGTGGATTTTCATCCACTCTTGCACTCTGTAAAGGAATACACTTTATTATGTTACAATAGCCATCACTCAATGAATGTCTGCCACCTGCCAGCCTGTGTTAAGGACTTTACATCTAACAGCTGGCTTAATTCTCTCACCAACCGTAAGAGGTAGATCTTAGACCCACTTTACAGATGCAGAAGCTAGGGCTTAGTGAGGCTAAACAGCCAAGATCTTGTAGTTAGTAAAAGGAGAGCCAGAATTTGAACCCAGAGCTTTCTGATGTTTAAAGCCAGGCTCTTAACAATGCCCCAATGCAGCTAACAGATGGGTCTCTACAGTGGTTGAATAGTATCCTCAAAATGTCATGTCCGCCCAGAACTTCAGAATGCAACCTTGTTTGGAAACAGTGCCTTTGCCAATGTAAGTAGTTAAGGATCTCAATATGAGATCAACCTGGATCTAGGGTGGACCCTAAGTCCAATAATTGATGTCCTTATAGGAAGAGAACGCACACAGAGACACTGAAGAAGGCCACATGGAGATGGAGGCAGAGGTTGGGGTGATGCGCTACAAACCAAGGAATCCCACCAAAAGCTAGGAAAAGGCAAGAAGGGATTCTGCCCATAGGATTCAGAGGGAGTATGGCCCCCTCAACACCTTGATTTCAGATTTCCAGCCTTCAGAACTGTCAGAGAATAACTTTCTGTTATTTTGAGCCACCAAATTTGAGGTAGAGTCATCACTTGGTGTCTATGTGTGATTTGGATCTAGGACCCCTCCACCCCGCCATGGACAGTGGATATCAAAATCCATGGATGCTCAGGTCTCTTACATAAAATATGTACTATTTGCATACAACTTGCATATTAAAAATGTACTATTTGCATATAACTTATGCATATACTTCCGTAGCCTTTAAATCATCTCTAGGTTACTTGTAATACCTAATACAATATAAACGCTCTGCAAATAGTTGTTCTGCTGTATTGTTTTTATTTGTATTGTTTTTTATTGTTATTTACTGTTGGGTTTTTTCTGAGTATTTTCAACTCATGGTGGATTGAATCCACAGAGGTGAAACTCGTGGATAGAAAGGGCCGCCTCATTTGTTACAGCAGCCCTGGGAAACTAATGTGGCCTCCTACATCCCACCTCAAACACCCTGGGGGCAGCCACCTGAGGTTGTACAGATCAGATCTGTGGGTCCAGTCCACAGGCACCTCCCTCTAAAATGGACCCGAGCCCTCCTCTGGGGCCAAGGACGGATCGGCCTTTCTGCGTTAGTGGAGACCACTGCCAGTACCTCTCTCCCATGTGCTAAGGTGACTCCTCTGGGCCAGGCCAAGCCAGGTGCCAGCAACCCAGGGTCCCTTAAGACACATGTTGCCAAGACTCTGCCCTCAGACTTCTCAGAGGCACCGACCCTGTGCCAGCTCTGCCACTTCCTGACCCTGCAACCTTAGGCAAATAACCCCACCTCTCTGTGCTCCAGCAAGTGCCTGCTTGCTAGGGCTGCTGCAAAGGTTAAGTGCGTGGAAAGCAGTTGGAACAGGGCCTGGCTAGTAGCAAGCGCTCGATAACCTGAACTCTTATTGTTACTCTCTTCTCCTGGCCAGCACACACATGCACACACAGAGTTCCAGATGCCACATTCCAGCTGCAGCACACTGCTTAGAGCAGAGCTGGGCTGGAGAGTGATGGAAGACTCAGGCAAGAGAGCTGCCTGAGGAGAAGGGCAGATAAACAAAGAGAAGAGGGTGGGCTGGCACAGGAGCTGGTGGCAGGGATACCAGCCATGAAGAGGTGGCTAGCAGATGGAAGCATAGAGGGCACAGGACGATGGGCACGAGGCCCCATCCTCACCAGGTAGTTGCCTCCATGTTTGGATTTGAGCATCTGGGCCACCTCACGGAGGTTGCTCCGGAAGTTCTCCTCATTGGCTGTGCTGGGGAAGGAGACAGCGATGATCCTCTCTGTGACGTACACCAGGTCCAGCTCACAGCTGTCCTCCATGGTCCGGCTCACACTCATGTTTCTAGGGAGACAGCAGGCAGCAGAGGGTCCAGATCAGAATCCAGCCCACAGGGAAGGCCCCAGATAGCTGCACGCCATACACATCCTGTGTGACCCCCAATTGCAGTCCAGGGTGCTTGGCTGCTCTTCAACCCAAGGCCAAGGCCAGAGGCTTCCTCTGGCAAGGCCAGTGTGGCCAGCTTGGGATTGCCGGTGAGAACAAGCTGGGTAGGGCTGGCAAGGACCTCAGGCCATTTCAGAACCAAACTGATAACACCAATTCTTGGTTCCCATCAGTCCACTGCCTTCAACCTGTGACTCCAGAGCTCAGAGCCAGGGCCAGACTGGCCCAGGAACCCGGAGCTCTGGCTCCCGACACTGTGACTGCCTGGCCAAGCAGAAATCTCCCGAAAGGCCCCAGACTGCTCTGGAAGAGGAAGGAGAGCCTGCGCTGAACGCTCTCCAGCCCTGGAACGGAGCCTTCCACTGCCCGCCCCTCGCTCTCTCGAGCTGTGGAGTGGGCGGGAGACCTCTCAGGGGAGAGGGCAGCTCAGGTGACATGTTCACCTGGGTTCCAGGTAAGCCAGACCACAGCACACATTCCAGCCCTCCCGGAGGCAGGCTGACTCCTGCCCTTTGTTCCTTGGCCTTCTCCCCACCTCTGGCAGTTCCCACCGCCTGCCAGAGCTGCTTCTTGGCAGCAGCCTCCCTGATTTCTAAGGGCCCAGGAAACAAGAGGGCATGGAGCCCTTGCTGCTGCAGTGGTGGGTAGCTGCCAGCACCATGCATTTCCCGGAGAGGTGGGGAAGTCCCTGGGCTGGCCATCCTCTCCACTGGGCACCGGGTGAGGAAGGGAGGGGCTCACATCTTTACATCTCTCCCAACTTTTCTTCCAGAGGAAGGGTCCAGGATGCCTGCTGGGGAAGCCCACCTCTTGCTTCTAGAAGCACCTCCCCCATCCCTCCAGCTTTTTGCCCCATCATCAACCTCCTAGTGTCTTGCTTCCCCTTCTATCAAATGCAGGCAGCACTCACATTTCGTTCTGCTAACCTTTCACCACAGCGGGATAAAGTGGAGAGTAGAGGCCAGCGAAAGGAATGCCGCCGGGATATTTAAAAGTTACGAGGGCTTTCTGGCACTACACAGAACAAGGCCCCGGATGCTGAGAAGCCGTGAAGAATCCAGACCTCCACCAGGGTTCAATCCCAGCCCAGGTGGGGCGTGGAGGTGGGGCAGCCAACGATGAGGCATGGCAGGTCCTCTCTGGTGGGATGACAGGGCCCCAAGTGGGATTGGGGACCAGCACCCGGGGGTAAGGAGCCCGGTTTGAGTTTGACTCTGAGTCCCGGCCACTTCTTGTCCCTATGGAAAGCTTCTCATTGCAGCTGTGGGGGTGGTGAAGTTTCTATCTCAAGCCAACTGCCTACCCAAGGACAGTTCTTGTAGGTGGTGACCAGTCTGGGACAAGAAGCCACATGCACACATACCTGCAAGCAAGTGGGTGTGAGGGTGGGGAGCCTCAGCTAACTTGCAGCATCCCCTCCTCCCCACCCTCCAAAACCCCTCTCTGTCCTGGCTCCAAGGAAGAAACTAGAATGTCAGAAAAACTCGCAAGCCCAAGCTCCTGTGATTTCAGCCTCTCCCTCAACACAGGACGGGGAGCAAGAGGTACTGCTGAGGGCCATGAGTCAGACGTGGCCCACAGGGACGCTGACCTGCCCCTGTCTACAGGCTGGATCCCGGGAAGGACGCAAAGACAGAACAGTGCCACCAGCCGGACAGCCTCAGCATCACACTCTGAATCCATCTGTCCAGGTCTGAGGGAAGGAGGGGACCCTCTAAGAAGCCACCTCCAGTCTGTGGACAGCCAGCAGAGGGGCCAGAAACTGCCAGGGGCTTCCACTCTACCCCAAGGCTGGCATCCCCGATCATCTCAGGAGCCTCGGTGGGTGAAGGTGAGGCAGAGGCGGAGGGGAGCAAAACAAACTCTCTGGATCACCAAGACACAAAGTCCCTCGTGCATCCCCTTCCCCCGGCCCCTGCAGCCTAGCCAGATAGGGAACTTTCCTTTTATAAACTACTCTGCCCAGTCAGAACCCCCTGTTTGCAGAGAGGAAAGGATTCAGCACAGGCCTCGATGCCCACCAGCCCTAAATGCAAATCCAAGTGCTGCTTCTTGGTAGCTGTGTGACCTTTACAAGTCACCTCATCTCTCTGAAACGCAGCTCTACCAAAGGGAATAAAATACTTACCTTGCGGGGTTGTTGCAAGGACTAGATGAGCTCATGCAGGTAAATAAAGACTCAGCTCAAGGGCCGGCTAAGAGCTCAAAACACAACTGTTGCCAAGGGCATCTGCACCCATCCTCTCCTGTGCCTTTCACATTTGCCCACACTCCCCACCCGTGGCTTTATGGCTGCAGTCTGGGGCACCCAGAGTCAAGACTTAACAGGAACACCCACAGTGACCCCCCTGCTTGCACTCCCGCCCCCTGCCCCCATGGGCCAGGCATACCTGATGGGCTGGAGGTGGGGCTGGACACTCGGGGTGACCCTGGCGGAGCCCTGAGAAGGAGAGAAGAGAAGCGGCATTATGCAGGGGTGGGCAGGATGACGGGAGGAGCACACCAGAGAGCTGTCCACAGGAGCAAACACGATCCTCTTCTCCTTTCCCTGCCAACATTCCGACCCTGCCACCCTAACCCCTGCAAAAACACAGCCCGCTGAAGCCAAAGCCATCAGCACTGATTCCACGTGAGTGTGCCTGCCTGTGTGCAAGCCCCAGAGGGACGAAAGGAAGAAATCCCGAATGCTGAGGACTGCACCCCACCGGGCTGGTGCCATCCACACTGAGGGCACACTCAACAGTTACGGACTCAGTGGAAACACATTTCACTTTGATTCACTCACCCACACAAGAGAAACCCCAAGAGGAGAATACGACTGCCACCACGAAAGAAACAGGAGTGATAAAAGTAATGGTGCCCCTCTGTCCTGCTACCATCACCCCACACTTCTCTGCTTGAAAGTAGTGACGTCAAGTCATTCACTTGAGTTTAGAGACCAGAACAGTCAGGTGGAGCATGCAGGAACCAAGACGAGGCCTAAGGCAGTGAGCCATGCTCCTGAGGGCCCACTCCCCACTGTCTGTGGCAGACAGTAGCCATCTCACCCACTCCCCTTTTCACAGCTGTCGAGTGGTACGAACTTAAGCAAATGGGCCCAATCCATCCCAGGGCAGCAGGATGGTATGGCGGGTGTGAAAGCACAGGGTCAGAGGCCCACAGACCATGGAGTTTGGATTCCAGGATCCTGCTGGGCAGCCCTGCCAGTTGTAATGTAACCCCTCTGAGCCTCTTGTAATGTCACATGTAAAATGGGACAACCTTCAGGCTGGTGGTGAGAATCCAAAGGAGTTATGCATATAAGGCACTTCACATCATGCGTGGCATTCGCCAGATGACAGCTGTTGTTTCTGTCGTTACTTTTGTATCAAGAAAAATGAAAAGGGTAGTTACAACCAAACATTCACCTCTATAGAAAATCAACACCCTGCATCGCCTCTACCCATCCTTCCAGCCACCTCATAGGATGCAGAATCGGGATGCCCCGCTTCTAGATTCTCAGACCTCCTGAGCCCATTGACACCGTCCAAACACCCATGTGCCTCTCGGAAAATGGCCTTTTCCTCCCACCAACTTGCAGCCTCTTCTTCGAGGAGACAGGACCACAATCTGCCAAGAAAGGAAGAAACTGAAGCACAGAATAACTTACCCTCAAGTCCCTAGGAAGTTGATGGCCAGGCAGGATTCACACTCCAACCCGGGGCTTGACTATGGGGTCTCCAAGAAGAGGAGACCCTTCACCCCTCTCCTGGCTCTCAGTGCCTACGAGGCAGGATAGGTGGGCTCTGAGGCCCAGCTCTCAGCTGAGCCCCAAGTTAGAGCAGCTCTGCTAAGAGGGGGACCCTCCATCCAGCCTTCGGGAAGAAGGCTCTGCCCAGAGTCCGCTCTGTCCCAGCTGCCTCGGACCAATGAGCAGCCCCGCAGCAGTGAAGGAAGGAACAGCCAAGTGCGGCTATCGGGGGGAAGTTTCTAAGTCTCACAGCTCTTCTGGCTCTGAGGACTCCAGTTTGCATGAGTCAAGCTTGGGGGTGGGGGGATTAGAGAAGGGTGGAGCTGGGAGTCAAGGAGTGATTGTGTTTGGTTTTCAAGACCCAAACCAGGCTGTTCCAAAACTACCCGCTCAGTGGAACACAGAAACCCAACACTTCATCCATCTCCATTCCACTGGTCCCTAATGAGGAGTCCCTGAATCTCCCCAGGCCCTAGGCCCTGCTCCAGGCCCCAGGGCCACCCTGCTATAAATAGCCCCTTGGGTTTCATCTGTTGCTGATCCGTAGCCACTTTTGGAGGAAGCCACCACAGCTGCTTTGAACAACTGGAAGCCACAACGGTAGCCAAGATGTGAGGTGTGGCCGGGAGCATGGGACCAGACCCAGGGAGCTGGAGAAAGACAATGGGCCATATTGAGATGGGCTTGGCAGGGGGAACTGGGGAACCAAGGGGAGCTGGGAGCCTGCAAAGGTGCAGGGGTAAGCAGGACGAGCAGGGCAGCAGACCTGGCTCCCGTTTCCCCACCGCCCTCTTCCAAACGTTACAACACTCCACATTCCTCAGCCTCCCCACCCCAAAAAAAGCCAGCGAAGATAAATAAAAACTTGGCCCAAACAGAGTCTGGCCAGGCCGCCTCCAGAGGTGATAAGGCAAAGTCCAAGCCTGCTCTGCTCCACCGGGCGGAGGGGAGAGGAGGGCAGGGGGAGGAAGCCACCCTGGACAGTGACCCCACTGCGGAGGATGGGGGACGAACAGCTGGGACTGTCATCCCCTGATGAATCACTGGGCTGCCCTCTCACTGACGGGGCTTCCTGTTTTCTGCAAAGTTTGGGGGCACGTGACCCTTGCTGGCAGAGAGAGAGCAGACATGCACGGTGACACGTCTGAGTGTCGGTGCACACAGACAGAACTCAGAGAACAACAAATGGGCTGGGGCGGGGGGTGCGGCATGTCAGCAAACACACCCTAGTGCTCCAGAAACACAGGTGACCTCACACGAGGCTAGCGATGGCGCCTTTGGAAGCATGCCTCATCGTGTAGCTCTTTACAAGCACGGTGGGAGTAAGTCAAGGCATCCGGTCATCTCTGAGCCTCCAATCTTCATGCTCACTCTCTCATTCAGCAAACATCCACCGAGTGCCACCAGCTGTGTGCCCGGCCATGCTCCAGACACCAGGGGACAAAGGAAGTGAAGTCCCTGACCTCAGAGAGCTTGTATTTTATGGACCATGATACTCATCAGCGGGAGGAGGAGAGGTTCCGTCTCATTTACCCATCTGTAAAATGGGCCCCGTACAGCGCTCACATAATCTTCTGCCTAATCTGCATAGAGCCCCTAGGGCAAACGACTACAGGACTTTACAAACTGTTTTAAAAAGAAAAATAAGTTCTCTGCCTGCCTGTAATCCTATCTTTTCCTCTCTGGGGATCACAAAGCACTTTACCCACATGGCTTTGAACTTCTTCCTACCTCCTCTCAAGACATAGATCGATTATAGAACTTTTCATCCAACTCTCTAAACACCAAACAGAACTCTCCCCTATCCTCACCTCCAAAACACTGTCCTTCCTTTGCTGAAAGGGCACCATGAAAGGAGACTCCACAGCCTCCTGGACATAGTGTCTTACTTTGCTCACTGTCAGGAAGTTCCTCCTGGTATCTAACCCCCATCCTTCCTGCTGCAGATTCAGCCAACTCTTTTTGCCTTGGTCCTCACTGCAGGCAAGAGCTGATCACCACTCAGACACTACTGGGTTGCTCAAGGTCTATGACCCCAGGTTCTGTTATCTGCCGCCTTCTTCCCCGTCATGAGGCAAGGAGCAGGAACCCCCAGCCTTGGGTGGGGTTGGTTTGAAGCAATGCCTCTGTGGGAAGAGCCCTGCCTTCCTTTGAGGTCCACAGACCAAACACAACAGCTCAGGACCAAAAGAAAAGCCATTTCCTGAGCCCAGGTCCCCAGAGGGGCACAGTTGGGAGGAGGGTCTGTAAGCGAACACCAGGGGCCTTGTCAGGCAGCCAGAGATTGGTGACTGACCTACGTCAGGGGCCCGGCCCCATTCCTACATCTCCTCTGGGGGCTGTGGCCAACCCCCACATAGCACCCCCTTCAGCCACACCTCTTCCCCTCTCCTTCCTGCCCACTAGCCTGGATTTTTCCAAAACAAAGTGCGACACAGCACACTGTCCACAAACTCCACTACACACCAACTCGGCAGGAGGAAAACAGCCATTCCTGCCTGTGAGTCCTGGGCCGTGAGCCAGAGACAGCAACGCAGCTTGACAAACAGCCACATTATCACAGCAGCAGGCCCAGGTCCTCCTCCCCTAGGGTAGACTGCTGGAGAGTCCCGTGGCTGGGCAGGGGATTGGCTCAATGACCCTGGGGCCAACCCAACCTGAGACAGGTGACAGGAGCCTTAAAATTTAGGTTTTCTCTCCTCTTTTGCAGTACACAGGCCGTTCTGCTAACTGCTCACTTGCTTACCCTTCCAAAGCTCATCTTGTCCCTCCTCCCATATCCAGACAAGACAGCACACTTACCCATCTTGACACACAGGCACAGACACATCCATCCCAGATCACCAATACTTTCTTCTTAAAAAAGTCAAAGAGCCTCAGTCACAAATAAACGGCCACCTCTTTCTTCCCTAGGACCAAGGTCGTGCACACTCTTGCAATCAAAAGTTCTTCGTGATGTCCAACTTCACTCTCTCTTGCTGTAACGCTAGTTGACGGGATCCATCTGGCCCAGGCTGGGAATGTGGGGACAGCAGCTCTAGGATTTGGCTCCTGAGTGTGCCCAGACCATTGGCTAGAAGGCTTGGTTCACACACCATCACCCTGTCCCCTTGCCAAAGGTTAGGAGTTCGGGATAACACCAGACCCCAGCAGCAGTCCCAGGAAGGGATGGAGTGGCATTCACCGAATCATTCAGCAATGCCAAGCCTCTGTTTCCTCATCTATAAAGTGGACTCATAGGCTCTGCCATACAGGGGTATCAGGAGGATCTCAAAACAGCCAACAGAGCTCCCAGCCCTTAGTCAAAATAACAGTAATAAGAATGGCTCACAGTTATTGAGCACGTATGATATATTTTGAGTACATGAAGCTTGTACATCCTTGGTAGTAGGTACACACAAAAGATTAGGTTCCCCCTGCACCCCAGCCCCAGAAACATTACAAACAGGGACAAGGGCCGCTCCCCAGTACGAGTACCCCATGCCCAGAGGAACTCACGCATACCTTGAGCAGAGCCTTCCCCACTAATTTAAGAGGCATGCTCCCTGCTCCACCTGGAGAGGTCCCATGCGGCCCTTGGGATGCTGCCGCTTTGTAGGGCTGGACATGCAGGACTGCCCCAGGGCAATGTGGCGGTGGCAGTGGGCTCACCACAGGAGTAAGGCTGCCTATAGGAGCTGCCCCTCCTGCTCCCGCAGCACTCCCTCCAGGGCCCTCCCCACCGTGGGTCAGGCAGCTGTCAGATGATAGGGCCTCGTGCCATCAACATCTACCCCTGTGCCAACCACCAAAACCACTCCCTGTTCCTCTGCAGCCCAGGGCGGGTGAAGATGGAGGGGCCAGCACAGGAGGCACTGTCAGAGAGGGGCAGGGAAGAAAGGAGAAAGCCCCACTGTGCTGGAAGTCTGCCCCTGGGGTGTGGAGACAAGCCCAACCCCAAACGAGGCTCAAAGCACGTCCTGGAAGAGCCCCTGAGCCCTTCTGCGGGATCCTTCCATTTCAGGCATCCGCCCCTTCCCCTCTCCCCAAAATGGGAGGCAGGAGGAGCCCAGGGGGACCCATGGACCCATCTACCAGCCTCCTCCTGAAGCAACAGCATCTAAGCCACACAGTGGTGCTTGCTATTTTCTAAGACTCTTGTCTCCAGGGAAGCAGGCCCTACCACTTCCCCAAGGACTAAGACGGCCCCAAGAGTCAGGGCTCCTTCTCTGCCTCAGCCCTCAGTTTCCCTTGCTGTGGTTTTGCGCGTTTCCCCTTGCTCCCCATGGCCACTCATCACACACCAGCCTGCCGTAGCATGCCCTCTCTCCTCCCGCCCGGCCTGAGCACTGAGGCCTGGCGCAGTCGCGGACAATGAGCTCTGGATCCCGCTTAGATGGAGGTGGCAGCCAAGACGAAGGCCCAGCCTGTAAGGAAACGGGCCTGCCCACAATCCCAGCCTCTCCTTCTACAGAGAGGTAAGGGAAGCCCACAAAACAAGGCATTATCCACCTTTCACCCCATTCCCCCTGGCCACCAGGGCCCAGCCCCATCCTTCTTCTCCCCCTCCACACTCACGTTGTCCTCGAGGCTTTTCCGTGTGTTTCCACCCCGGGAGGCTCCTTCTCCCTGCAGACAGAGAAAAGGCAGTCAGAGAGGGGAGGCAAGAAAAATAATCAAAACGCACCCAGGTCTTCCACCTGCTGGGTTCGTCAGGAGTGGCAGATGAGGAGGTTGGCAGAGGGGCCTGGAAATAACTTTGGTGTTTGTTTCACATTTCTTTGCTCATATCAAGGCCTCCCCAGAGCTAACCAGACCCTCTTGTTTACAACTCACCACCACTTCTGTGGGAGATACTGTTATTCTCATTTTGCAGATAAGAAAACTGAGGCATAGACAGGCTCATGCTTTGGCCACAGTCACATAATTAGAACCTTGGCGGAGTCAAGGTTTGAACTGAAGTCCTTCATCTCCAAGCCCATGATTTCCTGCTGATCATCACCAGGAGATCTCTCTCGGCAGTTAACCTCAGTTTCCCCACTGCGGAACCCACCTACTTTCCTCCCTTCAATCTTGCACATAGCCTGGAGGAAACTGTCCGTCTCTCAGCTAGGTCAGAAAGACCTGTTTGGAAAGATCTGCCTGGCTTTCTCACATTCTGCATATTTCATAAGGAAGCCCACATTTAACTACCGGCTGCTCCCTCTCAGCTCCCACCCCGCCTCTCCCTCTCTGCCTGCCCAGTTGCCTAGCAGCCCATTTCCGAACACACGGGGATAGTCAGACGCCCTTCTCCCAGCGTCAGCAGCCACCCCACTACTTCCCCTCAAGTTCCCCAAATCTATTCTGGAAGCATTTCCCCAACCACATCTGTCCGCTCTCCCCCAAATCCACTCTCCACTTCTGGCCTTCTCACTCCTGCTCAGGCTGTTCCGTCTCCCCCCACCACCATCTGCCATCACTCACCGTATCCACTACATTCTTTGGTGTGTTCTCAGTGGTGATGGGCTGTAGACAGAAGGAGAAACAGCATGAGCCCTCAGGGCAGACATCCCAGGGATGGGCTCTCTCCCCATGGCTGGTGGCCCTGATGGGCAGAATGCCCCCTGAGACAGGGATGATGAGGCCAACCCAAGACTCAGGCATAATCTGGTTGGCCCCAAGCACAGGGGGAAGAGTGTGGCATGCAGAAAACCATCCTAATAGTGCTAGAACCATCCAGTTCTACAAACCTTCACCAAAGACCCACGCTCGGTGCCCGGCGTCAGTCCTCTGGTTCATACAGTTGCTGACCCTCAAATTGGAGGGGTCAATGACCTACAGCATCTCATTTATTCCCAAGAATCCAGGAGGTGAGTACCATTGCTACCTTTTAGCCCCACTCTACAGATAAGAAACTTAAATGACTGAGCCAACATCATCAACTCTAATAGAGACGGCAGGATTTGAACCCCATGTTGGGGCTTTAAGTGATATCCCAACAGTCTGAAATAGTGCAGCCAGCCAGTCTCATTACTTCAGTGGGCTTTCAGGCCGCCCACCACTGGGCCTCACACACCTCCATTTCCAAGCACAGAGGCTCTGCTCCATCAGCCCCGGCCCCTAAACCCTTCTTGCTTGTTCCCACATCTAGGTCTTTACTCGTGGAATGCCTTCCCCTCTTTTCCTACAAGGAGGGCTCTCTTCCTCCAGTTAGCCCTCCCTGGCCACCGCAGCAAGTGGGATCTCTTTCCCACCTCTGAACTCCAATCACCTCCCTGTCTGGTCCTCAGTGTATGAATAATCTCATCATGGGAACACATGACTTTTTTCCCCAACTACTGTTTTATTTGTGATTCTTATTCCACCTTCATCCAAAATAGATTCAAAGCAACATTTGGACCAATTCATTTGGAAACTCCCTCCTACCAGGGTGGATGTATGCATAGTGGGCCATCAACAAACACCTGTTGGCTGATCCCATTCCTTACCCTGGCACCCTCCTTTCTTCACTCAGAGCAACAGAAGGGCTTCCTACTAAAGATGGTCTGATTTCTCCCCATAGCAAGAAGAGAAGCTTCTTATGCCAGGTTCACCTCCTGACCAGAATCTAGGGCTCCGTTTCCAACTCAGTAAAGTGGTTATGGGGCCCTCAAATTGGGCAGAAAGGCCTGAGCACAACTGCAAAGGTTCTGAAGCAGAGCTTGGCGAGGACGAGTGTGACCCAGGTTTAAGACCGTGTGTCTCGGCGCAAGAGGCAGCTGCTACAACCCCATCCCAAAGAGCTGAGGGAGGAGCTGCTCATGTCCAAAGGCAGGGGAATGGACAGAATGCCCCTCTAAAAGGTTCCCGCATCAGGGAGGAGTGGGCCCAGATGGGCATGGAGGAACAGACTGGGCTGAGCGGAGGTAACAGTGCTCTCTCTGGAAATGGCCCAGACTCGTCTACCCCTACTGCCTGGAAGACAGGCGGCTGAAGTCAAAACTCCTTTCCAGGGGATGAAACTTCCTGAGCAGTTCAGGGCCAAGGCAGCTGGGGATGGTAAAGGGACAATGGGGTCCAGGCACAGGGGTTGGGGGACCGGGGCAAACCCCTCCCACACATCTCCTCCACTCTCCTCCCCACTGCTAGGTACACCCCCTTCTCTCCACCCGGAGTCTGAGGATGGCTCTGGAGGAGGAGTAAAGATGCCATGTTCTGCCCTTTCTCAGCTCAGCACTAATCCTAACCCACTAATCCCCTAGCCCACTCAGGGTAAGCTGGAGCTCTTGGAGCTGCCTGCTTATTAGGACCAGGTGCTCCCCTCAGCCGCCAACAACCCAGCCCCACCCACCCCTCTACCAGGGACCCCACCCCCACTAGAGCAGTGTCAGCCACCCCAGGCCCTCTCCACCCCCCAGCCTTTCCCTTCTTTTGCAGGGGCTCTGTCCTTCCCATGTGGAGACCTGAGGGTGGGCAGAACAGCCCAGCTGCCTCATCTCAGAGCTGCTCTGGTCTCCTGTGGGAAGGAAGGGAACTCCCGGAAGGCAGACCACAACGGTACTGAGACACAAACCCAAAGCCCTCACTCCTGACCTGTCCGCTACCCAGCCTGCTAGAATGGACAGACATGGAATGGGCTGGACAAGCTAAAGATGATACACCTGCCCCAGGCCCTTTCAGGGCCCAGATAAGCCTCTTCCTTCTCTGGTTAAAGCCTCCTAATAGGCCTCAACCCTCAACAGAGCATGAGCCCAGGGGTCTCAAACTTGAACGAGCATAGCACCACCTAGAGGGCTGTTGATACACAGGTGCCTGGGCCACCCCACATATACACAGTTAGACCTAGGGTGGGACCCAAGGACGTGCATTTCTACCAGGTTTCCAGGCAACACAGGTCCCAGATGCTTCTCCGAGAACAACCAGCCCGAGCTAACAGCTCCCTTGCCACCAGGCAGGACAACTCCAACTCAAAATCAGCTTGGGAGCAGGTGGCAGGATTTGGACCTACTGCTCCCTAAAAGACCTTGGCAGCAGACTGCTGGGGTCCACATGCTAATTCTCTCGGCTGCTACCTAACTATGCAACCTTAAGCGGGTCACCTTGTCCTTCCTGCTCCTCAACAGGCCCGCACAGGGTTATGTTTTGGGGATCAAATGCAATAAAGCACATAAAGCACTTAGAAGTGTACAAGACACTAGGAAGCTCTCAATACTTGTCAGCTATCACTATTATTTATCATCTCTACCCTTGGGGCAGCACTTCATATCCCTGAGGCCCAGGCCCTCTCCAGCCCACCCTGCCTCACTGTGACCCTCCTGCCCCACCCCTCCTGGGTCTGGCATGGTGCAGACAAGGGAGCTGAAGTCAATATTAGAAACCACAGGCCTCAGCAGTGCAAGAGAAACTTTCTCCTCCTGCCAGTGATCATCTGAGCACCATCCCCTTTGCCCCCACCCCTTCCCCATGCCAGCTGGAGGGCAGCCACATGGTGACGCTTGCCAGAGATCAGATGCCTTCAGCTTACTGGTTGAGATGCTTTCTGAGGAGCTAAAAATATCCAAACCCCCACTCCCCACACCATCTAAATACCCGAGTTGTCCTGCAGTGTTTGCAAACACAGCCAGTATGCATGCTGCCCACCCCTCCTTTGCCCTCCAACCCAACTCTCCCAGGATTCAAGTCCTATTTCTCTGTTTCCCAACCACTGCCAGCCTTGGGGCTACTGGGAAGGAAAAAGGCATGGGACTGGTAACAGGAGGGCAGGATCCCCTGAGGCTGCCACTGCTCCATGCCCTGCAGGGAGACCAGAGCCAGTGGGAAGCCCTACCATTGACACTGCCTAGTGAGTCCAGCTGGCACTCCTGGGACCCTCTGGAACTGAAGCCCCTGACCTTTGTCTTCACTCCATTCCTGGCCAGGATGTTTCTACAGCTACCACACACACACACACACACACACACACACACACACACACCATCCTTGCATGCCACTCCTAGGGACATGGGCTCTGAGAGGGACTTAAGACATCATCTCCTCCATCCCCCTGTTCCACACATGGGGAAATTGAAGTCCAGGGAGGTCTGATCTGTCGAGCCTTTCATGGTGAGTTTCGTGGCATGACTGGAGCTGGTTCCCAGGTTTGTAAAGCCCACTTCCAGGCTCATCTCACTGCCCTCACCCTTGGCCCCAGCCATCCTGCTGGCAGGGTTAGCTGGTACCTCCCTGCGGGCTCTTCTTCTCCTTCCTCCTCAAGTCAGCTGCAGAGGGATGAAGTGGGTGGAGCCCAAACACAGACAGACCCCTAGGTCTGACCCCACCCACTGCCCAGTCCCAGGACAAAGCCTGGAGCTTAAGGTCTCCAGGCTTTCCAAAGTGAGAGCAGCTGACTCACTGTCCCACCAAGGGTCTTCCAGAGTCCCCCTTACCTCCAGGAGGGACAACTCAGAATCCAGTTTAGGAGCAGGTAACAGGTTGCTACCTGAAAAGCAAGCCCTGCTCTTAGCGGGCCCCTCTGCTCTAGAGTCCCAAAGCCAGCAGTTAGAGCACAGCAAGGTGGGGACTAGGGCGAAGCCCTTGTGGCACAACATTTAAGAAGGCATCCGTCTCACTCTCAGGTCCTGCGAGTGCACTTGCATAATCCTGAGAGTGATGACTCTTCAGATCTTACACCATAGAGGTCTCACTTGCCTGGCCCTCGTCCTAGCCCTGGCCCTGAGATGCCTTTTCATAAACTTAGTGCAAGAACTACAACTATTCTTTCAGGGCTGGCAATGCCCGGAACATAGTGCTGGGCTCTTTGCTTTCCTGATCACCAGTCCTCAAAACCGCCCTGGGAGGTGAGCATTACCACACAGTACAGTTTAGGAAACTGAGCGCCTGGGAGATGCAGTGACTTGCCCAAGTTTCCACAGCCAGTCAGTAGGAGAGCTGCTGTTTGAACCTTGCTCCTCACCTCCCCATCATGCTATCTCCCCTCTCCCTGGCAATGATCTCCAGGCAGTTCCTCTGATAACTGCCTTCCTGTGGGGAACAAGCTTTCTGAGAAGTGAAGGCTAGTTGTAGCAGGTCTTCTGTCCAGGTCCTCAGTAGGAAGACACTTCTTAACCACACTTCCACAGAAAGAATAGGAACCGGGCTGCAGTAGGAAAGACTGAGATCAGACAACAGAGAAAACTTCCTGAATTCGAGGGGTCGGGAACCACAGGGTGGATAAGGGAAGCTCCACATCCTTTCCTCAATTTTTTTCCAAAAAAAGACATACATGCCCTCTCCACACATGCCCTTACCCTCCCCCACTGCATGGGCCTGAGGAGGGGCGAGGAGGGGCCAGGAGGGGCCTTTGTGCTGGAAGGTTGGGGGGTGGCTGCCATGACTGCCTGGAGGCTCACACAGGAGGACACGTCAGTGGCCTGCAAGGAGGGTGGGCTGGGAAAAATATATCTGTGCTGCTGTTTTGGAGGAAGGAAACAACAGGATGGGGGAGGTTCCCAAGCCTGAGCCCAGGGATGAGGGGAAGGGGACTGGGGAGGGGGGTGTGCAGAATGCGGGCTCAGCCTCCGGAGGAACATTCCGTCCAGAAATTCCTTACACCCTGCCCCTTTCCACCCTCCAACTCTCCCAACTCTGGCCCCCTGGGAGGCCTGGAATCTGGGCGGTCTGGGGCCCAAAAAGACCACCCCATGACATCACATCTACTGCCACGGCAATGAACCGTGAGGTCACGGCGCACTGCCTATCAAGAGGGGAAGGAACTGGGAGCCGGCAGGGAGGGCTAGCGAGGGCTGGCATGGCCTCAGACCCAGGACCCAGAGAAAGTTATTCCAGGCTCACTTGTTTCAAAAATAGAAGCATAAGCAAATGCAGGGAAGGGGCTAAAAACAGAAGGGAAGGGCAGGGAAACAGCCTTCATGGGGCACTTGGAGCATGGCAGCCTCTGAGATGGCACGTTAGAGGCGTGGCCCCATTTAATCATCCCCACATACAGACCTATGAGAGCCCTTTATCAACAGCATAATTACAAAACCAAGGCAGTGGCGGAAGGCAGCAGAGGGAGACAGCTCTTTCTCCATGCCCCGTGCCTCCCAAGGCATCACCTCCCTTCACTATCACAAGCAAGGGCTCTACAAGGAGTACTTTGAACACCTTTCTGCAAATGAGGAGACGGAGTTTCCAGGGAGGGTGGTTGCTCAATGTGAGATCAGGTCTGCGCCTCTGAGTCTGAGACCTCTGAGGTCTGCACCTCCCAGAGCCCTGTGCTCTCCCCTCCCTCAGTCTTGAGAAAGTGGGAGCCAATGGGTAAGGGCTGGAGAAAGAGTGCTGAGCAGACAGGGCTGGCAGAGGACGCTGGCAGTGGAGCCTGCGACCCTGAAGTGTATCTGCTCAGTTGCTCCAGGGGCCCCATTGTCTCCCAGCAGGCCCAGGCCACCAGAGGAAAAAGAATAGGCTCCATGTGATTAAGGGGAAAGTTATGTCTGATTTCTCCACAGGCGAAGGATCTGGCCAGATCACGCCTGTCCTCAACCCCTTCTCCTAATTCACCTCGAGGGGCCCAACACCCAAATCCTGGCTGAGGCTGTGCAATGGTGGACACCCCCACTGCAGCCAGCTTGCACAGGTTGGAGTATTTTGTGCTGTTTCTTGTCATGTCCTTCACTGGTTATGGCTTTCCTCCCCGACTTGACCAGGCACTGGAAGCCTATGCCCTTCCTCCACACCCCTCCAGCCACCCTTGCCTATAGCCTTGGAGCCACACTGAGCATCTATGCCAGCCCTGCCCTCCCCGACAGTCCCTCCCTGCCAAGCCACCCTGAAACTGGCAGCAAACTCCCAGTTCTAACACTCTGCTTTGGGTCACTTCCCCACTCGGGGACTCAGGATAGCCCTTAATGCTTAGCACGTCAAGTTCAAGTTCCCCAGTGTGGTTTGTGGACTCCTCCAATATCTGGCCCCTTCTCCCTCCAGCCACTCCACTGTTTACTCTCTCTTCTCCAGCGTGCAGCCTCTGGTCACAGCTGCTCAGTCCCACCAGGCCTATCACGCTCGTCCCTGCCCCCATTTCTGCACCCATACTGCTCCCACCACCAGCCCCAGGCAGGGCCACCAAGGGTTGTTTGGGCCCCGGTGATACAAGATTGCCCGGTTCTCTCTTCCCCCTAGCAAGACAGACTTGCCCAAAACATTTATACTAGATTGCCTGGCCCTCTTTCAGACTCAGCAATTGGTATCCAGGTCCTACGCCCTCTCTGTTTCAGCCCTGCTACCTTCCAAAATGCCCTCCCTCCTTCCCTCCTCTCTTCTATTTGTTCCAGACTTAAACTAGGCTTGAACAGAAGGCAGGTTTCTCCAACCACCACAGCACGAGCAAATCAAGCAAATCACTTCCTCTCCTGAACACCAAGGCTACCACCTCTCGTCAAAACCCCAGAGTCAGGCACTATTTCCATAGTGTAGTTCTCTCTCTCCCACTGAACAGAGGGTTCCCCAAGGTCAGGACCCTTCACCCTACTTGGACTTTTCAAAGCAGGGGTTACAGGGGAGGTGTTCAGCACATTCAGGGATGCCTTAGCCTTTGTGTATCTTGTCACTTCGTAACCCAGTCAAATGGCAGGACCTCAGTGAGCGTGAGGACTTCTACCCAGGCAGCTCCCTGAGGAGGGGATCTTCCATCAGCATGGTGCCTTATACCTGATAAGTATCAGTGAGAATGTTTTGTGCTTTTTGTTTGTTTTGTTTCTGCTTTTGTTTTGAGACGGAGTCTCGCTCTGTTGCCAGAATGGAGTGCAGTGGTGCAATCTCAGCTCACTGCAACCTCTGCCTCAGCCTCCCGAGTAGCTATGACTACAGGTGTGAGCCACCACGCCCAGCTAATTTTTGTAGTTTTAGTAGAGATGGGGTTTCACCATGTTGGCCAGGATGGTCTTGATCTCTTGAACTTGTGATCCACCCGCCTCAGCATCCCAAAGTGCTGGGATTATAGGCGTGAGCCACCATGCCCGGCCTAAATGCTGTTCTTTAAGAAGCACTTTGAACTCCTTTTGGCAAATGAGGAGACTGAGTTTCCTCCTCTTTCTGATGACCTTAACCTACCAAGTTCTACTTTGCAGAACAATGGAAAATGAGTTTATTTGCCTTTCAACATATTCTCACTCCCATTCTGCACCCATTCCATGTCTTGTCTCTCTAGGCTAAGCAGCCCTAGGGGTTGCTCAGGTTGGGGTTTTCAACCTCCCTCCCCATGCTCAGCATCCTCTTGGGAATGCAATGCTCAGAGCTTGCACCTCCCCTTTGAAAATCAGCCATTTTTTCAGGATTTCCCAAGGATGGCCACCCGTGGCCTGCCCAGTGCCTTGGGATGAAATGCATCAGGTCAGAGTTCAGGCTGACTGAAGTGACTGTACATCACCCTTGAGGGAGCAAGCCCGCACACTGAAGCTGAGTGCTCCACTCTCTTTCTCTGCTTTCAATTGACATCACACCCTTCTCTGCTTCCGTGAGGCAGCACAGTGCCTTCTAACCTCAGATCTGACACTGGGAGACCTTCAGAAAGTCACTTAAGAAGATCAGGGCCTGTTTCCTTATCTGCAAAAGAACAGGATGGGACTAGACAGCGTCTACAGTCCTCTCCACCCTGTGGCTCCAGGTCTACTCCATGCCCATCTGTCTTCGAGAAGCACTGACACCTGTGGCAGAAAGGAACCCTGAAGCCCCAGCACATAGAACAGTGCCTAGCACTGAGGGGTCCTAAGCCCAGGGGGTAGGTGCTCAAGAGATATGTATTGGCAAGATGGCTGGATGGTTACATGGATGGACAGACCCTCCCCCACATCCCAAGCCTACTGGCAAATAGAGAAGCTAGCTGTTTAGAAAGAGGGGCCCAGGAGAAGTCCATCACCCAGCAACATCGCATACTTACATCAGGAGCAAGCACCGAGGGCAGCCTAGGGAGAAAAGCAGACCAAGAATCCACTCCTGACCCAGCCCTGCCACTGCGAGCTATGTGACCGTGAACAAGGCACCCGGTTTGCTCCATGCACAGTTTGTTCCTGTCTTCCCAGGATGGGCTCGGGCCTGCCAGGCTTCCACACAAGTCACTGTGGGGTCCCAATGGTCCCACGTCATGGAAAGGGCTTTGAAAACGGCAAGGGCTATGCAAGTGACAGTGATATCAGTCATTATTTGTGCTTAGGAGGGTGAACTCTGGTGCCAGACCACAGTGTCAGAATCCCAGCTCCCCTTTTAATAGCTCTGTGGCCTTCAGCTTCAGTTCTTCATCTGTGACATTGGGATCATCACAGCACCTCCCTCATTGCACTGTCATCAGGATTAAATCAGTCTATTTTTGTAAAGTGTTTAGAACAAAGCTCGGCAGATATGAAGTTCCAGTAAAGGGTTAATTTCTCACTGTTGCTATTATCACTATTATGAGTGAAACCAGCCTCCTCGGACTCCCATGGTGTCCCTCTTCAATCCAAGCATGATTTCCTACTGGGCAATTTCTATTCCCCATTCACCTCCTCCCCTCCAGACCCCCCACCCCGACCTACAGACCTCCAAGTCATTCTACAGTGACATTCCAAGCCCCTCTGCTGGGCCTGCCTGGGCGAGGAGAAGCAATGTGCACACCATTCCACCCCCAGTCCAGCTCTCCTGCCCACAGAAGACCTGACATCCGCCGACCTTGGTGGCCAACCCATTTGGCGATCACCCTTGAAAAATTCCTTTGACTCTTATTTTTCAGAAGTTGAGAAAAGCTGCTTCAGCTCTTTCCAAGGATCAGGAGTGTCTGTGGCAAACAAGCCCCCTCGCCTCTCCATCCTGCCCCACCAGTGCCCCACAGGAGGGTGGTGACCCTAGGTCCCTTCTACCCAAGGCCTTGGGCAACATCTGTTGAGTAAGATGAAAACATGGTTGAAGATTAAGCCACTTTGCCCTGGCTGGCCCGGGCGCAGGCTGGGAAATGTGTTTGGCTGGCAGGGCCTGAAGCTGGGCAGAAATTCTATGTCTGAGAGGAGGGGTCCTAATCCCAGGGGTTGGAATTTAAGCAAGATCAGTGAGAAGGCCAGACGGAGAGCTGGAGCTGAACTGAGACATGAAGAAAACACAACACACAGAAGGACAGACACACCATGAGGGACAGGGAATGGGCAGGGAGGCTGGAGAGCAGCCTACTGAGGCTGAAGGGCAGGCAACAAATGGAAAAGGAAGGAAAAATACAAACCCGCCCTTTCCTCCCTCTTGTGAACCTGTTCAAAGCACTTGCCTCGCCCGCCCGTGAGGAAACAGGTGCTGAGTGCTCTTGGGGAAGCCAAACTTTCTCCCGGTTTCCCCTGGGCCACTTTCCCACTCCCCAGGGACAGTAGCAGAGCTTCCAGTTGAAGGCAGCTGCCACCCTCCCCCATGGCCCCCCACCTTTAGGACTCGACAGCCCCACCCATTCGCCAGCTAGGGAACAGGAGCCATAGCAGTCCTGATTATTGAGTACCCAATCTGCCAGACATCGGGCTGAATGCCTTCCTTCCAGCCATTCAAGAAACATATATGGAGCACCTACCGTGTGCAAGGCAGTGGGGACACAACACTGAACAGAACAGATAAAACTCCCTTGTCGTAATGGAGTTTACACGCTGGCGTGGGCAAAGCCCCTTAAACAAGACAAATAAGTAAAATGCATCGTGTATCGGGGGCGATGCATGCTGAGGGGCAGTGGAAGCATGGAAGGGAGACTAGGTGCTGGGGAAAGGGAAATGCTGACCCTTGAATAAAGATTTGAGGTTTGGCCAGGCGCAGTAGCTCACGCCTGTAATCCCAGCACTTTGAGAGGCCGAGGCAGGAGGATCATATGAGGTCAGGAGTTTGAGACCAGCCTGGCCAACCTAATGAAACCCCATCTCTACTAAAAATGCAAAAATTAGCAGAGTGTGGTGTTGTGCGCCTGTAGTCCCAGCTACTCAGGAGGCTGAGGCAGGAGAAATTGCTTGAATCCGGGAAGTGGAGGTTGCAGTGAGCCAAGATCGCACCACTGCACTCCAGCCTGGGCAACAAAGTGAGACTGTGTCTCCAAGAAAAAAAAAAAAAACTTGAGACTGGGGGAAAAGCCTTACGGGTATTTGCAGGAAGAGCATTCCAGGCAGGGGGAAATAGCAAGTGCAAAGGCCTGGAGGCATCATGTATGTTCAAGGACCAGCAGGAAGGCCAGATGGCTGAAACAGAGCGAGTGAGGCGCTGAGAAGGAGATGAGGTGAGAAAGGAAAATGACAAGACACAGGTGAATGAGAAGGAGCTGAAGCAAGAGGAAACCTGTCATGTAGGGCTGCTTGGGCCAATGGAAGTACCTGAGCTTTTGCTCCAGTGAAATGGGCCAGCACTGAAGGGCTTTGAAAACAGGTGAATTAAATGGATTAATGTGCTTACTTTGGTCTTTTGGCAACCTTACAGCATAGGTACCGTCACTAACTCCCATTATGAAGAAGAGAAACAGAGGTCCAGGGAGGTTAGCAATGTCAGGGTCATACACCAAGGAGCAGGGGAGCTGGGATGCAGAAGGAGGTGGTCTAACTTCCTTGCTCTTTACTGCTGGGGAGGCGGGTTGTGACTCAGGCAGGGGAACCTCTGGGAGCACAGTCTGGTGTCATAGCCATTTCACTACCAGGCGGCTGATCCAGCCTCCTCGAAGGGCAGAGCCCCTGCACAGGTGGGGCACATCACAGAGACACGCAGCCTTGCTCAGGCATGAGTCTCTTCTGGATTCTAACTGCAGTCCCTCCAGCTGGAATGCCAACCTATTCCCTTTTGTCCCAACCTCTGACCGCTCTTCATGTAAACAAAGCTCATGAGACTCCCAGCAACCAAACATCTAGCTTCTGCCTGGTGGTCCCTAAACCCTGGACCCCCAGCCTCATAAAGCAGCCAAGAACATTCTGTTCTTAGCCACAAGGTGGGAGTTCAGCTGGAATAAGGAGAAATGTACACTCGCCCCTCCCCGCCCGCCCTCCTCGGACTCCCATGGTGTCCCTCTGCAATCCAAGCGCGATTTCTTGCTGGCAGTTCCAAGCCCGACTGCAGTCCACCCCCAGCCCCCGCTGTTGCCAGATGACCCTCCACTGGGCTCCGTGTGAATAACACTCCACATCTGCAGCAGCAGGGCTGGGCAGCACTGAGGCCCAGGAGAGCCTGGCCCCAGTGAGACCAGGGAAGGAGGGACCACTGCAAAGAAGGTAAACAGCCCCAGCAAGGCCTGAGCCGGAACGTGCAGAGCAGTGACACTCAGAGTCCCAAGCACTTCTGTGCACTTCATTTCACTCCATCACCACCCTGAATAGGGCGGGAGGGAGGGACAGGGTACACTCATCAACATGGAGGGGGCCCTTGGAGCATCTTGACAGAAAGGAAAATGGAGGTCCAGAAAGAAACAGGATGGGACCACCCACTTGTCATACAGCAAGTGGATATTGATGAAAGGAAGGAGACTCTGCAGCCTGACTGAGCGCCCAGTGTCTGGGCTGAGCAAGTCACCACAGAGATGTGTGAGGTACCTACAACTGCTTGAGCTCCAGGACAGCCTCGCCCCGCCCCAGGCTCCTGCTAACATCAGTACCGACACAGGCACCTCCACAGCCTGATCCAATTGTGCTCACAAGGTGCCCTTCTGGGACATACCCACACACCTGTACACAGGCACACACGTGCATGCGGGCAGCCCCCTTCCTTCCCCAGCAGCCCCCAGAGCCTTGTCTGCCTCCAGGGCCACGGTGGGGAGGAAGAAGACCTCTGAAGGGTGAGAAGGTGGTGAGAGGCAGGAAGGAAGACTGCCCAGTGTGCCAAATCAGCCCAGCTGGCATCAGGGTGGAGCAGGACCCTCTCTACAGCTCACAACTCACAGGGATCCTGCCCCAGTCCGGGCTATGGTGCAAGCCTGATTTGGGGGTGAGGGGAAAAGAAGTGGGGTAAATGGAAAGGGAGCAGAAAAGCAAAGTCAAGCCAAGGGGCTTAGAGGCAGAACAGAGGTCGCCTGTGGGGTGAAACTGCCCAGGTGAATGGACTCTGAGGGTCATCCCCCACCTCCAGCCCCAGGGTGCCTGACCTGGCACCAGGCAGGCAGAAGGAGATGCGTGGCAGCCCCTGGTCCTTGAGCCCCGGGACAACAGGCACCTGGCCAGGCCTGGAGACACACAAGATGCCCTTTTATGGGTTTTTCTAAGGACGCAAGTCTCAAGGTTGGAAATAGCAGGCACTGCATCTCATCAGAAGGGACCTCATGACTCATTTCCTCCCAGGCTTGCTTCGGCCCAGGGAGGTCGACCCTCCTCCTCCACCTAATTGCCCGACACCCCAGTTACCAACATATTTGGGTCTAAAGAAAGCTGCAGCTGGGAGCTGCGGAGGGAGGGGAGGCGGGGCTTGCAGGGCAAGGAAGGGCCGTCACTCACCACCAGCTCATGGTTGGATGGAGGAACACAGGGGGCAGCCACCTGTGGAAGGAACAGAGAAAGGGCAGGTGAGCATCTCTTGTCTCCAGAAACAGCCAGCACCTCCTGAGGTCACCACATGCCTCCCCCCGCCCCATTCCCTCACACAGGCTGACACCTTCCGGGTTGAGAGTTCTTCAGCAGACTATGGAGCAACACAGAAAAAATACTCCAGCAATAACACCTGGGAAAGGGAGCGGGGGCCGCAGAAGGCAAAAATGAAATGAGTGTAACAATTAAAATTCTGAGACAAATATGCAGATGCTGGGAGACTGGAGGTCACTGCACCGGCATTTCAATAACAGAGGCTTCAGGTAATAAGAAGGATTTTTTTTTTCCCTCTATGTCCTGAAATTTCTACAATGTGGTAAAATTCATTTTGCATTTTTAAAAACTGTGATTAGGACCATCATCAGAAAAGGGAGAGTCACCTCCTTGGTTCTCCCCATTGCTATCGGATCTCACCCAAAGTTCAGAGCTGCAGAAGGCTCCTACCAGCTCTGGCAGTTTCCCAGAGCATGCAGGAAGTGGGCTGGTAAAGCGACCCACCAGCCCTTCCGAAGAAAGCCATGAGTGCAGCTAATACATGTGGAAGGCTTGGAGAGGCAGAAGCACCCTCTGTGAGTGAGCTGTGATCTTCACAAGTTTCATGATCCTCATCTTCCTCTCTGATCCAGAGAAGGAGATGGCAACTTGAACCTCCAGACAGAGGGAAGAAGGGAGAGGGGGAGAGTAGATGGGAGGAAGGCAGCCGGGAAGAGGAGAGTAGAGGGGAGGCAGCCAGAGGGAGGAGGAGAGTAGAGGGGAGGGAGGGAAGGCTCCATTGCTCCCTTCCCTGAGATAACATTTTCCTGGCCAGGCCTGGCAGCCGAGCTATTACCCTGACAATTAGCAGGGGCATTATCAGAGACTGAATGTGCTCCTTTTTTCTAGCCAGGACACGTTTTTCTTGGAGCTCAGTCCTCCACCTTGGCTCCAATTCCTGACCTGAACACCAGGCAAGGGGCCCACAGTGGGCACAAAGTGGGAGACTCTCCCTCGGGCATAAGGCTATCTGGGAACAAGCCATGGATGTCCAAAGAGGGGGTAGCTGCCTCCCCCAGACAGGGGGCAACCCCTCCCCACCCACCAGCCCGGTGGAGTGGTAGCGGCAAGAGCCCTCAGCCCAGCCCCAGCTGGTGCTGACTGGGCATTGGGCACCCTAGCTGAGCCCTCCCTCCAGCTGACCACATGCTGTCATCCCACTAGCCCAGGGATTCCCCAGGCTTGACACACCAGCCCAGACAAGGACAGCACCTGTGGGGCAGTGTGCTCCAAGCTCTGGAAGGGGCAAAGTTGGCTGGGAGTTGGCATTCCTGGGTTCTTGACATAGTCAGGCTACAGACTCCCTGCCCAACTCATTCTCTAGCAAACAGGCCCAAATGGAGTCCTAGCATTTATTCCGCTTTGCTCCACAGAATTTTAGGACTAGTGGGAGAATCACAGGGGGCCAAACAGAACCGACAAAAATAATACCCAATACTATTGAGTGTGTACTAGATGACAGGCATGATTATAAATGCTTTATCTCTGTTAACACCTTTAATCCTTGCAACCACCCAGTAAGATGGGTTACTATTGTTATTTCCTCAGTTGCGGTGCACAAGGCATGGAGAGGTTAAATTGCCCAAGGTCACACAGCTGATAAGTGGCTGAGATTTGAACCCAGGCGTCTAAGTCCCAAGATGAGATGTGAAGGGAAGCTTATCACTCGTGAGAATTTCGGGAGAATGAGGAGACACAGGGGGAACAGAACTGCCCCCAGAAGCCCAGCGTCCTTAATCTACACCAGCACGGGGCTATGAGTGATCGTTTTAGAAGAGGCCTCTGAGGGACAGAACCCAGGGCTGGGGGAGAGGGTGCCAGGGTAACAGACTGGGAGGGAAGGGGAGTTCCCCAGAGCTGGCTGTGGCCTGCAGGGCTCTCTGCTTGCCCTGCCTACGAGACCAGGTCTCAGCTACAGGGGACACTGCTGTCCCTGCCAAGCACAGCACCAAACGCTGCTCTGGGGACTGGGAGGTTTCAAGGTCATGGGCCAGGGCCCCAGGGTGCCTTCCCCCAACCCACTCTGTCACCATGGGTCCCTCAGTCCCGGGGGAGAGAGTACAGTTCCCAGGACAGCACCCTTGCTGTGTTCTTTCTTCTGAGCTTGGGTTGGGCAGGGACCGCGAGCCAGGCCAAGCTGCCAGAGGACGGGCTGATGCCTGCCGCTGCCAGGGCCCCAGCCTCCACCAGTCCCCTCCCTCCCAAGAGGTGTGTTTCTGCTCTCCATTTAGAAGCTAGGGATTGGAAAAGGGAGGGAGGGGGTTATGGCTACATTTTGAACTAGGAACAGAAGAGACAGGTGTTCTCTGAGATGAACAGGACGGTCTCCCTCCCAGACCTACTCTCAGGCAGTGGACAGGAGGGGGCCCAGGTATCCTGACCGCAGGTCCCTTCCCTGGCCTCCAGAGGCAGAGGCACCCCCTAAGAACCTGGCCCTGCAGGGGAGCTGTCAAGCCCCAGCCCGAGGGCCTGATGCCTGGGTGCCCCCTCGTGGCCTGCCACCCCCCACGGCGTCTTCCATCCTCCGCCCACAGTCATGCATTCCAGGCCCGCTGGCCGGCCAGCCCACTGACTTTGTTGTGTGTTTCAATGTTTCTTGTCTCTCTCTTTTTTTTTAAGCAGAGAAATGTTTCCTTAAAAGGCTCTCGCCTTCCCTCCGGCACCCTGGCCCCTGGCCACCCTCTCAGGAGTCCAGAATGTGCCAGGGAGAGCCAGGGCCCCCTGCCACTCTGTGGCCCATGCCCTGTGGCCCCACAGTCCTGGAGTCCCCAGGGGGCCCAGGTAAGGAAGCCTCCTTCTGCAGAGTGGCAGACTCTGAGGGTGGCTATAGGGGGTCTTGGTGCCAGCCCTGCCATAGGCTCACCTCCCAGAGCTGTCAGTGTGGGATTCCAGGGCTCAGACCCAGAAAGTCAGCCTCAGGTAAGCCCCCTTCTCCCAGTGGATCTCATTTAGACATTTGGAACTGACAGGGTGTCCTGCTCAATCTTTTCACTCTGAATAACATAGCAATAAAAATCACAGCAGCAAATAAACTCCCATCACCCTTGCTCTGTGCCAGGCACTGTTCTCAGCAGTTTGCATTAATTAACTCATTTAATTATCGTAACAATGCTGAGCGTAATCATTATTATCCCCATTTTGTGGATGAGAAGACTGAGGTACACAGAGGCTAATGAGTTGGCCAACAGGAGGCACAATGCAAAGTCGGGGTCCGGGTCTGGAGACATGCTCTTGTCCTCTGTGCTAGAAACACACATGTCCACAGAGCCATCCACAGTCACAGGAACAATGCTCATGGAGTGAGTGTGCTATGTCTACACTCAGCCCTTTGCTCACACTAACCAAAGCTTAATTACTGTACCAAGCCCTTTGCTCTCATTGGATGCTATTACCCCCACTTCACAGATGAAGAAACTAAGGCACAGAAAGGTTAACAATTTGCCCAGCACTGCAGCAAAGCAGTCTGGCTCTGGAGGCTGCGAGGTGGAGCCCCGGGGGTGCAGCTGGAAGGTGAGCATGGTAGCCTCCCAGACCAGGGCTGATGCCTGGCACTCGTCAGCCCCCACACCCACTAGTATTTTCTCAACTTCAGAGGTCCCTGAGCACAATGGCAACAACAGGGCACACCCGCGGAGACGCCCCCAGGACACGAGGGCCTAAAAGCGCTAGAGAGCAGCCAGCCCAGGCAGGGAGCTCCCTGCATGACCCAGGCTCTGCTGTCCTCTCCCTCTTCGTTCTATGCTCGGCCCCCTTATCCGGGACCCGAAGCCACACACAGGGATGGGTTCCTCTCAATCCCTCCGACACCTAGTTCTGTTCTTCCTCGGAGCCTGTGCGTACGCAGTTCCCTCTGCCTGGAACGCTCTTCCTCCAGCTGTCTGCAGAGCTGTGTCCTTCCTGTCCTTCTAGCTTTGGCTTAAATGTCACCATCCCAGAGACCCTCCCTAATTCCCTTATGTTTCTCTCTCTCTCTCTCTCTCACACGCACACACCCACACAATATTCTCTCTCCCACACTCATATCTCTTCCTTCACAGACCTTATTACAATTTGTAATTATAGGTGTGTGTGCTTCCTTGTCTATAATCTGTTTCCCCCTCTAGAAAACAAGTGTCATGAGGGCAGGAAGCACATCTTATCCATCAAACTAGTCCAGCACAGAGCCAGCACACAGTAGGTACACACTAAATGTCTGTTGAAGGAATGAAAGTGATTCGAGGCCTGAATCACTTTCAGGTGCCAGGGAGGCACCTGGGGTCACTTGTGGTAACAATCGCTGCTATTTGTTAAGTACCTATTAGGCGCCAGGCACTGGGGCTAATTTTGTCATACACCTGATCTCTCTGAGACCCTCCAAGCCCACAGAGTCAGCAATATTGCTCCCATTTCACATGTGGAGAAACAGAAGCTCCACAAGGTCATGATGTTTGCTCAGGTTAATCAGCTGGGAAGGAGTTTAGATCATAATCCCACTACATCTGCATTTGTGAAAGGTAAAATTTCTTGAGATCTTGGCCCTTTGGGTGTCTGGTGCAGTGGTTATGCAGTGGTAACCCACTGAGGTTTTTGATTAGTCTCATCACAAGACTTAGGTTGTCCATCATGGTATTTCAGGTGACTGCAGTTATACAGCTGGGGGTACACAATTACCAACCACAGCAATATGTGCTTATACATTTCCCTTTTGCTTATTTCTTTATGAATACAGTTCATCTGCTCATAACTGTTATACCAATGTGACTATCATTAAACACCTGAGTGTTTATGCTTGCAAAAATATAAGTGTTATTATTGCCTATTTTATTGTGTAAAATGGCCTATGAAATGTTCTGTCGTGTTTTTACATGTTTCTCAAATCCCCTTTTAAAAATGTAAATAAACATCATTTAAAGAATTGTTGTTATTTTTTCCAAAATTATATTTTTGGGATTTTACCATTTGGGATTATGACATTCAGGATTCTATGCTCGGCTCCCACTGAGAGAAGGTCATCTGCAGGTGGAATCTTGGTCTGTGGACTCCAGGCACTGCTCTTTGCAGATCAAGAGAAAACCCAGGCATCTGCCTAGCACTGCCCCTCTCACCTCCCAACCCTGCAAGTGGCAGGACCAGGGCCCCAACTGGGTGACACTCCCGTCCCCAGGCCCCCAAGAAAGAGCCAACATCTCAGCCTTAGTTATGTAAAATCCCAAACTCCTAAGCTTGCCCAGCCCTCCAAAGGGGCCCCCCACACACATTCACACTCACCTGGCCCCTGCGACTGAAGAGGACAGCCTTGCCCCCAGCTTAAACAAGACCCATGTGCATCTGGGAATTCAGCATTTCATATAAGACTGAGTGGAAAAGGGGTCTCCCCTCAATCATCTCCTGCTAGTCCCTTTTTCTTTACTGTGGTAAAATGCACATAACATAACCTTTACTATTTTAACTATTTCTAAATATATTCAGTGGCATTAAGAACATTCACGGTAATGTACAACCATTACCATTATCCATTTCTAGAACCTTTTCATCATCCCAAACATCCTTACACCCATTAGCACTCATTTCCCCTCCCCCAAACCCCTGGTAACCTCTAATCTACTCTCTTTCTTTATGAATTTGCCTATTCTAGGTACTTCCTGTAAGAGTAATCATATAATATTTGCCCTTTGATATCTGACTTATTTTACTTAGTATTAGAAGCTGAATTCTATGTCCTCCTTCATGTATCAAAGTCCTAACCCTCGGCAACCTCAGAATGTGACTGTATTTGGAGACAGGGTCTTTAATGAGGTAACTAAGTTAAAATGAGACCCTAATCCAATTTGACTGGTGTCCTTATAAGTGGAGGAAACGAGGGCACAGAAATATACCAGGGAAGACCGTGTGAAGGCACAGGGAGAAGGTGGCATCTCCAAGCCAAGAAGAGAGGTCTCAGGAGAAACCAACCCTGCTGATACCTTGATCTCAGCCTCTGGATTCCAGCCTCCAGAACCATAAGAAAATTCATTTCTATTGTTTAAGTCACCCGGTGTATGGTATTTTGTTATGGCAGCCCAAGCAGACTAATACCCTTAGCATCATATTTTCAAGAGTCATTCAGGTTGTAGCATGTATGAGAACTTCCTTCTTTTTAAGGCTGAATACTGTTCCATTGTACAGATTACACCACCTCGTGTTTTTCCATTCATCTATCCATGGACACTTGGGTTGCTGACACCTACCTCACATCCCTGCCCCAAAAGGCACATGAGAGGGAAGGAAACTGGGGTTTGTAGAGTACCCACTGTGTGTCTCTGAGCTGGGTGTTTTACATGTCTTATTTTTTGTGATCTTCTTGACAAGTTTTTCAGGTAAATGGGCTTGGAGAAGTTAAGCAATTTGCCCCAAGTGGAATAACTAGTGGTAGTCACTGTGGCGGAAACAGAAGTGTTCGTTGCTAAGATCTCTGCATGCCAGGCACTGTTCCGAGCTTTTGTGTATGCATCCTTCACTCCTCACAACCACCCACGAGGTAGGCATCAGCATCCTCGTCCTCCAGGGTCTCAGGCAGTCCTCTCAACCATTCTGCCAGACCCGAGACGGCGCAGCTTCCAAAGGATGGTATCAGGGCTGTCACCTGGGTCTGCCGGACTCAAACACCTGCCTAGCCCCACCTGTCATGCTGCCTCTACAGTGGGACAGGGCCCATGCTGTGGCAGAGGTGCCAGGGCTGCGGGATCACAGAGAGAAGTCAGGGGATCCAGGCAGGCTCCGTGAAGCAAGGGCAACTGAGCCTGGCGTGGAGGATGCATTGCTTCTGTTTGTCCACTGTGTGTCTCACCCACTACCCCTGAAAGCTCCGAGAGGAGGCAGCACATGGATCATTTCCATTGAGAAGTCCCCATGCCTGTCTCAGAGCCTGATGCTCACTTGGTGAGTGGATATAGTTTTGAAAGGTGGAGATGGGGAAAGGACATTTAGGGGTAGGAATAACACATAAAAAAGGCACGGAGGTGGGAATGCTTGGCGTGTTGAAAGAACCACTAGAAGCCCTCTTTGGCTGGGACACAGGATGGGTGAAGGAAAGGAAGAGGGGCATTGAAGCAGGCATTGGAAGGGACGAAGAGAAGAAGGATGACATAACTGTCTTTCTAGGCTTGACCATGGGCAACCTTGAATGCCCAGTGAAGGAGTTAAATTTTAGCCATTGGCACTGGGGAGCCACTGAAGGCACTTGAGTAGGAGAAGGACCAGGCTGAAATTATGCTCCAGATAAAAATGTCCAGGAGTAGGATCTGGGGAAGGTGATGGGTGGGAAGTTTAAGGCAAGCAAGGATGTACAGTCACATCACTAATAACAACAAGGGGAAGGAGAAAGTGGGGAAGAAGAGGACCCTATAACCCATAGACAAGAGGCCATCAGGCACCCTGAAACCCAGGGGCCCTCATCTCCACCCCAACAAAACGCACATTTGCAGTGACCCCCATCCCCACCCTTGACTTCTCTTCCTCACCCAGAGCACGGGAGGGTGCCACTACCCACTCTTGGAGCAGACCTGGCATGCCCACAGCTCTGCCTGCAGTTCACCCTCTGGGCCCTGTCCCAGGAACCTGTGGCCAGGAGGCAGGCAGCTTCTGAGCCCTGGCCTCTTGAGACGATACCAGAGGGGTCCAGAAAAATCCAGACAATGATCCCAGAAGGCCCCAGTCTCCATGCCTGTGATGAGGAAATAGGCAGGTGACCCCCCAAGTCTGTGGACAGGGCTCACACCATGAGTCCACTGGAACTCAGGAAGGCCCCAGACAGCCCCTCCAACCCGGTAAGGCAAGCTGGGAGGCCCAGGGGAGAGGGCCAGTTGTTGGCCTGGCAGCCAGGAGGGAGGCAGGCCTCCTTCAGGATTTGAGGATGCTCAACAGACAAGGAGCTGCAAGAATGCCAGGGCCATGGAGGGAGGGCGTGGGGACAAGATTACCAGGCTTACCTGGAAAGGCCAGAGGTCTCAAGGATCCCAGCACAGCTCAAAGACACTGGCCTCCCAGGCTGAGCCTCAGGCCCTCAGAAGGAGGGATCCTGGAGAGAAGGTGGCCACTGCCGTGGCCCATTTCCTCCCCAGGCCTGTGCCCTCCCCGCCGGGCCGCTGGCCTTCACCAGGGCTTGCTCCAGCCTCTTCAGGCTCCCCGGCCTGCTAGGCTGTTTCCTTCCCTTATATAGAGTTCTGTTTGGACCAGGAAATGAAGCGCATCAAGTTCCTGGAGGCAGGAAGGGGCCTGTTTCCAGCGACACCAAGCCAGGGCACACACGCCCAAGCCCTGAGTGTCCCTCCAAAGACAGTGGGGACAGGGAGCGGGCCTGGCCATTTCCCCAAACGCAGAACAGGCTGGGACCCAGAACCTGCAACAGACAGGACACAGAAGAGTCCCAGAGGGCTGACTCAGCCCTGTCCCCAAGGCCCCAGGCCCCACCCCTCCCCAAATCCTCCTGAGCCAAGCTCCTCTTAGATCACTGGCCCCATCAACCTGTCCCCAAAGCTGCAGCTGCCCACTGCTTCCTCCTCCATTTCCTCTTCTTGTCTCAGGATCCTCTTTCCTGGCCCCACTCATTGACCCCCCAGCCCATCGCTAGGCTCCCTATCCTGCAAGTCACTCAAGATGGGCTCTTCAGACAGAGGAGTTCCTCTTCAGACAAGAACCTCCCCACCTCTAACCACACCCACACACAGAGCAGCTGTCAGGCCCACATAAAGGCCACTCAACAACCACACCTGAACGAGGCAGGGAAGAGCAGGTGTGCCTGGCCCTTCAGGAGCCTGTGGAATGTGGAGCTCCGGGCAGCTTCAGTCAGAAGCTGACAACAGTAAGGGGAACTCAGGGGGACCAGCAGGTCAAGCTGTGGGACCCATGGGCCTCCCACCCACTGAAGCTAGCCCCTCCCAAGCCAGCCTGGACGAAGGCACGACACCATGGCATTCAGATGGACCCACCCCAGGTGAATGCAGGGAGTCTTCTCTGAAGATTTGCCTCCAGACAACCCAAGCAGGGATCTCAAGGGCCTCGGCTCAGGGGCCACACTCACCCACACCCCGAATCAGGGAAGCTGGGAGAGGTGAGGCTGCACACTAGGCTGGACTTCTTAGGAGCATGTGCTGATGAGCAGGGGGGTCAGAGACGTGGGGTTCAGCAAAGCTGCACTGAGTACTTACTGTGTGCCAGACCCAGGGAGCACGAGAGAGCACAAGCCTGCCGGGACTGGGTAAGAGTGTCCCCGCAATAGCCAGGACAAAAGGCTAGGCCAGGCAGGGCCACAGGGAAGCACCAGCAGGAGTCAGAGGGCACGGAGGGGCCCAGGGCATGACCCGTCAGCATCCTGGATTCACGATCCAGCCCACACTCGGCCATGTCTTGGCCTTCCTGCATGGCACTGACAACCCTAGCCACCACCCCCAGCTCCACATCACCCCCTCCCTCAGCCCTGCACCCCCCACCCACCCTGGCCACCAAAGTTGTTCAAGCCAGAAGCCTGAGTATCCTCCTTCATTCTTTCCCCTCCCTTCCACCAAGCCTAGGCAATTCCTCCTCCTAAATACCTCTCTGAGCCACATACACCCCTTCCCAGGTCCTATTAATCATAGAGATGATTGCAACAGCCTTCAACACTGGTCTCCCTGCCCTCAGCCTTGTCCCCTCCAGCCCATTCTCCACTTGGCAGCCAGGGAGCTATTTCTAAAATGCACATCCAGCAGTGTCACTTCTCTGCCTAAAGTCCTTGCATCGCTCTCAGCTCACGGGAGAAAGTCCAAATGTCCTAATATGGCCATCAGGCCCTTCGGGACCTGGCTGTGCCTCTCTCTCCACGCCCATTTCTCACCTCTCCACCTCAAAGCCCTTGCTCTGGCCAGAGAAAACCATGTTCAGGTCCGCTTTCATTCAATATGGTGCACTCTGAGCTAGGGGCTATCAGCCCATTTTACAGATGAGGAAATGAGGCACTAAGAGGTTGCATTCTCAGCCTAAGGTTACACAACCAGTAAATAATGGATATTGAACCAAGTTCTGCAGTGGCTGTGTCCAAAGTCTCATATCTGCCCAGGACCACACCACCTTGCCCAGTCGGGAATCACAGAAAGTTTCATGGAGAACATGGCCTTTGAGGTGGGTAGGGAGGAGAGATGCCAGGGGTCAGAGAACACAAAGAGACCAGTTAGCTGTGCCCAGGGCACACTTGGCCAAATGGAGAAAGGTGGTCAGAGAGGCAGCTAATGCCACACTGCACATGACCTGGAGGGCCAGGCTGAGGCCAACGTCCAGGGCCCTGGAGTGGCCTCATGCCCCCAGAGCCAGTGAGAAGGCATGGGTGAGCGGTGGGGCTGGAGCCCGAGAGTCCAGCCTGGAAGAGGCTCTGAGCTGGGCAGGGAGCAGAGGAGAGAGGTTAAAGAGCGGGTCCCAGAAACATAAGAAGATGGAGGGGCAGGAAAGTGGGGCAATCGGAGCTGCTGAGGCACGCTGCCGGAGGACTGGGGGTGAGCCAGCCGCCATGCTAGAAGAGGAAGTGTGAACAGGCAATATGGAATGCAGGCTTCGGAGTTGCCTTCTCCAGCAACCCAAAGAGCAGGAAAACCCTATCCCTTCTCCCCGGCCTATTCTGAAGCAGGGAGGCTGGGGGACAGGGCCGGCAGCACAGAGAACAGAGCTTCTAGGAAGTTCCTAGAAGAGCTGCTCAAGGAAAGGGCTGTGGTCTGTGGTCGTGGTTCTAGTGGGACTCGTGTGAAAGGAGGTGACAGGCATGGGGAGTGAGACCACGTGTTCATGCAACAATGCCCACTGAGTGCCCCTCCATGCCAGGCTCCCAGCTCTGGAGACAGATGAATGAGGATGGCCCCGCCCGGATGGGAAACTTGTGGCCCGGTGGGGGAGACAGGCATGTAAACAGAGAATTATAAAACAGCCCCAGTAATGCTATAATGGAGGTATGAAGAGGGCTAGGATTTCACTGGGATTCAAGTCCATCTGTTTTTCCACCCAGAGGGAGGCTGCCCACCCCACCCCCTCACTTTCCACCAAGGGTTTCTGTTTCTAGATGGGAACTTGAAGGGACAAAAGTCTTTGACCTTAGCTGTGCTAGAACAGTAAGGCAGGAAGGGTGCATGGGAAAAAAATCTAAGAGCAATGGGAAAACCCAAGGAGCCAAAGGTCTCAGGCAGTGCTGAGGACCATGCCAACCACCACGGAGACGTGTGAGAGTAGATTGTGCAGGGCTAAGTCAGGCCCAAAATAGAGAATTCTGGGTCTGGGGCCACACTCAAACCCACACAGACATCAGAGACCCACACAGACATCAACCCCTGTCTTCTGAAGCTGGGCCATCGTCTGTTTGCCAGCCAGGACAAGGGCGTAGAGACCTCTCCCGTTTCAACACCTGTGCAGTTACTTGCAAACCACAGGGGTTCACCTCCCGGTTTCCTAATTTCAAGGATGCTGTTGATTGTATGTAGCATCATCAACTGAATAACAGTTTTTGAGGAGGGGGAAAGGCCACTTGAATTGTACACATCGATCCTAAGGTGCATTCCAATTTCGGAAATGTTAAAATGTTTTTTAAAAAAAGACATCTCAGATTTGAAGAAGTGCCTTAAATTTTTGACTCTTCGGGTTCCCTACGCTGCCTGTATCACAGCCCTATGTGGTGGACAATCAGGAAATCCTTTCTGATGTCTACCTACGTCTTCTTTTAAGAGTTTAAGGCTGGCCAAAGGGAGGAACAGGGGGGAAAGCAACCCAACCACATATTATTTAGGAAAAAAATCCCACATTCTCAAAGCTGGTCTATGGCCTTATGTTCCCTGGACGTCCACAGAGGTCATTTTTTCTCATCACCTGACTCCAGACAGCTTTGCACTAAGCCCAAACCTGGTACCTGGGAGCAGATTCAGCTCTATGAGATTGTAACTCCTTCTGTCTGCAGGTCTTCATTTCCAGATTCGTGAACACACTAAGAAGCCAGGAGTTTCCAACTACAGGGTAAGAGGAGGGATAGAAAAATACCTGGACTGGGAGTCAGGCATGGGCTCAAATGCCAGTTTTGCTACAGACTAGCTATCGAGATCTTATTTAACCTCCCTGAGTCTCAGTCTGCCCCTCTGTAAAATGGGGGTGAGATCCTTTTTGCAGAGTGACTGGAAGTACTCAATAAAGTTGACTTAGGTGGCATAAGTAAAAATGTCTGGAATATGCTTAGGAGATGTTAGTTCCCTTCTGTGTTAGCCTGGAGGTGATTAATGGCATTCTCTGCAGCTCAACATCCTCATTTACGGACCAGTAAATTCTATGCACCGGGCTCAGTTCTAAGCATCTTATGCATCCCAAAGCACTTAATCCTCACCTCACCCCTGTGAAACAGGTCCTAGTCCTATCCCCATTTTACAGAAGAAACTGAGAAACAATAGAGGGAGAGGAAGGAGCTGATTTTTAAGATCCCATCTAT
This sequence comes from Theropithecus gelada, assembly GCF_003255815.1. Classification (NCBI taxonomy): domain Eukaryota; kingdom Metazoa; phylum Chordata; class Mammalia; order Primates; family Cercopithecidae; genus Theropithecus; species Theropithecus gelada. Next base: position 94,545,582 of record NC_037680.1, read on the forward strand.
TGTTAAAGTCAAAGAAAGAGTGGGATACTGTACGATGCGAGAACTTTCCATCAAAAAAATCCACTGTTTTTCCTGAGCTCTGAATTCTTCCATGCATAAGCTTCAGTTATCTGAAAATTCACTCAGATGGAAAACTCCTAGCCCCTAGATGGCAGCGACAGGAGGCAGTGCAATTGTTCTACACAATGAGCGCACATCAGGGCCTGGTGTTCTGGAACCCCATCTGCTCTGATGGACAAGGCTGCACCAGGAGGCCCCGGAAGCAGAAAGTCCCGAGGGCAGAGCAGCCCCGCTCTCTGTTGCTCCTTGAAATCCATCTGGGGCCGAGTGGCAGGAAGCCCCCTCTCACTTCCAATTACCAGGCAGCAGAGACTTGACGCACGGCCAGCACTGAAGGCCAGAGTAGGCCTGGCTGTCACCAGCATTGTTTGGCTCCATTTGACGCATATCCACCCTTGGTAATGCTTCCTTGCTCCCAGGCAGACCTCAGAGATACACATATCTGAAACCAGGTCTGGAGGGGAAGGAGGAGGGCAAATGGAGGGGCAGAAGAAGACCTGGCTCTCTGTGGCTCGGAAAACACTGAGAGATTTTAAACGGACAGAAAACAAAGCTGGCATCAGCTAAAGACCCGGTGACCCAGACACTGCAGCTCTGCATACACACATACAGCTCAAAACAGCCCAAGGCACACACAGTGCACACGCCTGACCACTGCCAGACCCAGATGCAAAGTCACCCCCTGGTGCTTGGGCCCCACCCCAAGCAGAGCCACGCAAACAGAAACACATCCGCACCGCCAACACATCCACTGGCAGGGGCACTCTGCATGGCCCCAAGCACAGCTGATTCCAGGAAGCCAGAAGGGAAAAGAGCCCCTATGTACAGACTGGGGCAGGGGGAGCATGAGCCAGCAGAGATGGGGGGTACAAGAGCAGCCCAGGGCCTCTGAAGCACACCCAGACCTCTGAGCTCCTTTCAAAGTGCCCACCGCAGCCGAGGCAAGCAGCAAATTCCCCTCACACTCGCCTGTCCCATCTGAGCCCCGCCCATCCTTCTAGAACAGCAGGTGAAGGGATAAGGCACACAGGCAGACGCTGGGTGGGAGGTGTCAGAAATGGAAGAGCAGGTGCACAAACAACAGGGTGGAGTAGATAGGAGGATATGCAGCCTGAACATTATGGGGTGGAAGCACAGGAAGCTGGAATTTTAGGAATAGAGGTGGTGAGAAGGGACAAAACAGAGTTTAGGGCTTAGGACAACCATATTATTTGAACACATACAAGGAACACGTACTTCAGACAGGTTATCCCATTTAATCCTTCCAATAAGAGATTCAACAAGCAGTAGCCTCTTTTCACATATGAAGCTACTGAACCTTACATATGAGGCTACTGAACCTTACATATGGGGCTACTGAACCTTACAGCAGAGAAATGTGTTGGCCAAGGTCACACAGCGATGCGTGGTTGAGCTGGGACTCAAACTCAGACTGCAAATTCCACACTCCTTGAGGCAAGGCAAGTCACCTGGATGCTTAGAAGACAAGACAGAGTAGCGATGGGGCCAAGGGAGTATGCAGGCATAGGTGATGGGAGGGGCTGATCCAGAGAAGCAGAGAGAGGCAGAGGGGATGAGGTGTGGCACCCTGCTGGCCGGGACCCCTAGCTCCTAAGAAGCACAGGGAGGGAGGAACTCAGGCTGCTGTGATTCAGTGGCTGGGCCTTCGGGGAGAATTTCCGGAGCCCCAGACAGCTCTGTGCAGTCTAGGAGCCACCTACCCAGTGGAGACACTGAGCCATTACTCACAACTGTTACTCACTTTGCCTCTGCACCCACGTCCCCATCACATCACTTCCTCCCACTCTGTTCCCTTTGGGTGGCCAAGGGGGCAGCAGATCTTCCCCAGTCCCCTCCCTCGCTTCATTGGCTCCAATCCTGCCAACTGTATCCCCACCTGAGTCACTGGGACAGAGACGGGAGATTCTGGCCAGCCCAACCCTGACAGCTGTTGCCCTCTGCTCTGTTCCGAGAAACCAAGCTGCCTGGAGGAGTGGTCACTGGGCAAAGAACGTTCCAATTCCAGTGCTGGAAGGATCTCCCCAGCATTTCAGTTGGCATCCCAGCAGATGCCTGAAGAGCCAACAGGATCCCACCTCCACGCTGGACAGCTCTGCCAAAGGCTCCAAAACTAGGAGCCTCTCTGTTCAGAAAGATGCGTGGACTTGCAGAATTTCAGCACTGCTGAAAAGACAGAACGCCCCTAACTCGAACTTCTCATTTCGCAATTGAGGAAACCAAAGCCCAAAAAGTGGAAGCAATTTGCCTAAAGTCTCACAGTGCCAAGAGGGACTAGCAGGCCACCTGACACCCCTGCCATGGGTCCTTCCACGGTACTACACAGACCTCTCTCTCTGCCCCAAGTCAGAGCAGGCCCCTGAAGTTGACTCTCTCACACTCCTATTGCAAAGCAACACTGAAGACAGGAGATCTGAAGGCAAGGTGAGGAGGGGGAGGAAGGAGTTGCAGTCAGACAGTGGTTACTGGGGAGGAATCACTTTCCAACAGTGAAGGGCACTGGACTCCAGGCCACCTACTCAGAGCAATCTGCCCAGGAGGCAGGGAGATGAACTGCAGGCCCTCTGGAGGCTCTGGAGCTCAAGGGCCAGGCCCTCTGGCAGGAGATGATGGGAGGAATTCTTAGGGTCCCAGCTGGGAACTTGGGAGAGTCCTGGCCTCCTCTCCAATCACCTCTCCTCCCCCAGCCCCCACCCCTCACCCTGGCTCGCCCCTGCTCTCCCAGGGTTCCAGCCTGGAATCCAGGCCTGACCACTGCCTCCGCTCCCACGCTTGGCTCAGCTCAGCCAGCCACAGCAGAGGCAGCCACATGTGTGGTGGTGGAAGCAGTTTGTGAGCCACTGAATTCCTTCTAAGCCTCCATAGGAGCCTCATCTATCTCTTGTGCTCTCCCCTCCCACTCTGGGCAGTTGTACTCATCCCAGCCAAGAAACCCCTGCATCAGCCCCATTCTCTCCCACTGCACCAGTAATAGTAATAACAATAACAAAAACAGCAATAACAATCACCAAGGTTTATGCAGAACAGCCTGCGTGCCAGACCCTGTTCTATTTGTTTCCTGCATTTTACAGGTGAGCAAAGGGAAGCACTAGCAGGTCAGGTAAGTTGTTCATGGTCACATAGCCTGCAAGAGGTGGGGTCAGGATTCACATGCAGACCATGTGGATGCAGAGTCTGTGAAGTTGACGCTCACATCACGCTGCCTCATGAGAGGTCATTGCTCTAGGAAATAAACGCTGCTGAAATTCCCTCTCCTTCATCAACACACAGTCCCTGAACATCTGCGACATGCCAGGCACCTGGCCTTTGAGACACTCAGCATCCCATCTAACTCTGGACAGGCAGCCACTCTCTGCACTCACCAGGCCATATAGAGCCAGGCTGGGCATGGCTGTCTCTGAGCAAACAGGCTCCTCCACCCTAACCAGGGAACACTGCTGTTCATTCATTCATTCATTCATTCATTCATTCATTCAACAAACAGTGAGGGGCTACTGTGTTCCAGGCCAGATGGTAAAGGAGGCCTCCAAAAGGATCCTCTCGGTGCCTTAGATATGTAAGCTGCCTACAGTCTACCCTCACTCCTGCCTGCTGCAGTTCATCCATCCCAGGGTTGCGTGTGAAGACTTGCCAAGGATGGCTCTCTCCTGGCCTGAAAGATCTCCCAGCAAGGAGATTTCAGGGCCTCCTTGGCCTCCCAATCCAGGAGGGGAGGACGGTATGCTGGAAGGAAGCCCAGAGGGATCAGGGAGATGAACTGACTTGGGAGAGGATTTTCCAGCCCCAGGGCTGAGGAATTTGAACATAGGATTCCAGGAACTCAGGCCCTGGCTTGAGGCCTGTCCCTAGGACTCCCCTTCCCAGTACAGCCATCACAGTGGCCCAATTGCCTTTCCTAAATCACAGTCTCATCATGTCTTCCCTATATTAAAATCCCCCGCCGCTCCATTCTTTAACCTGGCTCAGAATATCCCCCACCCCCGTCTTGGGCCCCAAGCAACATTTTCAGGCTCTCCCCAAAGCCATCCTTTCCCACACATGCCATTTTAAGCCTCCATATACTGTGAGTTTGCTCCATGCCAGGCACCGGGCTGAGAACTTTACAAATAGCATCTCATTTCATATCCACACTAGCACTACAAGGTTGGAAATATGAACCCCATTTTACAGATGCAGACACTAAGGCTCAGACGCATGTAGCAGAGCTGGGAGGGAGACCCACGCTGGTTACTGCTCCTTACCTGCATGCCACTGGGCCTCTGCGCATGCCTTCCCCTGTGCCTGAAGAAGTCTTTGCCCCTTTTCCTCCCGGCAAAACTCCTTCCCAAACTTCAAAATCCATCTCAAACGGCACCTCTTCTCCAAAGCTTCCTCCACTCTGCCAGCTCACGTGACCTGCCTCCTGCTTGACGTTCCCGCTGCGTTTTGCAGCAACACTCTGTATACTCCCCTCGTCTCCCCACTAGATCGTGTCTCCCGGTCTTTCCTGCCTCATACCCAGCACCTTGACTGGCACAGGGTGGATGCCCTCAAAGGCTTTTAAAGTGAACAATCCAGCGGCCCCACGTGCCCTGCTGGACTCAGCTGCTGCTGCACCGCATCCACAGTGGGTCCACCAGCACCGCCCCAGACCCAAGGAGCCCACCCCTGGGGCCGGCCCATCTCTGCCACCCCCAAATCATAGCCCAAACCCCAGCTCATATCCCTGGGTGGAGGCTTGTCCCCATGCCAGCCCCCCCTTCCTGGCTTGGCGGCCCCTCTCGCTCAACCAGCTCTGCCATTTCTGGGAGTCTCAGCCGGTGATTAGGGCCCTAATCAGCAGGACTTCCTGCCAGCGACTGCCAGAGGTGGGGGCGGGGCGGGGAGGGAAGCAAGGTCAACCCAAGGTGAAGTTCCACAGCGTTGGGACTGGGGGACGCCCAGTGGAGGCCCCGGGGAGATGGACTCACAGACCCCCCACCCCTGCACCTCTTCAGCCCTTCATTTACAGGTGAGGGCACTGAGGCCCAGCGAGAAAAGGGACTCAGGCGGGACTCCTCCAGAGGCTAGGGACAGAGTCAGGCCTAGACTCAGATCTGCTCACTTGAGGACCACTGCTCTCCCACCCAGATGGACCCCAGGGTGAAGCCCCTCTCTTCCGCTTCCCCTGAAGCCCTCTTCCCCACCCCTACCACCTACCCCAGCACCAAGCCCAGCATTGAACCCACAAACTGCTCCCACACAGGGTGGCTGGAGACCAGCTGATTGCCCAGGTCTGGTCAAGGTCAAGGGGCAAAGGTGAGGCCCACCTCTACACGAGCAATGGCCTAGAAATTGGGCAGAGATGAGCAGGGGCCAAGGAAGGAAAGCAAGATAGGGCCGGGCTGAGCTCAGGAACGTTCCCCAGCTGTCATCATCATCAACCCAAGCCCATTCTTTCTCCAAAAAAAAGCTTAATGCCTTTTGCAGCTGCAACTGGGCGGGCCAGGGGTCCGGAAATGGAGTTCACCCCCGACCCAGAGCAACCCCAGCCTCCCTGGGTGGGAACCGGGTTGGGTGGAGAATATAGCTTGGCAGGCCTTGAGGGCTGACCCCTGCTAATGAGGAATGTCAGTGGCACCGGAAAGCAGGAGACCCCAGAGAGGGCAGAGGCCTGGGATGGAGAGGGATTGTGGCCAGGAGCCCTACCCTTGCACGGGTTCAAAGCTCTCAGCTTATATGGCATGTAGGAAGAGCAGACATGGTTCTCCCCTACATGCTACCAACAAGGGACTGAACTAAAGTTGCAACAAGAGGAATGCCAGTTCGATTCTGGGGGAACCTAGAGGGCATAAGACACAATAATTTGAAGCAGTTATTTGGGGATCCTACTTTAAAATGTAGATGCCACCTCTATGGGTGTAGCCCATGGTCCAGGGCAGGCTTCCTGGAGGCCAGGCTAGGTCCTTGCTCAGCCTGGGAGTCTCCGATTCTGTGACTCTCATCAAGGCATGGGATGGGATCCAAGAAGGGGAGCTCGGGCTGGTTTATAATAATGCATCTTGTTTACAGTGATGGCAACTTTCTCAGAGTCCTCCGTAAACACAGATCTGCATGGGCTCCCTGAACAGACAAGACCTCCGGAGGGCCCCTCAGCTCCCTGCCTGCCCTCTAATTGCAGAGAAAGAGAGACAGAATGGGGACAGAGAAGATTCTGCCCTGGGATCTGATGCTAGGACCTCTTAAGGGAAAATGACACCAGCATCTTCTCCACTCTCTAGTCCCATAATTTTCTTCATCTTAGAGATGGAACAACAAGACAAGAGAGAGAGAACTCTATCACCACCACCACCAATAATAATCATAATAACTAACCTTCATTGAGCGCCTACTATGTGCCAGACACCGCCCAAAGTGCTTTAAATAAATTAAGTCATTTGATCCTCACACCCATACCTTGAAGCAGATGTTATCCCATTTGACAGTGAGGAAACTGAGACCAGTTGGTTGCCCAAGTCTGGTCAAGGTCAAGGGGCAAAGGTGAGACCACACAGCTGGTAAACCAGGTCATCATGAGATGAGCCCCAACAGTCTGGCACCAGACTCACATTCTCAGCCTCCAAACAGACCTCAGTCCAAGTCTAACAAATCCTCACCAGGCCCCATCAAAACCCTCACAACCCTCACCCCTCTGCCCTCCATTAGTCAGTCATCTGTGTGTTGAGCAGCACTCTGCCAAGCACAGCAAGGATCCCCAGAGAGGCCAGAGGTGCAGGCCTGCCCTCAAGGAACTTGTAATCCATCCAGAAGACAGGTGAGCAAACGGGAAACTTGCAAGGATCACAGAACACTGTTGGGTCTCTCTGAGGGAGAAGATGAAAGTCGAGGAAGGTCCCTGGGGGAAATAGACCCATGTCTGGGGCCCCATAGTGGCCAAAGGGCCAGAATTCCCCCCAGCCACTCCTGTGACCCCTCACCCCCATCAGCTCTCCAGGCCCCCACCCTGCTGGTCCAGTCCCTCCTGTCTCCCACACCCAGGGCTGAACTACAGGCTTTCAGGGCTGAACTACAGGCTTCCAGCCCTAAAAAGGCAGGGACTGCACAGCCCAGACTAGCCCTGGAGGAGGTAGCGCCAAGGACTGGCTCGGGCCCACCCACCACCCCTCCCACATGGGCTCCAGCTCCACAGAGACAAGCCTCTCCCCTTGAGGGAAGGCGAGGTGGGGCAAGTAGGAAGATGGCCAAGTCCACCAACCTGGGTAGAGGCTGCACTGGAGTTCTCTAGTGTCCAGCAACCTCCCGGATGGGAAAGCGCTCCAGACCATTGGAGGGAAGGAAAGAGGGAAGGGCCGGTGTGACCTTGCATAATGGAAGTGGCACCAGGGAATGTGGGCACAGCCTGCCAAGCTGGCCACCCTGCCATCCCCAACCCCTTGTCCCAGCTCACTTATGCCCACACTTCTGCATGCCTAATAGCCCTAGAAAGCTAAGAGCCATCTGGCCAGGGAGCTACTGAGCCAGGGGCCATTGGTGGATAGTAATGGGGACAAAGTCTAGGCCAGTCCTCCCAAATCCCAGTCTCCAGAAACCACCCTCTCCCTCCACCCACTTCTGATTTGCTTATTTGGAGGCTGGTAACTGGGAGGGCTTTCCTGCTTATCTCCTCTGCCCCCCACCTCCAAACATATCCCTCAACTGGGCCTCAGTTTCCTGGGGTCAAAGCGGCTTTTGGCTTCAGAACTAAGCCAAGAATCCAGAAGCACTGGCAGCCGAGAGCCTTTGCCTGTCACCCTCACTCCCGCCCTGGTGTCCCAGGCTCATGGCACACTCAGGTCTCCCGATCCTTCCCTGCATGCCCCTCCCACCATCACTGAGTCTCTTTCAAACCCCAGGAAAGAGTGTCATCATTTAGCAGCCTCATGTAGTCCCTGACTGGAGAAGAGGGACTGAAGTTAGACATCAGAAAGGACCTCCCTCTCAGATGAAACCAAGACTGTGAGGGGGCTCCCCTGGTCGGAGGCGGTGGTTGAGCTGGGTGATCTCAGTCTCCAACTGTGTCACCCTCTCGTCAGGAGAAAAGGGGGCACAGGCATCCACAGAGGGGCTGTGGAGGAGGCTGGCTGTAGGAAGGATGGAGTCCAGGGTGGGTTTCAAGCCCACCCGGAACCACTCATGGGCACTTCCATCATGGGAAGCCCAAATCTGTTTGGTCTGGGGAAAGCTTTGGCCCCAGCCCCCTCTGGTTCTCCTCTCACTGCCCACCTCAGGAAAAGCATGTTTGGAAAGGCCTGTGAGAGGTACTGCTCCTCCCCCACTCGTCCTCCTGAGAGGCTCTCGAGAGCAACTGCCTTGCCTTGCACCCCTCACCCCATGCCAGTTACGCAAGCCCATTTGACGCTGCCCGGACAACCCTGCATTATTTACAAACGTGGAAACTGAGGCTCAAATGAGACCCACGCCTGAGTTTTTCTGCATCTCAAATCTCGACACTGCCCTCGGTCTGCCATCTCCAGGCTGGCTAAGGAGGCCTGTTTTGGGGAGGCCAAACTGGGCAGGGGTTCAAGGTGCCCAACATCTCAGCACCCAACCCCGGTCCTTGCACACTGGCCCCAGAGCCCCTCAACAGGGAACATGGGCTCTAACTGCAGGGGTTGGGGGTGAAGCCTGTGGTGCTTGCTGTCCCCTCGACTCCACACTGTCACACAGCCCACCACAGGCAAGGGATAGAGTGGGCCAGGAGGAATAGGAAGAACCTCAGAACCTTTGCAGGAAGCAGCTGGGGGCAGACCTGGTAGGCAGTTGAGCCACGGGTGTGAGGGAGAGGCACAGTGCCAGGGCAGAGCGTCAGGTTCTTGGTTCCTTACACATTGGCAGGAAGGAGGGGGCCCCTGCGAATGGTCTGTGCCCACGCCCTAAGCCAGAGGACACAGCTTCCTGATCCCCCATTCTGGTGTCAGAATTCTCCGACTCCAAGTATCCCAGGCCCTCAGCATCCCAAGAGACCATCCAGGTCATCGCCTCTAACCACATCCCAGCCCAGGAATCCTTCCAAGCCGTTGTCCAGCCTCTGTCTAAACTCCCCCCAGGACAAGATGCGCTCCACCTTACAAGGCAGCCCATCCTCCTGCTGACCCACCAGGGTCCTTAGGAAGCTCTTCGTTCACATGATCCAAGATTCCACCTCTGAGGCTCCTCTTCCTCAGACCAAACAAAAGTCCTTTCTGGCCCCCCTTGACTCCTGCTCCTATCTGGGTAGAAACAGGAGTCTGAGTGTCCCCAGACTCCAAGGCTTCAGCCACAGTCCATCAGAGGCCAGAAGTTGGTCCACAAAACAATAACATCTTCTCTGAACCCATAAGCATCCCACCCCAGCCCCGCTTCACCTGGCCACCAGGTTCTCTGTGCTTATACTTCCTGGACACCGCCACCTCCCTGGGAAATTCTTCATTGGGGCTTTGCGGGAAGTGAAGTGTGAAGAAGCATGGGATGAAGGATGGGGAAGCAGAGCCAGAAGGGCTCAAGACCAGGCGCCTAGAAGAAGAGGGTCCCAGGTTGCCTCCTCCACCGCCAAGAACCCTCAGCTCCTGGTTACAGTGCTGGCTCCCAGCCCTGCTGGTCAGCCGGACTGGCTGAGACCCTCCCCAGCCTGGTCCAGCCCACTCCTCTCCAACTCCCTGCCCTCCATGAGCAGCAAAGTCCAAGACAACCCCAGGCTGGGTCTCCAGCGCTGATCCCATATGGGGCTCTCCCACCCACCTCTCCATCTCAATCCACATCCTCCCTCACTCTCACCCACAACCCTGGGCCAGAGGTGTCAGGTGCCCCAGTTGTAGAAAGTGCTGAGGTCCAGGGAGAGCTGGAGTGGGAGAGACAGAGTGGCCATCAGCTGGCAGGGGCAGGTGCAACTTGAAGTCACATCTGAGCCACCATGGTCTCCACCCACCCCAGGCAGCTTCAAGAGGGGAAGAGAGGGTGCTCCCCCTACACCTTCCCCACTGCTGCCACATTGAAGAGATGGCTAGTACTTCCAGAAGAGAAACCCCTGTCTCCAAAGATCCTGGCACCCCAGTTTCCAGGTCCTCCACCTATTCTCACCCCACAACCGCCTGCCTGCCTGCCTGCCTGCCTGCCCTCCTCCTCCAGCTCCTCCCCACGCAGCACCTATCCTGTCCCCTAACCCCATCCCCTCCCCTGCAGGGATCCTAGCCTGGGAGCACAGCAGGCTTCTCCCGGTTCCCCCCGCCCATCACCCCCACCCAGTTTCCTCTTCTAGAACACTGGCCAGCCTAAAACATCTGGGCAGGCAGTCCTGGCCCAAGTCCTGGATTGGGGGTTGGGGGACAGATACTGAGGTCAGCTCTGTATGGATTCTCCAGCCTGGGAACGGTGGCAAGCAGGGCATCAGAGTCAGAGAAGAGGAGGGGTGGAGGGAGAAGGAGGAGAAGGGGAAGGCAGCTGCCCCTGTCTGTTCATTAACCACCTGGATTAGCCATTTCTACCCAGAGGGATGAGGAAGGAGTAAGGGCTAGTGGTTGGAGAGGACAGAGGGGGCACTCCTGCCAGACTGTGCCCATGGGCAAGGGAGCAGGGCCCATACTGAGGAGTGGAGATGGGAAAAGTGCTTTGAACCCTAACCTTACAAGGCCTGCCAGCCCCTCCCTGCAATCAAGGTCAGAGCTCAGGGAGCTAAGTGAGCCTCTAGGAGAAGAAAAGTGCCCTCATAGCAGCTCAAGTGGGTGACAAGGAAAGAGATGAAGAAGAAAAAATACTCATGCCCCCGCAATGGGCAGGCAAGTAGCAGAAGAGACCCCCAAGCTTCTCCCTCCCTTGGTCCCTGTGTCCCTCCCTACTTCCCCAGCTGGCCTCAGTCCCAAGCAGCCACTGACACCAGCAACTTCCCCAGCAAACAAAACTCCTTCTGACTGGTCGCTCTCTCAGAGCAGGGACAAGCCGCACCCCAGACATCCCTGCCAGAACCACAGAAACATCTGAAGACAGGGGACTGACAAGGTTGGCCTCTGAACAGCTTGCCTAACCCAGAGACATGGGACCAGGCAGGCTGACCTCACCTTCTCCTAATCTGATCTGTGGTCTTGACAGCATCAGTGTCAACAGCCCAGCAGCCCTGGCCCGCTTCATTTCCCTCTACACACAAATCCACACGCACACTTACACACATGTACACCATCACACGCGCATACTCACTCACTCACCTTTCCTGCAGGAGCCACTAAGTGAGGTGGGTGTCTGAGCCAAGGGACTCCCAGGACTGGGGCGGTGGCCAGTGGCAGAGGCAGCAGCTGTGGCTGGCAAGAAGCTGGTTTCCCAGAAGAAGGCAGCGAGTGAGCCTGTGTCCAGGCAGGGAGCGGGGTGCAAGGAGCAGAGCTGGTCCCAGGGCCACTGCTGGGAGCAACTGAGCAGAGGGCTCTGCTAGTCGGGTTCCCTCCCAGGCCAGCCCAGGGGGCGGGCCAACAGTGCACCGCCTCCTTCCCGGAGTCAGCCAGCAGTGGGCCCCCTCCACCAGCCATGGCCTCCTTTAACCCCTGCAGTGCTCTGCTGGCTGCACTCTAACCGGCTGTGGCCAGGCCCTGGCAGGGCGCAGACACCTGGGGCAGGAGATCACCAGGGAATGTGGCTGCCCCTCCTTCAGCCACTGGCCCAGCAGCCTCCCTGGGGACAGGAGGGGCAGGGCCAAGAAGGCTTGGGGGACAGGGGTGGGGAAGTGGGCAGGGAGGGGTCAAGACTCCATAGAAAAGACACAGGTGCAGAGAAATGGCCAAAGGGCTGCTGGGTGGAGAAGAATGTTTGCTGAGATAGTGAAGATGATAATAATCATAATATAGCAACTCTTAGCTTTTCTACAGCACTCTGCTCTATGCTGTTTCCAACTCATTTTGTGACTGGAGGCCAGGAATCTCACTTCTGAACCTGCTTTTTTTTTTTTTTTTAGCTGTCAAATGTGAGATAGTAATCTCTGCTGTTTTCTCTGGGCTGAGTTAGGACATTTGTGACTGTACATTCAAAAGTCATTTAGGCTGAGCTCCAGTGAAGGAAATACATGCTTCAACTCTCTTTGAAATGGACCAAAAAATAAGATGGATTGACGGAAATGTGATAAAGCAAATATATTAAAGTGTTCATTGTAGAATCTAGGGAGTTTACCATATAATCATTTCAACTTTTGTACATGCATGAAGTTTTCCATAATAAAAATAATGGGGAAAGTGATGTGAAAAGTTTAGAGCACCATGTGAATGATAAAAGTGAAGAAGCAGATAGGATTATTTAGAAAGGAAGGGGAAAGTTATTTGCTCCACACCTATCAGACGCTGGGCACTAACGGCCATTAACTCTCACTTAGTCTTCTAATCACCCGGTTACTACAGCTGAAGATCGTGACCTCGGAGCCCAGAGGTGACTTGTGGAAGTCCAGGCCACACGGTGTGGAGGACCTCACACCTGAACCTGGCTGACTCCAAAGCCGAGCTCGACACCACTCAGACATCCAGAGGTTGAAAGGCCCTTCCTTCTCTTCCCCATCTGGGCCAGTGGCCTGCATCTCTGAGCCTCAGTTTCCCCTGCAACACAAAGGTCTTTAAGAACTTTTCCAGTCCTAACACACACAAATTTTATTAATTCAGCCAAACCCTTCCCCAAGCTTCAGTTTTCCCCAGAAGTACAACGAGAGGGGAGTCCCTGAGAGGGGATAAGATTTTGGAGCATGTGGGGCCAGAGCCACAGGGAGATGGCCAGCGCTTTGGAGGGCTGGCTCGCCCCCAATCAGGGACAATGAAACCCTTGGGGATGGGGAGAAAAGGACACCTTCTTGGGACCTTATACGGGGAGGGCAGAGATAGAAGCATCATTCCCCTCATCGTCTGCCTCCAGAGCAAGATTTCATCCTCTCCTAGCTGGAAAGAGGGTCTGGGTTCTGAGTCCCAAATTCCAGCATCCAGAACCCACCAGCCTCAATAGCAACCTCAGTCTGTGAGAGTGTGGATGCTGTGCACAAATGGCAAGGATGGTGAAAGCAGAGGGACTATGGGGACACTTGGCCTAGTCCTCCCTAGCCGTCGGCCCAGCCTCAAACCAAGTCTCCGACTCACTGGCCCCAACTCTGGGGCAAAGGTGACCCCAGAAACATTATCCTCCTTAACCCCTACCCGCCACCCCTACTGCAGACTAAGGGCCCCTCTGGGGCTTAGGTCAGCTCCGCTTAGGTGAGGGAAGTTAGAGGATCCTGGGCCAGTTTCAGCTCTCTAGAGGTGGATGTGGGAAGTGTGCTATAAAATTAGAATTCCTCCCACTAGCAGGTACCCAGAACAGCAGAATGTTCCATCTTCCCCTTCTCTTCCTTCCAACCCACATCCATATTATCCCAACTGACATCAAAGGGTCCCAGCTCCCCAGTGTCTGCCACTTCCAGTCCGAGCTCTGCAGTGGAACATCCCGGCCTTTCTAACCTTCTCTCCCTCCATCCCCCAACCTTGATGGTCAGGCCTTTCTCATACACCATTCTCTCTCCTCCCTGTCAGCATTCAGGGCTCAATTCAGAAGCCATCCTCCCTGGATCCTTCTCCAGACTCACCACTTGGAGGGCACTGTCCCCTCCTCTGAACACCTGGGACTTCTGTGGCTCACTATCGCCCTGACATGCAGTGGGTCAGATGCACTTTTATGGTTCCCATTTTTGGAACGATGAGGGATTCGTTCATTCTTTCCCTACCCCTTTCCTCATTTGTCCAGTGCCCAGCATAAGGTTGACACACAGTAGATTCTCAGTAAGTGCGGAATGAAAAAATGAATGATGAAGAGATGGATGGATGGATATTCAGTTCATGATTGAATCAAAGGGCATTTTAAAATGCTTAATACAGCACTAAGCCATACCAAAGATAATCCTATGAAGACTTTTATATTTGAAGCTATATAATCGCAGGCAGAAACACGGGCTTTGCTAGGACCCAGGACATCCCAGACACATCCCACAAAGGTCTGTGGCAGATTGGGCAGGCGGAGGGCTGGGGGTGCTGGAAGACCCTTCCTCCAGCCATTCTCAGGAGACTTTGGAGGTTACACTGTCCATCCCCTACCCCATCATCACCCTTCTTTCCAGCCTGTCTGCTCCAGCACCTGGGTATAGAACTATAAACCCAGCAAGTCCCTTGAAACCTTAAGAAAGTCAACAAGCTAGAGGATTTCACAGAAAAAGAGCAGCCTTCTTCCTTAATTCTAAGAGCTGCTCATAGCCCATCATCTATCCTCAGCTCTCCCCAGTGTCAGTTCCACCATCTCAGTCTCTCTCTCTCTCACACACACACATACACACACAGACGCACATACTCTCTCTCTCTCTCTCTCTCTCTCACACACACACACACACACACACACACACACACACAGAGTGAGAACTGCTTTCTGAACAAGCCTGCTCAGCCCCCTGGCTCCCTCCTCCCAATTCTTCCTTCCAAGCCCCTAAGGACCAGGGTTCCCAGTGTCTCCACTTCCCATCCCCAGCTTCCTCCCCACCTCCTTAAGCCAACCCATGCCCCTCTCCTTGTCCCTACATCCCCCCTCCCACCCAAATGCAGGACTGCACATCTGGTTCCAGTTGTGGTTGGTCCCTTCAAGGGTAGGCCTGGGGGTTTCTCATAAACCTGAATAATACCAGCCTTGGAGCCCGATGGAACTGGGGTAAGGGAGGGCAGGAGGCTGAAGGGGTGGGGGAGGGAGAAAAGACAACAGCAAGAGGTGAGGAGACGCAGAACCGAGAAAGGAGATGGCAGTGCCTGGCATCGAGCAGGCGCCCAGTGGATGCCTGTAAGCTGCAGACAGAGGCTGCAGAAACAGATGGCAGGAGAGCCAGGAGCAGAGAGAAAGGGACAAAGAGGGTATCAGAAACGGAGACCCAGAAGGAGGAAAGAGATGGAGCTGGGGGTGGCAGGACAGAGCCTGGAGCAACAGAGACGCCATTGAGGAGAGCAGGGAGCAATGAATTGTGTGTGTTGGGGCCAGGTGCTGAGTTAGGCACTTCCACTGGAAGAGAAGGGACGCAACAGAAAGGGGACAAAGGACACAGAGAAGCAGAGAAGAAAGGAGAGGAGAAAGTCAAGAGAAAGATGGGGCAAGGTCCAAGCTTCGTGAATCCAGTTTTCCCTGGCCTCTCAGCCCCAGCCCCACCCAGGGCCCCTCAGTGGCAGGGACAGGCAGGAGAGTTCAACCCAGAGATGCCTTCATTTGTTCCTTCATTTCACTTTAATCAACATTTAAGCTCCTGCCCTGCACCAAGCTTTTCCCATGTGCACTCCACACAGATGCCCGTGAAAATGTGGGAGTGGCTATGATTCTCACCCCAGTCTTAGAGATGGGCTCAGAGCAGTGAGGTTAAGCAAAAGCACAAAGTGGCTAATGAAAGAGACAGAATTTGAATCCAGCTCTTCCAACTCAAGACCATGTCATCATATGACACAACTAGGAATTCCAGGTCCCAGCACCACCTCCGGAGGGCACCACATCACCTGACCCCCACGCTCAAGGGGCCAGACACTCAGGTTCTTACAGCACTAAGGAGAAGTTCCTCTGAGCTGGGCTAAAAGCTGACAAGATTCCCAGCAGGGAGGGGTCGGTTCCCCAAATCATCCTGTGATGGGTAGGAAGTGTTAGTCTCTAGGGCAATTACTGGAGCCGCCTCCTCTAGCACCCTGGGCCCTCACTCTCTTCTTCCCCGTCCATCACAAAGAAGGCAGGGCCACATGCCCAGGTCCCAAAGGGAGAGACCACTGGGGCACAGCTCTGCTTTCTTCCCAAGATGTCCTGGGGCAGAGGCTATTCTGGGCCTCTGAATCCTGCTAGGCCCAACACACGCCGTAGAGAGCCAGGCCCTGGGGGCCATTCTAGGCATTCAATGTCTGTGCATTTGAACTGCACCTTCCCTCTTCTGACCATGCTGTCCCCCCTACAGCTAGGGATGAGTTTGGACTGTCTCCCAGGGTGCTTCCATCTCAGGATCACCCCCTATTGGGCCCCCCTCACTAGGACTCACTCCAAAGATGACCCGAGAAGCCACATTCACCCTGCTGCCCTGAAGCCTCCCATCCTTGCCTTTCCTTCCTAATGTCAGGTCTTCTTCTATGTGTCATCCTCAAAACTCAGGCCAGAAGGAGGCAGGAGTAGGGGCACTCCCTGCTCACCACTGTGTCCTCTATGACATCTCATTGGCATGTATTTGCATTTGCATCCTCTCTCAAAGTGCAGAAATGTGCACAGCACCAGGCCCTTTGCTGCACACCCCCACCTCAGGAAGGAGAAGTGCTGGGCTTTCCACATTCCAGCTTCCTACTCAGATTTGTACCATAGTCTCGGGGCAGAGGATGGAAAGGGAAGGAGAGTCAGGGGAAAACAGCCTACCAACAGCTTATCCCCAAGGCACACACTGGCAGCCCCTCCCTCCTCTCACCCTGCCTGTTTCTAGCCAGAAGAGCACTTGGGTCCAGCACCAAGAGCCTCAGACTGGGAGTCAAGGCCTCAGGCTCCAGCCCAACTCAGCCTCCAATACCCTTGATGATCAGAGGAAAGTCTCAGGCCCTCTTGGCTTCAATCTCCGCATCTGATGGCCTTAAGGTCTCTTGGAGATGCCCAGTAACATGTTTCTAGGCAGGTGTTGGTCCTTGGCAGAAAGTACTGCGCATAAATCCCCTGTCTCCCCTGAGAAGCACAATTTTAAAGCAGGAAGGACCCTGGGGCTCTAGCTGCCTCCAAGGCAGGGTTTCCCTTGGGTCTATCCCTGCAAAGACCACTGGTATCAGCCTGGATGCCTTCAGGGAGCCCTTCTTCCCGTAGCATCACACCTACCATCCCAAACCCATTATTTTGAGGCTTCTAGACCGGATAACTGGGGAATCCCCAGACCTAGACTATCTGTATCTCAGGAAGGTGTTGGCAGGATCCCTGATGAAATTCCTGGAGACAAGAGAGAAAGCTGAGTAGATTCCTAGCCAGCAAGCAAACGGTGTTGATGAATAGATCAATGTCAACTTCCTGACTTGCCAAAGGGCTATGTCCTCTGCCCTGGCTTGTTCAACATACTTATCAGTAACTTAGGTTACAACTTAGAAGGGAGGCTTACCAAGCACACCAAGGAACAACAACAACAAAAAAAAAGCACAAGGAAAAGCTAAGATGCTGAAGTGAACTGAAATGCAAAGCTGACTTTATAAATGAGCCAGAATTAGCAAGGGAACATTTTATTTCTCTTGGGGTAATGACCAAAACAAGGGTTCTGAAGTCATAAAAAACCTGAACCAATAATAGTTCATACAGTAAAAGGTCTAAAATTTATTGAAAACAGAAATTCAGTTTAGCTAACAGTAGGATACGCTTGCCCCCAAAAGGCACAGGCACTTTTGACTATATTCATGGAGGTATAGCATCTAGACCAAAGGAGATAAGAATTCTACTCTACTCCACCAGACACCATCAGAAATGTCAGTTTCTTTTCTGTACCCTATATGCCAAAGAGCATCCAGAGGAGGACAGCAATAGACACTCAGTAAATATTTGTTGAATAAAAACCACAAAGAAAGGTTAAAGAAACCTAGTCCAATTTTTGTTTCAGATAGTAAAGAACACAGCAAGCACCATCAACTCCTTGAAAAAATTGTCTTGGGAAAGTGAACCATGGCAAGGGCCACGCCCAAGTGCACCTCTGCTGTCTCTCTGCCCCTTCATCTGGGAACTCCTTGAAGCCTAAGGCCATTTCCATTCATCTTTGAATGGCCAAGAGGCAGAAACTACCAGGAGCAGCTGCTAGGAATAGGATAACATCCTGACAAGGCCAGGCCTGTGGGCCCCGGTCAGTGGGGAGCGTGCTGGCCACACCCCGAGAGCTGACCTTTAGCCAAGCTGGCTGCTGGGCTGGGGGAGGTGAGGAGGCCTGGCTGGTGGCAGAACACTTGGCTCACACGTGCTGTCCCAGGCAGGCCCTGGTGCTGGCCAGCTGGCTTCCCACTCCCTAGGCCTCCCCCTCTGCCACCATCTAGTAGTCCTGTGGGGACCCACCCCAGCTGGGCATCCTCGTCCAAAGCCCAGAGCTGTCCACTGGCCCAGGTCCAAGTTTGGTTCCTCTCTCTCCTCTTCTCTTCCTTTTTCTGTTCCCCTCCCTCCTCTGCTGTCACCTGCACAGCCCTCTTCCTCCTCTGCACTCCTCTGCGCAGCACCTTCCTTCCCCTCCCCTGCTTTAGTTTACCCCTCACCCCACACTCCTTCTCCCTAAGCCCATCCTCCAGGGCTCTGCTCATGGCCATTCTCCCTGCCCCGGGCTCCTAGGGAAAATCTCCCCATTGCCGCAGCCTCCTCCGCTCCCTAGAGTTTTTAGTGATGTAGCACTTTCAGGGTTGGAGAATGCTGGAGACTTCCCTCCTGAGGACTTGGGATCTGCTCCTATAGAAAATAATCATCACAGGCCGGGCACGGTGGCTCAAGCCTGTAATCCCAGCACTTTGGGAGGCCGAGACGGGCGGATCACGAGGTCAGGAGATCGAGACCATCCTGGCTAATACGGTGAAACCCCGTCTCTACTAAAAAATACAAAAAAATAGCTGGGCGAGGTGGCGGGCGCCTGTAGTCCCAGCTACTCGGGAGGCTGAGGCAGGAGAATGGCGTAAACCCGGGAGGCGGAGCTTGCTGTGAGCTGAGATCCGGCCACTGCACTCCAGCCTGGGCGACAGAGCGAGACTCCGTCTCAAAAAAAAAAAAAAAGAAAGAAAGAAAATAATCATCACCTTGCTCCACTTTGAAATGGGGTGCTATCCCTCCGGGGGAAGGGAATCACAGAAACCTGGCCCCATCCTACCAGGAGTGGAGAAGAGAGCCTAGGCTTTGGAAGTGCACCGACCACATCTGAAGCTGTGTAACCTCGAGCAAGTTATTTCACTGCCCTGAGTACTGAGTGTAAGATCTGGCCCAGAGCAGCTCTCCATAAATGTTAGCTCCCTCAACATTCTCCTTCTTCAAAGACGCCATCACCACCTCCATCCCAGAATTACGATTCATCTCTCTCATGTATCTGCCTGCTTAATAATGCTCAGAGTTAGTGAGTGTTTCCCAACTGACATACGGTTCCTAGAGCTTTGTGAGGATTAACTCATTCCAATCCTGCCAACACCCCATTGGGTATTGATCTTTATGAACCCCATTTTACAGAGGAGGAAACTGAAGTTCAGAGACATCAGCTACGTTTGCTACTCCTCTCCTAACTACAGCAGCTGCAGCAAGCCAGCAGGGCCTCAGGGTCTGGCTGGACCACATTCCAGTATATCAGGGCTCTCCTTGACCTGACAGGGGCTCTCCCGCCCCTACCTGCACACCCCAGGCCCTCAGGGTTCCCTCTCCATCCTCAAGGTCTCTCCCACCACTGGGAGAAACCTGCTTCCTGGAACCTTTGGTTTTGCTTCAGGGAACAAACCTTCCCAAAGCTTTATTCAACACACACACACACACACAGAGTCATGCAATCACTGGAAGCCTCCCATAGTGGTGGCATCACAGGCTGGACGTCCCCAGGTTTTTCAGTTTCTGTACTCTTCTACATGGCAGGTACTCAGTGGTTCTTTCTCTGGTTCTCATCCTTTTCCAATTGGCTCCGTCCCATCTATCACTCACCCCTTCATTCCACAAGTACTTTCTAAGTGCCCGCAGTGACCCAGGCCCTGTGAGGCCCTCCAGACAGAACACGAACACAGCCAGGTGGGCCCCTGCCCTCAAGGAGCACTTGATCTAGGAGAGGGAGCCACTGAGGGAACAAACACGAACACATGACACAAATCACAAATCACAAATCACACTGAGTGACCTGAAGGGAAAGAACATGCGGCTGGAGGGAGAGACATTTAGATTCCAACAGCTGATGGGCACTTAACATGTGACAAGCCCTGGCACAGCCCCAGTGCCTGCATTCATCATTCCCTCCCCTCCCCTCCCCACACCTGGGAGTAAATGTTATTCTAACCCTACTTTGTGCAGTTGAGGGAGCTCAGACTCAAGAGGTGAAGCCACTTGTCCAAAGTCAATGATAATGAGACAGCAAATAAGCAGGGGTGATAGGACTTGATTCCCAAGTTCGTACTCTTAACCACTATGTCATTTGCCTCTAAGAGGCTCAGAGAGGGTTCATTAAGGCCCACTTCCCAAACCGGTGACTCTCCCACGCCACACACACACACACACACACACACAAGCCAGCAGCAACCTGCCCAGTGCAGAAGGCAGCAGGCCCAAATGCAGCATTGGCTTCACCAAGACGGCGGTCCCCAACCTCCAGACTCTCAGCTCGTTCTCCCACTCGGATGGCTTGGACACTTCACCTTTACCCTGGTAGGCTTCAAGGTGGCTGAGGGACTGGCTAAAACAACGTGAATGGGGCTGATGATGACCCCTTCCCAGCAGGGCTTGCTTGAGAAACGGTTCCTTATCTCATGGATGCGAACAGGGTTGGGGCAAGAAGGGTCCCCAAATCTGGGAAACAATCACTCCAAGCCCTCCCCAAGGCCACCCAATCAAGGCTCACAAAATGTTGAGGCTTTAGAGTTGAGCAGCCGAATCCTCTCCTCGTAATGACGTGGAAACGAGGCCCAGGGAGGACAAGGAGGGAGTCCCAAAATCACCATAGGGAGAAGCTCAATGATGTCAACCCTAGACAGGGCTCCAGCTCCCAGCCCAGTGCTCAGGCTCTGCATCACACTGGTCCCCAGGAGGGGAGGTGTTAGCCTGGCCATCTGGGGATGGAAGCAAGAGCATCACGTCCGTTTCTAATGTCCATGAAGAGGGAAAGAGCAGCTTGGGCCCCTGGGGTAGTGAGGGATCTGCAGAGCCTGGATGAAGGATGCTCGGGCCAGGAGCAGCACAGTCCTGCCCTCCACTAGATGATCCAAGCAGAGGCTGGGGCGGGAGGGGTGGGAGAGTGAGGGGCAACAGCTAGAGCCCCTCCCTCTGGGTGCTCCTCACTAGGTACCCCATGGGTGACTGTTTTCTTGGAACATTGTGTTCAGGCTGTAAGCCTTGGCTCAAGCAATCTACCCTGGCAAATCTCCAGCTGCCTGTTTAATAATGTACAGCCAATCGGCCATTAACTGCAAATTAAAAATATAAAAAGAAAGAAAGAAAGAAAAGTCTGGTGGTTATTTTTGTTGTTGTTGGCTTTTGGGTTTTTTCTTCCAAGTACTTGGTGGTGGTTGTGAAAAACACTCAGGCCAATCATAGCCTGCCCTGGCTGGGGGACCCTGGCAGGTTCCACTTGCCTTTGCCCACTCCCACCCACCCCACTGAGCCCAGGCGCCAAACAGCCCGCTCCCATCTCCACAATCCTGGTGACACCCTGGGTCAGCTACCCTAGCGGAGCTACAGGGTGGCCTAGGAGGACCGAGGGAGGGGATGTGGGATATGCTGGCAGGCAGAAGGAGTCCAGCTCTAAAGGGGCCAGTGCTTCCTAGGAATTCCACTCCCATCTGGCCTGTGTCAGGAGCAGAAGGTAGAGCTGGCATGACCCAAGCAGGTGTGAAGAGCTGAGTAAGACACCAGGTGGCCAGCTGTCCCCCTTGGGTCCCTCTCTTGGGTTTCAGCTGCTTTCCATGTGGGATTCAAGATTTGTGGTCAGATCAGGGGAGCTCAAAAGCAAAAGACTCAGGAGAGCATTTAGGGCCAGAAGGGGAGACACTAGTCCTGTAAGAAGATTCAAACAGAATGGTCCTGGGCCATCTGCAGAAACTGGCCTGGGCTAATAAGCCCGCCAGGCTCTCCTTGCCTCTCCAGCCTGGCAAGGTGCTGCCTCCCCAAACATCTAAGCAGAGCAAGGCAGTGCCACATGTGGAAAGAGGCAGGAGCCAGGGGCTAGGCTCCTATGGCTCTACTCTGGTTCCCTGGTGACCCTGCCCAGTCTCATGCCCTCTCTGGGTCTCCATCTTCTTGCTATGCTGAAGTGAATGAGCTGCAGTCTCCCATCCTGCGTGGGAATGTCAGCCAGAAAGGGACTGCCAAGGTGAGATGCAGCGCAGCCAGCACGGACCCTAATCCTGATGATGACAATGGTGATAGCGATGAAGCCGATGATGATGACGGAGCTATCATCTATGGAGCTCTTAGGGTGCTCCAGGTACTCTATCTGGCTTATTCCTCCTGGTAACTAAGCAAGTACTGTGATTCTCACCATGATAAACAGGAAACTGAGCTTTGAAGAGGTTGTTGCTTCTCCCAATGTCACAAGGCTAGGGAGTGATCAAGGCAGTAGTTGGACTCAGGCCATCTGGCCTCAGGGCTCTTTACCATGCTGCCTTAGAGAGTCCAGTCAAGGAGAGTGGCACAGACCTCACCATCAAGAGCCTCAGCAGCCCTTCCTGCCCTACCTACACATCATGCTGCTGGCCTCTCCTTCCACCATCCAGCCTCCTTGGGCCTTTGCTTCCCTTGTGTTCCCTAGACCCCCTGTGGGCTTCCTGCACATATGCTGCTCACACACTCTCGTGAGTAAAGGACCCAAAGATCCACACTGGCAGACACTTGCCCCCACACAGGCACATTCCCACACATATACATGCACACAAGGGTCCTCAGACACGCAAAAGATCCATGCACACACTTCCATGAACATACATGCACACACACAGGCACACTCGTGAGCTCCATCCAACAGCGCCTGGGTGCAGGTACCCATGGGCTGTCTGGGCAGGCAGAGCTGGACAGGTGTCCGCCATAGTCCCCGGGGGGCTACTCCAAAGGGGAGAAGCTGCTGGCTAATAACACTGCGGTGCATTCCTGGCACCTCAGCACGTTCCAGCCTCGGTGTCTCACCCCTGTGGGCTCCACACCCGCAGTGCTAACTGGGAGGAATTGCAGCAGGTGGCACCACCAACACAGGCGCCCTGGCCAGGAACCAGCTGCTCTCCCTTCTAGCCAGCTTCTCCCTCTCGAGGGGCCCCAGGCCCATGTGGGCCTCAGTTTCCCCTCAGAGACATCCACACAGGGAAGGAGGGGAAGGTCTGTATTCATCCTGAGAAGGGGGCCCAAACAGAAGCCTTCCTCCTGCACAGCGCCCGTCCACCACCAGTCCCTCCAAGCTTGGCCAACACACACCGCACTGTACTGCCTCAGGCACCAAGTCCTCAGTGCCTGGGCAGAGCCTGGGCAGCCGGAGGTTACAGAGCCCCTCCTAAGCAGTGGGAGGCGGTCAACACCTTATCTCATCATGACTGTGGTCATTTGACAGGCGAGGGGACTGGAGTTCACTGAGACAGGACCCAGAATGTGAACCCAGGTCTTTCAAGTCCTCAGCCAGGGGTCTGTCCATGGCCTCAAACAATCCTCCCTCCTGGTCAGCTCTTGGAGTTGAATATTTTCAGTGACACTGGGTAGATCAGGGAAAATGTCCCTCTCAGGGAAAAAACTCATGTTCATTATAGGCTCAGAGACGGGGGACTCTCAGCACACACAAACAGGC
Source organism: Theropithecus gelada (assembly GCF_003255815.1). Classification (NCBI taxonomy): domain Eukaryota; kingdom Metazoa; phylum Chordata; class Mammalia; order Primates; family Cercopithecidae; genus Theropithecus; species Theropithecus gelada. The sequence continues at coordinate 94,569,103 of NC_037680.1, forward strand.
GATGCTCCCACAGTGTCAGGCATCTGGGGCCTCCGCAGCTGCCTTGAGGTGGGAGGGGTGTCCTTGGAACAGGAGATTGGAGGATATGAGCCCTCCCCCACCCCACCAAGTCCCAGAGTCACAGAGGGCTCTGGAAGCCTTGGGAGCTGTGAAGTCAGAGAAAGGGGGTCCCCCATCCAGGGGTCAAGAGGACGGGGTCTTTGAATTTTGTTTTTTTGTTTGTTTGGCTTGGTTAAAAAATTTTTTTTTTATAGAAACGGGGTCTTGCTACGTTACCCAGGCTGGTCTCGAACTCTTGGGCTAAAGGGATCCTCCCGACTCAGCCTCCTAAAGTGCTGGGACTACAGGCATAAGCCACCACACCCGGCCACTCTTGAACTTTGGGCTATGGATCAGGATGAAGGGCTGAGACCTGGGGAACAAGGGAGGCTTCTGGAGGGAACATGAACAATAAAGAATCCTGAGGGGCACAGCAGAAGGGGGAGTAACAGGCACACAGAAGAGTCAGGCAGGAAACAGAAAGAACAAAGAAATAAAGACAGGGAAGGGGATCTGAAACACCCAAAGGAGCAACGTTGCAGGGAGAAGATGGAGACGCAGGCACTGGAAAGTCCTGTGGGATCCTGGTGGTCCCAGGGAACAGCCCTCACTTCAGTCTCTTTCTCCCCCTGTAACATGACAAATGTTCTAGGGCTGCAGTTCTAAAGTCTGTGGACACCCACATACTCACACACTCACACACACACAACTCACACACATGCACCGCTAAATCTCAAGTTTCCCTCTGGGCAGCTCAGTCAATGAGGTCTAGAGCTGTCCCAGGCACTTCTCCAATGAGAACACTGCAGCCCACAGAAGGGCTGTGGCTTCCCCCAGAGGTGCCTTGGATCCAAGGGAGATCGTTGGGAAGAGGACCTATGTGTCCCCATGGCCTCAGTTTCCCAGAAGGCAACAAGACCAACCAGTCAAACTGAGGCATGAGGCCTCCTAAGGAAAGGAAGGAGAGGAAGGAAGCAGCTCAGGGACTCTGGGGCGTGACTTTCCCAGCCCCAAGGAGACAGGATCAGGGAGGGTCACAGCAGTGACCCAAGCTTGACAGCAGCTCAGAGAGGACAGGACCTTGGCTGGCAATGAAAGCACAGGCTGGGGGCACAAGGAGCAGGACCACGGTGTGGAGCGCAGCTGAAAGACGGGGTGTGTTCCCATGAGGCCACCCTCTGGGCGGCCTGCCCCCACCCGGGTAAGGCAGCTGTGCTTCCCAGAGCCCAGTGGCCCCATGGTGGCCAGCCCCTTCTGAGCCAGCCAGGCAGCCTTACATGGACTTCTCAGGGATATGGTATTTATGAGATGAGGCATCCAGCGAAGCAGCCGTGTGAGATCCCCCTCCCTGCCCAGCTTCACCCCAAGGTGCCACGCTCCTCCCACTGTCTCTGCACACACACCCAGCCCCTTCCAGTGCCCCCTCTCCTTCCTGGGGACAGGGAGGTGGGACTGGCAGGCTAAGGCTGTACATGAGAGGGGTCCAGACACTGGACTCCTGATTTCACCAGGAAATAAGGACCCATCAGAAACAGTCAGTATGTATCACCAATTGGTCGGTGAAGGTGGTGCCAATGATATATGTCAATACATGATTACTATGGAAATAGACAAAGGCCTGAGAGAGCGCAGTTTCTACGTTCTTCTGCCTGATTCAAAGAAACCAACCCAAATAAGACATTTTTGAGATAATTAGAGAAAATTGAACACAGACGGGGTAGTAGCTGATCATAAGAAATTATTATTAATGATGTTAACTGTGATAATGGTATTATGGTAATATTAAAATAAAAAGTCCTTATCTATTAAAGATGCATACTGAAGTATTTCAAGTAAAGTGATATAATGTCTGGGTTTTGCTTGAAAAATACCCCAGCAAAAAAAAAAAAGGTGGGGAGAAGAGGGAGAACAGATGAAACAAAAACAGCAAAAAGTGGATGGTTGTTGAAGCTGGGGATAGGTACAAGGGAGTTCATTAGACCATTCTTGGTACTTCTGTATAGGTTTGAAATCTCCCATAATAAAGAATTCACACACACACACACACACACACACACACACACACACACACCCCACGGAGCCCAGGCGCCAAACAGCCTGCTCCCATCTCCACAATCTGATTCCATGTTTCCTAAAGTGTGAGATTCAAGATGATCTTAGTTGGAAACATGGCTCAGCAATTTTATTTTAATATTCATGTATTTCAAGAAAAATTAAAAACATATAGATTAAACCCACAGTTTCTATCACTTAGAACAGATAAAAGGTTAAAAAAGCAAATCGGTTTTTTTTTATTTTTAATGAAGTGAGCAGTCATGTAGGATGGTGGTAACTGACATGGTCAAATGGGAAAGGAGAAAATGCTGGATGCCATTTGGAAACAGTGAGCTCTCCCAAGGTGCCCCCTCGTGGGAAGCTGACATGCAGTCCCACACAGCAGTCACGCACCCTCTTCCCAAACTGTCCTCTGTGTCCTGAGCATGCAGGCTCATGGCTACACAAGAGATATCGGTCACAGAGGAAGACCACGCTGGCGGTGGGTGGGTGGATGGCTGGAATGGAGAATGATGATGGTAAATGATGACGACAGTCGCTGTTCACCAAGGGTGGCTATGGACTAGTTCTTTACTTCCATTTTCTCCAATCCCCACATAGCCCTCATGGGTAGACCTAACCATCCATTTTACAGACAGGTAAAGTGTGACTGAGAGAGGAGAAGCGACCTTCTCAAGGCCCCAAGACCAATGGGTGGCAGAGCTGGGCATTGAACCCACATTTCTTTGATGCCCAAACCTGCACTTCTTGAACCACCCAGACAGGCAGGCAGGCAGGTAAGCAACCAGTCCAGCAGGAACCTGAGACCCAGCAGAGGGTGGGGTAGGGTTAGGGTGGGTTAGGGTAGTGCCCTGAAAAGGTTTCCTGCTTGCCCAGGTTTCTAACTCTACACCTCTAGGAAACTGAGGATGGGAGAATGAGGAACTCAGACCTTCTACAGGGTTCTTAACACCCGGAGATCCCCAGCCAGTTTTCGTGGCAGCCCAGGCCCCAGGCCACTGAGCAAATCTTGCCTCCCATTCTTGCATCTTCTCTCAGGACCGGGGTCCTGTGTCCCGGGATGAGACAGGTTGAAGGGAACCTAGTGCTGCACTGTGCGGGGAGGGGGCTGTTGGGACATCAGCAGCCCAGGGGTCCTGGTTTCACCCATTCCTTAGCTGTGTAATATAAGGCATGCAGCTTCACCTCTCTGAGACTCAGCTTCCCCCTCCTCCCCACCCTACTCTCTGTTCCTGCTAAAATGGAATGGTAGTAATAGCAACTTCTTCACGGGTTTTTTGAAGTATTTATCGACACAACTCACATAAAGCACTTAGGATGGAAGCTGGGGCCTTAGCATGGAACCTTAGCATGGAACCTGGTATCTTAGCATGGAACCTTAGCATGGAACCTGGTATCTTAGCATGGAACCTTAGCTTGGAACCTGGTGTCACCTTAGCATGGAACCCTAGCATGGAACCCAGTGCCTTAGCATGGAACCTCAGAATGAAACCTGGTATCTTAGCATGGAACCTCAGAATAAAACCTGGTATCTTAGCATGGAACCTCAGAATAAAACCTGGTATCTTAGCATGGAACCTTAGCATGGAACCTGCTGTCACCTTAGCATGGAACCTCAGAATGAAACCTGGTATCTTAGCATGGAACCTGGTGTCACCTTAGCATGGAACCTCAGAATGAAACCTGGTATCTTAGCATGAAACCTTAGCATGGAACCTGGTGTCACCTTAGCATGGAACCTCAGAATGAAACCTGGTATCTTAGCATGGAGCCTTAGCATGGAACCTGGTGTCACCTTAGCATGGAACCCTAGCATGGAACCCAGTGCCTTAGCATGGAATCTTACCATAAAACCTGGTGCCTTAGCATGAAGACTGGTGTCTAATTGCTTAATAAATGATAACCACTATTATTATTATTATGGACTATCCCACCCAATATCCACACTCAAGCCCTTTGGTATTCAAGGTTCTGATGAGACTGGCCTGAGGGAAGCAGCTGGGTGGGCAGCCGCCGGAGGACATGGAGGCAGCTGGACGCCTCTGTGGGTGGAGGGAGAGAGGGGCAAGTGGGGGCCTCAGCTCTAGCCTCTCCAGGAATGCGACTGGGGCTGAGAGGGTGGGGGTGAGGGGAGATGCCTCGCCGCTGAGGTCAGGCCCTATTCAGAGCTGGCAGAGTGTTTATCATCATCCTCACGTGTGAAGGGAGGAGGGCAGAGAGGGAAGCCGGCAGGAGGAGGAGGAGGAGGAGCAGCAGCTGCAGAGGGTCTGGGAGGGACTTTCAGTAGGGCCACCGCTGCACAGTCCCTCACCTACCCTTGCACTGGGGTCCTGGGAGACCTCACCAGTCTCTCCACTAATTCATCCAGTGAGTGGGGGGCAGAAGGAGTGTCCCCCACTCATGGACCCACCCAGGAACAGGATATCCACCCCACAGCAGTGCCATTTGCAAAGCTCTTCAGCAACCCTGCAAGCTAGGTGTTATTTTCATTATCCCTATCTTACATTTGAGGAAATTGAGGCTGGGGGTGGTCAAGCATGCTGCCAAGAATGCTCACTGATGCTAACCCCATCTCCTGGTCTCCGCACAGAACACAGAGGCAGCTGGATGCCTCTGAGGATGGAGGGCGAGGGGGGCCAGTGGGGGCCTCAGCCTCAGCCTCTCGGGAACACGGCCAGGGGTCGGACGCTGGCTTCCAGGGGTGGATGCAGGGCAGGGGGCATGTAAGAACAGATGTGGTCTTAAAGGGCACAGGTGGCCCATGCTGTTTTCCCAGGTCAATGCCAGGCAGGCTGGGACTCTAGCACCCAGCTCCTGATCCACCCCTCCAGACACACACCCCACCAGTGCGGGAATGCTCAGCCTTTCCCTGCCCAACACGACCATTTCCATCCTTGAGATTCCAATTAAGGGAGTCCCAGCTGCTCCTTCAGTCCCCTGTCCCCCTTCCCGGGTCCCCACCACCAGAGGACGACCCCTCCTTAGGACAACCCCAGTTCCCTCCAGCTGCAGTTCAATCTGTTTCCCCCTAGGCTGTCCTCCAAGAAGACCAAGAAAAGCATCTAGTTACCCTCAGGGACTGTCTGGTACCCACTCCTCTACTGAATCATGAACCACTCTGAGCCTCAGTTTCTCCTCATGGAAAAAAGGAAAACAACTGGCACCCAGGGAAGTAGTAGGATGCCAAGGCCCCATCAGTGAGGGAGGTCTTCGGGATGTATGTAGGGTTTTCCCCTTGCAGGCAGGCTCCTCTCTCCTTAGCTTCCCTGTCTCCCTCCCAAATCCTGGAAAGCTAAGTACTCCCTCTCCTCCCGTCCTCCCCCTGCAGCCTACAGAACTTCAGGGAACTCCGCCCAGTTAGGGAGCCTTGCTCAGTGGCTTTCCATTCAAATTCCAGAGGGTTTCCCACCACCATCTCAGGGTCTCTCTCTCTCTCTATCTCTCTCTCTCTCTCTCACACACACACACACACACACACACACACACACACACACGCAGGCTAAAGCCGCAATTCCTGCCTTGGCTCTGTGGTTGACCCACTTTGGTCTCTCGGTTACCCTCTTCCAAACTGATCAGATCAGAGAGAGAAACCACTTTGGTTGGCATCACCTTAGCCTCTCCCTGAAACGAAGAATATCCCAGGTGTGTCCCCAGGAGGAGTGAAAACTCCAGGTCCAAGTCCTGAAAGTATCTGAAGCCAAGCCCTGTGGAGAGGCATTCCCACTCTGACTTAAAGGCGGGCCTTTAAGATCCTCTAATCCCCTACATACCCTGGAACAATGCTTCTCCCATCTTACAAATGAAAGGAGAGATTTGCACAAACCCTCACAGAGAGCGGGAATCAAAGGTCACAGCTGAAAACAAAAGAGGCCAGGACTTGAATGATATACTTTTATCCCAAATGAGCCTGGTGGGACCCCCCCGCCATTCTTCATCCACCCCACCCATATTGATATAGAAAATGACTTCCATACTCCCAAGAAAAGAACATTCGCTGAGTGTAATGATGAGTTCTCTCTATCAACTTGACTAGGCTATAGCACCCAGTGATTTAACCAAACACTACTCCAGGTGTCGTGCGAAGGTGTTTTGTAGATGTGATTAAAGTCTACAATCAGGTACCTTAAGTAAAGGAGGCTAACCTTGAAAAGGTGGGTGGCCTCCTCCAATCAGTTGAAGGCCGTAAGAGCACAAACTGGGGTTTCCTGAAAAATAAGATATTCTGCCTTAAGAATCTGCAACATCAACTGTGACCTGAGTCTCTGGCCTACACGCTTCACACTTGTCAGGCCCCACAATTGTGTAAGCCAATTCCTTACAATAAATTTCATAATATGGGTTCTGTTTCTCTGGAGAACCCTGACGAATAAAGTGAGCAGATAAGAGAAGTCAAGAACTGGGCGGGTGTGGTGTCTCACGCCTATAATCCCAGCACTTCGGAATGCCGAGGCGGGCAGATCACCTGAGGTCAGGAGCTCAAGAGCAGCCTGACCAACATGGAGAAACTCCATCTCTAAAAATGTACAAAATTAGCTGGGTGTGGTGGCGCATGCCTGTAATCCAAGCTACTTGGGAGGCTGAGGCAGGAGAATCGCTTGAACCCGGGAGGCGGAGGTTGCAGTGAGCTGGGATCGTGCCATTGCACTCCAGCCTGGGCAACAAGAGTGAAACTCCATCTCAAAAAGAAAAAAAAAAAAATCAGGAACTATGGGTCCTACCAACATAAGGAGCTCCCATTGGCCATAGCTAGATCAATTGGATCCAAGAAAAAAAAAATGATCATCTGAGTTTATGATCCATAAAGTAAATGTCAAGGTGTCCATACTGACAATAAATAATTGAATAAATAAGTGAATTGGGGATAAGTCACCATTCTTTACAGCAGAATTCCAATTAATAAATGTAGAAGGAATGATGGAAAGAGAAAATCAAACACACCCAAATTGAGGGGCATTCTTCAAAGTAACTAACCAGCACTCTCCAAAAGTGCCAAACTCATCAGCAACAAAGAAGGACAGAGGAACTGTCCCAGATAGGAGGAGACTCAGGAGACATGATGACCACATGCAATGTGGGATCCTGGATTGGATCCTAGATCAGAAAAAGGGCAGTGGTGGGAACACTGGCCAAATTCTACTACAATCCTCAGATTAACATCAGATCAATGTGAATGTCCTGGTTTTGATAACCATGCATGGTTATGTAAGATGTCAGCATTAGGGGGAGTTGGGTGAAGGATATAAGGAAACTCTCTGTACTATTTTTGCAAATTTTCTGTAAGTTTAATCATCTCAAAATACAAAGTAACAAAACAAAAACTTGGGTCCTAAGGAAGACACAGATTAGGGTCAGATGAGAGTCGCAGGACAGTTTAAGAATTAAGTCCTTGGAAGGGGAGAGGAGTTCAACCTGAGAGGGTCCCAAGACACCCCCAGGAATCAGACAAGGGATGCTGAGACTAAGAGGGCAGAGGAGGAAGAATGCAGACCACCCAGGGAGCATGGCAAACAGAGCTGGCCCAGGGATAAGTGGCACAGGTGCTCCGGCATGGGGTCATCACCTGGAGAGAGCCAGACTGCATCCAAGGACAATAACCATACCGCTGCCACAACACCACAGCCATCACAGGTCACCGGCTACCACGCACCAGGAGTGGAAAAGCACTCTCCATACATCTAATCCTCACCACAAGACTGCAGGCAGGACTCATGACCCCAGCTTATGGACCAGGAAGCTGAGAACCTGTGCACTTCAGAAAATGGCCCAAGGCTACTCAGCGATAAGCAGGGGAGGCAGGAAGCAAATCACCTCTGATGTATATTTCCAAATAGCTAGACAAGAATAATTCCAGTGTTTCTAGCACCAAGAAGAGATAAATATTTAAGGTGATGGATATCCCAATTACACTGATTTGATCTTTACAAATTATATGACTGTATTAACCTATCATGTGAGCCATGAAAATATGTGCATCTACTAAAAAAAAAAAAAAAAAAAAAAGGCCAGGCTCAGTGGCTCACACCTTTAATCCTAGCACTTTGGAAGGCCTAGGTGGGAAGATTGCCTGAGCTCAGGAGTTTGAGACCAGCCTGGGCAACATGGTGAAACCCCATCTCTACTAAAAATACAAAAAAAAAAAAAATAGTCAGGTATGGTGGTGTGCACCTGGAGTCTCAGCTACTCAGGCAACTGAGGCACAAGAATCGCTTGAACCCGGGAGGAGGAGGTTGCAGTGAGCCGAAATCACGCCACTACACTCCAGCCTGGGTGACAGAGCGACACTCTGTCTCAAAATAAAAATAAAATAAAATAAAATTTCTTAAAAATCAGCTCTGACTCCCCAGGCCCCAAATCTTAAAACAAGAGACTTTGACTGTTTCCTGTCCAACCTTCCTCCTCACAATGTAAAACAGCTACTGAGAGCTCACCACCTCACAAGACGGCCGGTCCAGTGGAGAACATTCAAATTGTCTTCCCTGGAGGTTCGGCAGGCCTCAGTAAAGCAAAACACGACGAGCCAGTCCACGCTCACTTCCTCCACCCAACCCAACTGCAACCTCTGTCCTCAGACTTTATTCACAGAGGGGTGTTGATCATAATTGCTAGCATTTATCTATTGCTCTGAGCACTTCGTAGGCATTAATGCATTTAATTCTTACAACCATTTTATAAAGCAAAAACTGTTTATGACTATTACAGATCAAGAACTCAAGTCAAAAAGAGGCTGTGCAACTTGCCCAGTGTCAGAGATAGTGAGTGTTGAAGAAGAAAAGTCAGACTTGGAGTTCAGCTCAGATTCTCTCCCCAAGCCTCTCCCTAAGCCTGGGCTCAAGTCCCCGGTCCTGGTTCCACCACCTTACTGGTTGTGTGAGCGCATTGCTCAACCATCTGAGCCATTTCCTCCTCTGTGCCCTAGCGATTATATTAATACCTATCTTGTAGTGTTGCTGTGAGGATAAGATTAAATAGATCCTGTATGTGCAAAGATATAGGAGTTTTGGAAGCTGTGCACTGATGTGGAATTCAAGCCAGCATGAGTTCTGTATGCAGAAGAGGGCTCCAGGGCTTTCCTGCTGCTCCTCCAACCACATATGACCCCCGAGTCACCTTCCTCCCCTGCTTCCTCGAACAGGACATAGTCTGAACCCAGACACCCCTGGACACCCTCGCTTGGGTGCGCCGGGCCAGTGCCAGAGGAAACAGGCCGGGGGTTAATCTGTGACTCGCTCTGTGTTCCTCTGTGCCCCAAGACACATACACCCCTCTCCTCCTAATGGCCCCCCGCTAACATCCCACCCACCTGCCCGCTGCAAGGGGCATTGGCCAAGTCACTCATCAGCCAGGAGCCAGAACCCTGAGAGAGAGGTAGCAGGGGTGTCAAAGGTCCTTGGCAGGGAGGAGCAGAGAGAAACAACTGTGGCAGAAGGGGGCATGCATGGCCAGCAGGTGACTGCAGGCAGAGGAATCCACTGGAACAGGGTAAGGCAGCACGAACCACAGTCATTCCGTGGAGCTGCCCTGGCCTGCTGGCTGGTGGATTTCTGGGGCAGTTCGCTGCTTGTGATTTCTGGGGCACTTAGCTCTTTATTATGCTAGGATCTCAGAAGAATAGAACAAGAGTTATCTATTGAGCAAAAGCCTATCACATGCCAGGATTTTACCTACATTCTCTCTAATCCTCCCCCCAACCTTGCAAGGTCAGCATGATATCAGCAAGATATCAATGTCACCGTTTTTATACAGCTGAGGAAACCTGATTTCAGAGTGGGAGTGACTTGCCTGACACAACATGGTTCATGTAAATAGCAGAGTCAAGAGCCTCCTAAGCTGGAGGCCACAGGGACTCCAACTGCACGCACCAGGCCACATCTCCTGCTGTCCAGGCTCAGGAAGCGGATAGTTCTAGGTCAGTGGCTTGGGAGGCTCAGAGAACTACGACTGAGTCTGAGCCTCCAGGCAGAGCCCAGCAGCAGAGAATGCTGGGTTCTCATAAGGCATCCTGGGCCTCCCTCCATACCAGCAGGTTCTCTCAGCCAAGGTGGAGCCCCAGGAGGCAAGGAGCTGCCACTCCCCACTGCCAGGCTCACCACACCCCGGGAGGGGGTGATCCACCAGCAAAGGCCTCACTCTCCCTGCCTAGCCAGCTCAACGGGCACCACAGACCCCCGCCGAGCTAAAAGCCAGAAGCAGCCAGGTTGGCTGGTGTGGACCAGGGGTCTCCTCCCACCCCACTGACAGAGCTCCTAACCTGAACTGGACCTTCTGCCCTCCCCTGGCACCTCATCACGAACCCTGCCCTCCTAGATCCCTCACCTGCTCAGTGGGACTCCACTGGTCTTTGTTCCCTCTAGCACACTTCATTCAGCATCCTGTTCCACCAGGACCCCAGGACTTTCCTCTCCTCTCTCCCTCTCCATTCTCCATCTCCCATTTGCCCTTCTCTCTGCTCTGGGCTCCTACCCTCCCCCTCTGTAACTCCTCTGGTCTCTCAGATGCAGCAAACCCTTGTGTGATGTTTACACAGCCCCAGAGTCAGAAACGCTGAAAAATATGAGACCTTTGGGGAGCCACATTCCAGGAAAATGAGAAGCCAGTCACAGCTCAGTGTCTCCTCACCCCCAGCCTTGCCCCTCCCTGCTATGGGGAGCAGGCTGCGTGTGTGTGCATGTGTGTGTGTGTGTGTGGGCGCATGTGTAAGGAGAGAGACAGAAAGAGAGAGAGAGACTCAAAGATGTCAGGGGAAGTTAAAACTTCTTGCAAAGTTGTTATAAAGCAAGAGGAAGTAGCTTCTCCCCCGAAAACCTGCCTCATCCTTGAACCCATCCCCAGTGAAGCTGAAGCCAGAAGAACAGAGACCAGGGAAAGCTGCAACTTCCCCAGGGCCTGCATCCAGTCAAGTTGAAGAGGCATTTCCAGGGGCAAACACGGGCTTCTCAAGTGCTGCCAGGGACTCCAGCATCAGATGTTGAAAAATAATGCAGATCGCTAGGTCTAACCCCAGATGCACTGAGCCAAACTTGAGAGGGCAGGAGTATGCTGAACAGGCTCACCAAGCGATGCTGAGGCTCACTGAACACCTCGAGGGAACACTGACCCATCGCTCTCCCCTAAGCAATGATAAAGTCAGAAAATCATGAAGTCACAGCTGTGGGGAGTAGAGGCTGAGTGTAGAACAAGAGAGGTCCCTTGCTGTACTGAAATCTATCAGACATTAGAGCCAGACTCTCAGACCTGAGCAGGAAGCCCACATCACTGCCCGCTGGTTGCATAACTGGTGTAAGACTTTCCCTTCAATGGCCCATTTGACAGTGTGAACAATCACATCTGCTTCATGTGTGGTGTTACAAGGATTAAATGAGAAGAGTGTCAAGTAGTCACCATGCAGGGGATACTTAATAAACAGTGGCTATAGGCCATGCACAGTGGCTCACACCTGTAATCCCAGCACTTTGGGAGGCCAAAGCAGGCAGATCATGAGGTCAGGAGATCGAGACCATCCTGGCTAACACGGTGAAACCCCGTCTCTACTAAAAATACAAAAAAAAATTAGCTGGGCGTGGTGGCAGGCGCTGCCTGTAGTCCCAGCTACTTGGGAGGCTGAGGCAGGAGAATGGTGTGAACCTGGGAGGCGGAGCTTGTAGTGAGCCAAGATCGTGCCACTGCAGTCCACCCCGGGGGACAGAGTGAGACTACATCTCAAAGTAAATAAATAAAAATAAAGATAAAAAATAAACAGTGGCTATAAGCAAAAGCAAGGAAAAGGTAAATTCTTTGAAAAGATCAACAAAGCTGGCAAACCTTTAGCTAGACTGATTAAGATTCAAAGAAAGAAGACTCAAATTACTCAAATTAGAAATGAAAGAGGGGACATTGCTACCAACCTTACAGAAATAAAAAGAATTATGAAGAAATACCATGAAGAAATCAGACAACTAAGATAAAATAGACAAATTCCCAGAAAGGCACAAACTACCAAAACTGACGCAAGAAGAAATTAGAAGTCTGAATAGATCTATAATAAATTAAGATATTGAACTGGCAATCAAAAAACTACACACAAAGAAAAGCCCAGGTCCAGATGGCTTCACAGGTTTAAATGTTCTCCACAAACTTTTAAAGAAGAATCAATACCAATTCTTTACAAATTCTTCCAAAACATAGAAGAGAAACAAACACTTCTGAAATCATTCTATGAGGCCAAAACCAAACAAAGATATCACAGGAAAAAGAAAACTACCATCCAATATCTCTTTTGAATATAGATGCAAAAATTCTCAACAAAATGCTAGCAAAGTGAATCCAGAAACATTTAAGAAGGAGAAATACACCATGATCAAATGGGACTTATCCCAGGAATGAAAGGTGGTTTTAACAACTGAAAATCAATTAATGTAATATACTGTATCAATAGACTAAAAAAACAAAAGCCACATGATCATCACTAAAAGAATTTGACAAAATCCAACACCGTTTCATGATTTTAAAAGCATTCAACAAACTAGGAACAGAAGGAAACTTCCTCAACCTGATGAAGGGCATCTATGAAAAACCCACAGCTAATATCATGCTTAGTCATGAAATATTGGATAGTTTCCTCCTAAGTTCGGGAACTAGACAACGATTTTTGCTCTTGCCACTTCTAGTAACATTGTACTGAAATTTCTAGTCAGGACAATTAGGCAAAAAATGAAATAAAAAGCATCCCGGTTGGAAAGGAAGAACTAAAACTATACTCACAGAGGACATCATCTTGTATGTAGAAAATCCTAAGGAATCCTTTAAAAACTATTAGAACTAATAAATAGTAATGATTGTAAGATAAATCATCACTACACAAAATCAATTATATTTTTATATACTGACAATGAATGATCTAAAAATGAAATTAAGAACAACTCCATTTAAAACAGCATCGAAAAGAACAAAATACTAAAGAAAAACTTCACAAAAGAAGTAAAAAATGTATACTCTGAAAATTACAAAATATTGTTGAAATAAAGAAGATATAAATAAATATAAACACATCTCAAGCTCATGAATCAGAAAACACAAAATTGTTTTTTGGTGTTTCTTGTTTTTTGTTTTGATTAAAGTCTCACTCTGTCACCCAGGCTGGAGTGCAGTGGAGCAATCTCAGCTCACTGCAACCTCCACCTCCCGGGTTCAAGAGATCCTCGCACCTCAGCCTCCCGAGTAGCTGGCATTACAGCTGTGCACCACCATGCCTGACTAATTTTTGTATTTTTACTAGAGATGGGGTTTCATCATGTTGGTCAGGTTGGTCTCGAACTCCTGACCTACCTCAAGTGATCCACCCACCTCGGCCTCCCAAAGTGCTGGGATTACAGTCATGAGCCCCCACTCCCAGCCTCAAAATTGTTAAGATAGCAATATTCCCCCAATTGGCCTACAGATTCAGTGCAAACCCTATCAGAATTCCAACTGGCTTCTTTGTAGAAATTGACAGGCTGATCCTAAAATTTATTTAAGGGACATAGAATAGCCAAGATAACCTTGAAAAAGAATAAAGTCAGAGAATTCACACTTCCCAGTTTTGAAACTTAATACAAATGATGCCAAGATCATTCAGTGGGGAAAGAATGATCTTTTCACCAAATAGTGCTGGAACAAATGGATAACCACATGCAAAACAGCATTTACCTTACTTCACACCATATATAAAAATTGACTCAAAATGGATAAAAGACCTAAATGTAAGAGCCAACTGTAAACTCTTAGAAGAAAACAGGGGTAAATCTTTGTGACCTTGGATTTGGCAATAAATTCTTAGATATGAAAGCAAAAGCATAAGCGACTAAAGAAAAAATAAAATAGACTTCATCTAAATTCAAAACCAGCTTTTAAGACAACCAGAGAATGGAAAAAAAATCAGATCATATATTTGACAAGGAATTTGTATCCTGAACATATAAAGAACTTTTACAACTCAGTAATAAAAGACAAATAACCCAATTTTTTAAATGAACAAAGAATGTCAATAAACATTTCTCCAAAAAAGATACACAAATAAAAAACACATGAAAAGATACTCAACATCATTAGTCGTCAGGGAAATCAAATCAAAACCACGATGAGATATCACTTGACATCCACTAGAATGGCTACAATCAAAAAGTCAGATAATAACAAGTGTTGACAAGGATGTGGAAAAATTGGAACCTTCACATATTGCTGGCAAGAATGTAAAATGGCACAGCTATGTTATGGGTTGAATTATGTCCCTCACAAAAGATGTGCTGAAGTCCTAACCCCCAGCACCTTTTTGGAAGTAGGGTCTTTACAGATGTAATCAAGGTATAAAATGGGGTCATGAGGATGGGCCTTAACCACCTATGACAGTTCCTGATAAAAAAAAAAATTTGGACACAGAGACACACAGACACAGAGGGAAGATGATGTGAGGATACAGGGAGGCCACCATGTGAAGACAGAGGATGGGTGATGCATCTACAAGCCAAGGGACACCAAAGATCGCTAGAGACCTCCAGAAGCTGGCAAGAGGCAAGGAAGGGCCCCTGCAGGTTTCAGAGGGAGCACAGCCCTGCCAACACCTTGATTTTTGACTTCCAGCCTCCAGAACTGTGAGACAATACATTTCTGTTGTTTTAAGTCACCTAGTTTGTGATACTTTTTTAGGACAGCCCTAGAAAACCAATATAAGCTATTGTGTAAAACAGCTGAGCAGCACCTCAAAACAATAAACATAGAGTTACCCTATGACTCCACAATTCCACTCCCAACTACACACACCCAAGAGAAATGAAAACAGATGTCCACACAAAAACCTGTACATGAATCCTCATGGCAATATTAGTCATAATAACCAAAAAATGAAACAACCCAAATGTCCACCAAATGATGAATGGGAAAACAAAATGGGCTACACTCATACAATGGAATATTACTCAACCATAAAAAGGGAGCTACAGCATAGACATACCTTGAAAATATTATGCAAAGAAAAAGAAGCCAGTCCTGAAGTCCACAGCTATGAAATCGTCAGCAAATATATAGAGACAGAAAGATTAGTGGCTACTGATTGTTGGGGTGGGGTGGGGGAGAGATATAGGGATTAGGGGTTCAAGCTAAAGGGTACAGGGTTTCTTTCCGAGCTGCTTAAAATCTTCTAAGATTGACTGCAGTGATGGTCACATAACTCTGTGATGCTGCAAAAAAAAATCATTGAATTGTATACTTTAAATGCGCATATTGTATGGTATGTGAATTAGTTATACCTCAATAAAGTTGTTTAAAAAAAAAAAAAAAAACGGGAAATTAAGCCCTCAACCCCAGGAAGCACTATTAAATACATGGTATTGGGCTAGCGCTGGCCAAGAAGACAAAGGCAGGGCTTGGTCTCCAGAAGCCATAGACCAATGGTTCTCAAATGTGACTGCAAAGGAAGTGCACATGGGAAATGTTATTAAAATAAACTTTATTATGATATAATTTACATACAATAAAATGCATCCCTTTTAGGAATAGAGTTCAACGGGTTTTGACAGGTGCACGCATAATTACCACAATCAAGATAGAGAACATTTCCATCCCCCAAGGAAGTTCCTTCACACACCTTTGCAGCCGATCTCCCCACCACTCCCAACTCCAGGGAACTACTAACCTGCTCTGTCACTAGCGATTTGTCTTTTCCAAAATGCATTAAAAGGAAATCACCCAATATGTGCCCTTTTTGTGTCTGGCTTCTTTCAGCACGATGTTTTAGAGGTTCATCCACACCGTTGCGCATAGATCATTCCTTTCTATTGCAGTGTAGTATCCCACTGTACTATGACATCACAATTTCTTTATCCATTCACCTGTCATTGAATATTAAGGTTCGTTCCAGTTAAGGGCTATTGGAAATAAAGCTGCTATGAATATTTGTGAACAAGTCTTTTTACAGACATGTGTTTACTTCTCTCATATAAATATCTTGGAGTGGAATTTCTGGGTCATACAGCAAGTGTATGTTGAATTTTATAAGAAATGGACAAACTGTTTCTAGAGTGGTTGTACCATTTTACATTCCCACCACTGGTTACCACTTTTGAAAATCCCAATGCCCAGGTCAGGTCGTAGCCAAAACAAATTAAATCAGAATCTCCAGGGAGTAGAATACAGACATTGGTTTTCTTAAAGCACCCAAGTGATTCTAATGTGCAGACAAGACTTCAAACCACTGCTAGAGATATCAGGGGCCATACAGCAGGTAAAGAAGCAAAAGATACATTATATTTGCCTATAGAATTTCCTCACTCTTCCTTGATAATGGAGAGAGAGAAAAGAAGGAAAAACAAAAGCAATGTCTATCTAGTCTTCACACCACTGCCCACAGAAAACTTTGTTGATCTCTCAGATTCTCTCTACCTTACAGGAGGTAGAAGGCCAGAAGAATACAAAATAATAAACACATGTTAGCAACTTTTTAACAAGTGAGTTTTGAGCTTAACATTTTAGTAGTGTTACCATTCCCAGCACTCACAAGAGCTCTACAAGATAAATACTGCTAGAATCACCGTGTTACAGATGAGGAAGCTGAGGCCCAGAGAGGTTCAGTAACTTGCCCAAGATCACACAGTTAGTTACTGATGCAGCTGGGATTTAAACTTAAGCCTGTCTCCAAAGTCAAAGAGCTTAAACACTCCACTAAGCTCAGAGCCATCGATGGGTCCTGGGGCCATGAACCTCCTCCCACCCAGGTATTTACGCTAGCAGGAGAATACAAGCCTCCAGCCTAACTGTAAAAGAAGGCTGCAGGTGTGTTTACAAGACTAGCAGGAAAGGTAATGTGCAATGAGACTGAGAGGTGGGGGTTAATTATGGGATTTCCTTTCCTTTCAAGCTTAAAGGATGAGATTTAAGCTCTTTTGGTACAGGGGAGGAGACCAAGTTGTTGCTGCAGCCTCCTCCCTCCGCCTCAGTTGGTACTTGGGACAGGAAAGTTACAGGGCCTGGAAAGAGGTAACAGAGAGCTAAGGAAGGAAGCCAGTGGGTAAGAAAGAGCCACCCAAGAGGCTGAGGCCTGGGCCATCTGCCTGCCCAGCAGCTGCCTGGTCTTTTCACTGAACTCTTGTCTTGACCTGCAGTGGACAAAGAGCATTTGGCTGGAAGACGCTGCTGTTGTCAACTGAAACTGCTATTTCAAAACAAGGAGTGAGGATCAGCAGGGAGGAAAGCATTTTCCAAAATGTATCCAGGGGCTAGGGGAAACTGGGTGCTTGCCACCCAGGAACTTTCTGTACTATCCTTTGCAACTTTTCTGTAAACCTAAGGCTATTCTAAAATTAAAAGTCTACTTAAAATAATACATATATAAATAAAACTTATTTGAAAGTTATGGAGTCATACAGCAGGGGACAGAAGAGAAAAGCAAAATGGAAGAAAAGTTGCTATATACACACAGCACATGTGCTAACATAAAAGTGGAAGGTAGGCAGGGTGTGGTGGCTCATGCCTGTAATCTCAGCACTTTGGGAGGCCAAGGCAGCCAGATCACTTGAGCCCAAGAGTTCAAGACCAGCCTGAGCAACATGGTGAGCCCCATCTCTACAAAAAGTAAAAAAAAAAAAAAAAATTAGCCAGGTATGGTGGTGCACACTGCAGTCCCAGCTCAGACTCGGGAGGCTGAGCTGGGAGGACTGAGGATGGCTTGAGCCCATGAAATCGAGGCTGCGGTGAATCGTGACCACACCACTGCACTCTGCCCTGGGCAACACAGTGAGATCCAGTCTCTGGAAAAAAAAAAAAAAAAAAATTGGAAGACAAGTCCTGGGCCATTCATTTTAAATCCTCAACAGGAGAGAAACAACTGGGGACTGATAAGGATCCCAATGAGGGGTAAGGGTGGGAACTAAGGGAGACTGGGAACTCACTTCCTTCAGGAGATGTAGTGGGAGGGCTGGAGAATGGGGTTTCCATGAACTACAGTAAGATTCCTGGCTCTGACCCAGGTCCCTCTCTTCAGTGTCTGATGTTTTCACTCTTGTTCTCTCTCCTCACCTGCTCCCTGCCCATTTAACCCAGAGCAGACCAGAATCACATCCAAGGCCCCTATGCCAAGGTGCCATTAGCCAAGGTGGGCACCGTCATGGGGCCTGGATGTTGGATCTGTACAATGGGGCCACTGTGAGCCCTGCCCACCTCACAGAACTACAAAGATGAGGGAAAACATGTTGTAGATTACAAAGTTCTGTGTAGAGAGAGGTGACTAAGGGTTCATAGCAGGTCTGCTCCTAACAGTCCCAAACTGGAAAGAACCCAAATGGCAATCAACAGTGGAATGGATAAATACATTGTGGTTTCTTCACATAATGGAATACAACATAGCAATTAAAAAGAATGAGCTCCCGCAACCCACAAGAACACGATGAGCCTCCCAGACATAATGCTGAGCGAAATACGCCAGACACAAAAGCAAACATACTGTGTGATTCCATTTCAATGAACATTCAAGAACAAGCAAAACTGATCTCTGATGATACAGATAAAGATAGCAATTACCTTTGGGGCATATTGACTTGAAGGAACATAGGGGTTGCTTTTTGGGTGCTGGGAATGTTCTAGATCAAGATCTGGTTCTCATGTATGTACAAATCTATCAGAATGTACATTTGAGTTTTGTATAATTGAGAGTGTGAATCATACCCCAATTAGAAAAAGGAATATGATTAGAATTATTATTTGGAGCACCCTCTGTGTCAGAAGGTAGGAAGGCTTTTGGGAGGGGTATTTAAAGTGATTTTGCTGCTACTTCTCTCCTGCTTTCCTTCATCCCCTCAGCCTCTCCCCAGAAAGGAAGGACTTGTTTCTCAAAATTCCTTTGTTCCATCCTTCTATCCCTTTATTGGCACTCCTACTATGGACTAGGTACTATTCGGGAAGCTGGGGTGGAACCCAGCTCTCAGCCTTCCGATGCGCAATCAACACATAGATAACATTGACTGTGAGCTGGCACTGAGGCTCTACCTCTACCAGCAGGAGCATTTTCTCTCAAGCATGTCCAAGTGGCAGAGAGCTGGGCACAGAATATCTGTGATTCTTTCCAGGCTTTAACTATCGTTCCAAGAAAGGAGAAAGGTGCCTACTATATGCCAATGTGCATTTAATCCTCTGCAACCCAGCTCACATATCTGGAAAGCAGCAGGGGTAGAGTTCAAACCCAAGTAGGTCTGATTCCCGTACCCTGCCCTTCCCAACACTCCCATGGCCTCCTAGCTGCCAGGTCTGCATTGCCCTGTCTCTGGGCATCTGTAGTGTCACCCTCCAAGATGGCCCCCACTGATTCTTGCCTCATGGTATTCAAGCCCTTATGTAGATTCTTTCCACACTGAATAAGGCTGACCTATGTAACCAATAGGATATTGCAGAAATAACAGTGTGTCTTCCAAGGATAGTGTATAAAAGACATTGTGGATTCTGCCTTGCTCTCTCTTGAATCATTCATTCACTCTTGGGAAACCAGACACCATGTTGTAAGGACACTCAAGCAGCCCTATGGAGAGGTTCGTGTGGCAAGAAACTGAGGCTACCCGGCAACAGCCAATCCCAACTTGATAGCCACATGACAGAACCACCTTGGAAAATGATCCTGTAGCCCGTCAGGCCTTGAGAAGACGGCATCCCCAGCCAACATCTCAACTGCAACCCCATGAGAGACCCCTAGTCAGAACCAGTCAGCTAAGCCACTCCCAACATCCTGACCCCTCAAAACATTTATTATCATGAGATAATAAGTGTTTGATGCTATTTTAAGCTACTAAATCTGGGGGCCATTTATTACACCATATCACTCCATATACATAACACAGCCCCTGTCAGAACCATCGCTTCGTGCTGCAGGAACAGTCTGAGGGTGGTGTGTGAAGGCATTAGGAAGCAGCCACTTAGCGGAGGAGTGGCTAGAGCAGGCTGAATAGGGAAGGATCAACATCAGCAAGAAACCCCAAGTGCATGGTGGTACTATGAAAGGAGACCAAGCAAAGCTGAAACTCTGGAGCCATCTTTCCTAGAAATTTCTCACACATCTCATCTATTTCAGTAAGTGAAACCATGTGCACCCAATTACTCTGGCCAAAACCTGGGAGTCATCTTTAAGCCCACTCCCACTCTCACACCCAACATCCGACGGCTCAGTGAGGCTCCAGCTCTCCCTCAGAAGGCATCCCAGACCCAGCCCCTCCTCACTGCCTTTCTGGCGAGCACCATGGACTAAGCCACCAGGCTGTCTCGAGTAGGCAACACCAGCGGCCTCTTGGCCCATGTCCCTACTCCCATCTGGGTGTCTGCTCAAGGCCAGAGTGGCCTTCTCAGAGTGGAAATCCAATCACATCCCTCAGGCCCAAACTCCCCAGCACTCACTACTCTCCAGCCCTCTTTCAAGTGTAACAAGCTCCTCTCACCTCAGGGCCTTTGCACCTGCTCTTTCTCCTCCCCTACATCATCATCTGGGTCCCACCTCACACAACTCTTCCTCCAAGGAGTCTTCCTAGGCTACCTTAGCAGAATTCTTCTCTAACCCGTTGCTCCAGCTCATTCACTTCAAAACTTGCTTGCCTATTTAGTGCCTGTCTCCCCTATTGCAAGACCCAAGAGGGCCAAGACCTTCTCTATCTGTTCACTTGGAACAGCGTCTGGCTCATGGAAGGAGATTACTAAACATTTATTAATGCATCCTGCCTAGAAGCAGGGGATGGACAAGATGACCTCCAAGTTGACAAGGCTATAAAATCCACAGTATAGAGCTCTGCTGTGGCTCTGTGGCTCCCGCTGCCCTTCCCAGCAGGAGAAAAAGGCAGGGCAGCAGTAAGAGCTGTGGTTTCAGGGAGAGACCCACCAGCTGGGTGGAGCGCTCACCACCAGTGGGTCCCATTCCCTATAGAGGAAACTCCTATACAAAGCCCATCTGTCTCTCTGGTTACTGCCCTGCCAGTATACCCTCTCCTCTACTTAGGTGGCCTCCTTGAGCAGGGCAGAGCAGGACTGCTGCAGCCTGGTGCATTCTGAACCCCCAGCACACGTGAGACTCCTGAAGTAGGCTATGCCCCCAAAAAGTCATCTTTGGTATTTACCTGCTCCCATGCACAAGGCTACTGCATGACAAGGGGCCATCTGTCACATCTTTCTGGGCCTCTCTGGGCCACCCATCTCCCCTAATCAGATCCTCACTGCCCGTAAGTTTATCCCATTATCCTCCCTAAATGTATCCTGCTGCTGTCAAGAGATGGAAAGAAAAAGGAGGAGTGGCAGGCAAGGATGGAGAAATGCATGCCAGTAGGCAGTGAGGGACGAGGAGAAGGAAGCACAAAGGCCCAGGGACAGAGAGCAGGTGAAGAATTACACTGGGACACCTTGAGGATGTCACTCAACCTGGGGCGCCTCAGTTTCCTCATCTGTAAAACAACAGGATCTTTTGGCCAATGTTTTATGCTCTAAAGGAATTAAAAGAACAAAGTCTGATAATGCGTGTGAAATGCTGTCTAAGATCCAAAGCACTGTACAAATGTCCATTGCTATTAAGAGAAAAGGTTGCAGGAAGGGCAGGAAGAAGGGGTAGATTGGGGAGGAGCAAGAAAACTGGAAAGTTCTGGTGTTTAAGGCAAAAAAAAAAAAAAAAACTCTGCTCTGGATAAACAGAACAAGGAGGGAGGTGGAAGGAGAAGCAGAAACGTACTCTCTCTCCAGGGGAGAACAGGCTGAGGGAGGCCGCAGGAAAGCAGAAGACAAGGGAAGGGGCAGAAAACTCACTGCATGGAGGTACCTGCTGCAAGCCAGGCCCTCCGCACCTCTGCAAGGGGAACATTCCAAGCTGGAGTCTACAGATGGAGACGCCCTCCAGCAAGGTCTGTGCTTGGCTTAAGTAAAGTTTCTTTGGAGGAAGATTCCTCCCAGACCTGCTTGATCCATCAGCACCCCTTCCCCAAGGTGACACTTGTCCCTCCAAGTTCCCAGCAGCTGAGCATCAGTCACGACATTTTTGAGCACCCACCCTATGCCAGGCACTGGGCTGGGCACTTCACATACATTATCTCATTGAATTCTCATAACAGCTTTAGGAGGTAGGCTTCTTATTCCCATATCCCTGAGGATGAAACAGAGGCTCACAGAGGTACATACCTTGCCCAAGGCCACCCAGCTAATAAGAAGCAAAACATGAAATGCACCAGATACAGGTCCCCAACTGCTCAATGAATGCTCCTTTTGGAAGCATCTTCTTCTACTCCCTGAACTCCTTGAAAGATCAAATATGAAGAGCAAACGCAGGGAGTGAAAGGGCAAGGAGGGTTACAAGCAACGATGGGAGAAGGTGCAGACATTTGCTGCAAGCGAAAGGCAAGGAATGCCGTTTCCACCCCCGACAGAGCTGAGCCATTGGACAGAACCATTTCCTTCCCAAACTCATAACCCATCTTGGTGCGGATCCCCCACCCCCTGTTATTCCAAGAAGCTGATATATGACTCCTGGGTCCAAACCTCAGTGGATACATCAGGGGCTGAGCCAGCCTGGCCAACCAGGGCCCAGCAATCCCTCCAGTCTTCTTGCCTCAGTTTCCCTCTCCCACCAAGACCAGCCAGGAAATACTCACGGGGAAACTGAGGACCAAAAGGAGACCTGGCCAATAAAGAGGAAGGGACAGTCTCTCAGGGGGTTCCAGACCAACCAATCCTGACCCCCGACCTCATTCTCCACTTAGGCCACACACTGGCTTCTCCTGCCCTGGGGGTCCTGTGGCTGTAGACACTGAGGTTTTCTAGTTGGCCAAATTGGGCCAACTGGGGCTTTGCACGGCCCGGGGTAACCGAAATGGATCCCCTCCCCCTTGCCCTCTCCCCCTTGAGAACGAGCAGAAACACCTTGGAAGGCCGCTCCCTCGGAGCTCGGTCCCCACCAGACACCCCCAGTAACCGCCCAGATTGCGCGCCGCGCCCCCAACTCACATCCCTCGACTCCCCAGCCTGCCCCTGCCCCCGCCCCCGGGCCTTCGCCTTCACCTTGACCTGCGCCCGCTCCCAGGCCCAGGCGCTTTGCATAAACAAAGAGAGGAGGAGGGACGCCCCGGGCACCGCCCCCGCCCCGCCGGCGCCCCCGCTCCAGTCTGGGACCCCGAGCCAGGCCTGTCCCAAGTCCTCCCGGGCCCGCCAGCCCGCGGCCCCTTACCTTGGCCTGGCATTTCCGATGACAGGAGAAGCTGCAGACTGCAAGAGAGCGAGACACAGAAAGAAAGTTTTAGCCGCGAGGTATGAAATGGAAACTCCGCGAAATCTCCTCCCACCCCAGCCCGCAATCCGCGCTCGGGAGGGAAGGAGGGAAGGAGGGACGGAGGGAAGGAGAGAGGGAGAGAGGGAGGGGACGGAGGGGAGCGGCTGCCGGGCCTGCGGGGCGGGAGCGCCCGGGACTGCGGACCCGCGGCCGGGGAGGCAGGGGGCTCCCAGCGCCAGAGCCTCCCCGGGTGCGGGAAGGTGGGGGGAACAAGGGGGAGTCCCCCACTGGACCCCTGCCAGGGGCAGAGGTAGCCCGGACCCGGGCCCCACGCCAGCCCCACCAAGGAATAAGGGGGGCCTTCTCGCCTTACACACACACCAGGCAAGCAGACGACATCGCAAACCACAATCACACTTACTCTGACCCAGAGGCAGACACACAGACCCAATTCAGAATCCAGGGGAGGGTCCACGCGTATACACATTACACACACACACACACACTCACCCAGAACCACTCCCACCCATCCATACATACATCCGTGCACACACACACAGCGTCACACACAGATTCATCCAAGAAGACCCCTGACCCAGGGCACCAACACACACAATTTTGTGGAACACCCTTAGATGCAGCCTGACACAGATTTGTGAATACAGACATGTGAACAGATGCTCACATAAACTTCATGTGCATGACTTGAAACACACACACACACACACACACACACACACACACACACACACAGGACTTGTTCTTCTTCCTATTACCAGAAGCTGGAATCAAATTTCCTATAAGGTTCCCAAAGCCTGGAATGTCCCCAGCCCTGCTGCCCCACCCCCCAGGGCTCTGGGACTCCACCAAGGGATTTGGTGACCTCCCTGCAGATCTCATGGGTGGGTGAGGGGTCTCCTGGGTTCTGCACTGCTTTGGGTCTTGTTGGCTGCCCAGGACCTGCTAAGGCTGGGGGGTTAGGAACTCTGGTTAGAGAAATGGGGAGGGCGAGGTAGGGGAGTGCCCTGACTCCAAATCCTCACAGCCACAGCCCAGGACCACAGCCTTCCACCTCCTTCTCCTAGATCTACTGCACCCCACCCCCTTCCAGCTTTGAACCAGCCTGATTCTCAGCAGAGGGCAGAAAGGGAGGTTGAGGCACAGACGAGGACCAAGAGCAGCCCAAAGAGGCTCCGGGGTTCCCCACACTAAGGCTTCTTCTGGTTTGTCTGAGGCAGAAGGGGCTGGGAATGGGGAAGAGGGAGAAGCTGGGAGGCACACTGGGTGGTGCCTGGAAAGGGACCTTGGCCACTGTCCCTAACATGGGATCTTCTCTCAGAACCTAGTCCTGGCCCAGCCCAGGCCTGTGACTCACCGGTGCTGAGCAAAGCTTTCCTGACCCCACCAGCCACCCAACCCAGCTCAGGGACATCTCCACCCTGGCCACAGCAGGACATACTCCCCGCTCAGCCACACAAGCGTTACCATCCCTCTGACCTTTCTGCTTCTCCCTCTCCCTCAGCACCCCCACCAGCCCGGGTAGCAACTCCCTCCCTTCGCAAAGGTGTTCCCTTTTGGATAGCAGCGGCCTCTCCTGCCCCACCCCATCCAAATAGAGGAAACTTCCCCTTTGTGGGTCTGACAATGTATGCTCCTTTCTGGGGGACCTGCCTCTCTCTCTCTCTCTCCTACACACACACACACACACACACACACACACACACACACACAGAGAGAGAGAGAGAGAGAGAGAAGAAGAAGAAGAAGGAGAAGGAGAGAGGGAGGGAGGGAGGAAGGAAGGAAGGGAAGAAAGGGAGGGAGGGAAGGAAGGAGGAGCCTGGTACACAGGCGAGGCTTAATAAATGTTTGCTGAGTTGGACCTGTCTGAAGATCTCCCCTGAGGTTTACACACACCCCCATTTAGTCATGTCCCCCCCACTCTCAGATCGTTCCTGAGCTGTAGACCGCCACCTCAACGTCTCATGTCCAACCAAAAAGGAGTTTCTAAGTATCCACCCAGTCTAGACATGAGGGACACAATAGGGGCCGGACTCCACCTCCCTCCAGCATGCTCCACACTCTGACAGTTCCCAGAGTGCCTCAGGGCCTTGGCACTTGCTGTGTCAGCTGCCTGGAACACTCCCCCTCACCCCAGCACTCCATCGTTCCCTGGACCGAATCCCTCTTATCCTTCGGGAATCCACCCAAAGTCATCTCCTCAAAGAGGCCTCCCCTGACCACTCAAATTAGAGTAGCTTTCCAATTATTCTTTTTCAGCACCCTGGTTATTTTCTAAAGTTGCCCTGGGTAACTTCTCGCTAGTCTATCTCCCCACACTACACTCGGGAGGGCAGGGAGCATGCCTTTCTCCTTCGTACCGTAGCCCCAGCAGCTAGAACAGTGTCTGCTTCAGGCCCACGAGACCATACAGCATCTTTGTGCAAACTAGAAGGAGGCCCACCCTCTGGGCAGACCAGCCCCGGGGACACACAGCTGGGTTCATGCACAGTGTCTTTGTGGAAATGGTGAGAAGGTGCCCTTTCTCCAGGCAGATCGGCCCTGTGCCAAGATGCATGGCTTGGTAGGCAAAGGGTGGGCTGACTCCTGTGCTGTCTCGGGTAGGCACCCTTGGCAGCACATGGCCTGCATGACTGTACAGGGCAGCCCTGCCTGTCACACAGTGGGCACACACTCAGCAAATGCCCTCAAGTGAGGAAGCAAACGGAGAAATCATCAGGTAATTGCAATACGCTATGCTGAATGCTTCCTGCACACTGGAATGCAGAAAGCTTGTCCTTGGCAGCTCTACAGACGAGAACGAGGGAAGACCACCCCCACTCCAGCTCCCAGCCCAGAAGACAAAAGCTTAGCAAACTGAAAGCAAGTGGCAGATGCCAAGCAGGGCAGGCTTGGCCAAGCCCCCATGAATGGATATTGACACCTGCAGAAGCATCCGCCTCCAACCCCAAGGAGGCCCGCTTGCTGAGTTTCCTCCAGGGAAGCCCCCTATGCATGCCTGTCCACCTATCTCACATCTCCTCCCAACGGACAGTATGTCCTCCTCTCTAACTTGCGTCCCTCTTGCTGTAATCTCAAGTTTGGGCCTGCCAATCTGCTGGCCTCTCACTTTCAGATCGATGAAATATTCAGATGGGTTACAGAAAGGGAAACTGTGGCAACCGGCCTCGCAGGTAGCTGCCAATATTTCTTGCATCTGCTACTCATACCCTTCTGGAGTCCCCTCCACACTAAATAGGGCTGATTTATATAATCAGTCAGATATTATAGAAATGACAGTGTGTGACTTCTGAGGCTAAACCATAAAAGACACTTTGATTTCAGCCTTGGTCTGTTGGATCATTTGCTCTGGGCCAGTGACCATGTCATGAGAACACTCAAGCAGCCCTATGGAGAGCGCCGTGTGGTGAGGGGCTGAGGCCTCCTGCCAATAGCCAGCCCCAGCTTGACAACATTAAGTAAGCCATGTGGTAACTGGATCCTCCAGCCCCAGTCAGGCCTTCAGATGAATACTGCCCCGGTGACATCTTGACTGCACCTTTTATAAGACACTCCGAGCCAGAACCACCCACCCAGCCAAGTCACTCATGAATTCCTGAGCCGTGGAAACCATGTGGAATAATAATTTTGATTTTTTTCTTTTTTCTTTTTTTTTTTTTTTTTTTTTTAGACATGGTCTTGCACTGCTCTGTCACCCAAGCTAGAGTGCAGTGGCACAATCTCAGTTCACTGCAAGCTCATCTACCAGACTCAAGTGATCCTCCCACTTCAGCCTCCTAAGCAGCTAGGACTACAGGCATGTGCCACCATGCCCTGCTAATTCTTGCATTTTTTGTAGAGAGGGGGTTTTGCTATTTGTCCAGGCTGGTCTCGAATGCCTGAGCTCGAGCAATCCTCCTGCCTAGGCTTCCAAAAGTGTTAGGATTACAGGAGTGAACTATGGTACCCAGCGTGTATTTATTTTAAACCACTAAGTTTATGGGTAATTTTTTATGCAGTACTAGATCACTGATATCAGAACACAAGACCCATCAGAATGCAAGAGCCAAAGGTAGCAGATGCTGGGAACCAAGGCCAGAGGCCATCTTTTGGGTCCTACCTTGCCCCTTGGTGCCTGCAAACCCTCGCTTTAACTCCTTCCTCACTTCCCTTACCCTACCAAGTAATTAGTCATTGTGTTCCAGAAAGTAACTCTTAAGAGGCTAACGTATTCTGTAACAGCCCAACTAAGACACCCCCCACCACCATTGCCACCTACCCCTTCCTCCCTTCAACAAAGAAAGGGGAAAAACCCAGTTTCCAACCCTGGGAACATCAGATACTGCTGGGGAGACAGCCAGTTTATGAGTGACAGGGACCAGTCCGTGAGTGACAGGGATGCTCACTCCACAGGTACCATTTCTCATCAGAAGGATGGGGACACGCAGGGAGGAACCAGAGCAGGAAAACCCCAGCCTTTTCCTCTCCTGAATCCTCCACAGAGACACATGTCAGGATGGGCCCTACCTGAGCAGATCATGACCTCCCAGCTCCTACAGAAGGCCCCAAAATTACAAACTCACCCATGCACCCTCCTGAACCAGTGACCCTGTCCAACCACAGCTCCATGGAGCCCCAGGAGCCCCATCTCTGCCACAATATCAGCACTGCCCCTGCACAGCAGGGCCCAGTGGTGGCCTGAGAGGGAGCAGAAAACCCCTTAGTGGAAAGGGACCCTTAGATTACTCTGCTGGGGTGAAGAACTGCACCCCCAGCCCTTGGCCCCAGCTCCCGCCCCAGCTGGGCTGCCGGTACTCTGTCCTGGGGTTGCTTCCTGCCTCTCGGGAACACAGGAAGCCAACATTGTTGGGATCTAAATGGCCTTTTCCTCCTGGACTTGGGTCGGAAAATGAGCACATAGCCTCAGTGTGCACCTGACCCCGGCGATAACCACTCGCATGCCTGGTCCAGCTTCAGCTCCTTCCCTGGCCGGCACAGAGCCACAGGCCTGGCCACCTGCCTGCTCACTGGTCACTCAGCCTGCCCTGCTGGTTCATCTCCACGGCCTGGGCTGGAGGTGTGCGGTAGCTAATTTAATGAGTCAACTTATATAGGCCATGGTACTTAGATATTTGGCGAAACATTGTTCTGGATGTTTCTGAGAAAGTTGGTTGGTTTTTATTTTTTAGATGAGATTCACATTTAAATCAGCAAACTTTCAGTAAAGCACATGACCCTCCATAATTTGGGTGAGCCTCATCCAGTCAGTTGAAGGCCTTAATAAATAAGACCGACCTCCTCAAGCAAGAAGGAATTCTGCCAGCACACGGCTCTGGACTTGAACTACAACAGGCAGGGGTACCCCGCCTGCCAACCTACCTTGCAGATTTTGAACCTGCCACAGCTCCACAATCACGTGAGACAATTCCTTAAATAAATCTCTATCTTTTTTTCTACACACATCCTGTTGGTTCTGTTTCTGCAGAGAACCCTGACTGATACAAGGTGTCTCAGGGGATAGTCAGGGGACATGGTGTAGCTCTGAAGTAAGAACAGGAAGAAACCTTCCAGATCAAGCTTGTCCAGCCTGCAGCCTGCAGGCCACATGTGGCTCAGGATGGCTTTGAATGTGGCCCAACACAAATTCGTAAACTTTCTTAAAATATTATGAGATTTTTTTTTTTTTTTTTTTGCAAGGCAGGGGGGCATATAAGATGGTTTCTTATATGCACCCAACTCTTTCTTTCTTCTTTTTAGTCTTTCTTTCTGAGACAGGGTCTCGATCTGTCACCCAGGCTGGAGTGCAGCGGTGTGCTCACAGCTCACTGTAGCCTCGACCTCCCCAGGCTCAAGTGGTCCTCCCACCTCAGCCTCTGGAGTAGCTGGGACTACAGGTGTGTACCACCACACCCAGCTATTTTATTTTTTTATTTTGTGTAAAGATAGGGTTCTGCTATGTTGCCCAGGCTGGTATCGAACTCCTGGCTCAAGTGATCCTCCCACCTCGGCCTCTTTTTTTCTCCCTCCCCCAAGATGGAGTCTTGCTCTGTCACCCAGGCTGGAGTGCACTGGCATGATCTCAGCTCACTGCAACCTCTACCTCCCGGGTTCAAGCAATTCTCCTGCCTCAGCCTCCCAAGTAGCTGGGATTACAGGTGCTCGCCACCATACCCAGCTAAGTTTTTGTATCTCTAAGTAGAGAAGGGGTTTCACCATATTGGCAAGGCTGGTCTCGAACTCTTGACCTCATGATCCACCCACCTTGGCCTCCCAAAGTGCTGGGATTACAGGTGTGAGCGACCGCACCTGGCCCCATTATGAGATTTTGTGTGTGTGTGTGTGTGTGTGTGTTTTTAGCTCATCAGCTATGGTTAGTGTTAGTGTACTTTACGTGTGACCCAAGACAATTCTTTTCCCAATGGGCCGCAGGGAAGCCAAAAGATTTGACACCCTGTTCTAGACCATCCCATCCAGTAGTGTTCAGACTTTTATCTTTTATTTTTACAGCCAAATTCCTCAAGCAGATGGCTATATGGAATCACAATGACTCTAGTTAAGATTCACTGAATGCAGCCGGGCGTGGTGGCTCATGCCTGTAATCCCAGCATTTTGGGAGGCCGAGGTGGGCGAATCACAAGGTCAGGAGATTGAGACCATCCTGGCTAACACGGCGAAACCCCGTCTCTACTAAAACTACAAAAAATTAGCCGGGCGTGGTGGCTGGTGCCTGTAGTCCCAGCTACTCGGGAGGCTGAGGCAGGAGAATTGTTTGAACCCGGGAGGCAGAGCTTGCAGTGAGCTGAGATCACGCCACTGCACTCCAGCCTGGGCGACAGAGAAAAAAAAAGAAAAAAAGAAAAAAAAAGATTCACTGAATGCTTGCTATATATCAGGCTGTTTGGAGTCCACCATATATATATATATATATATATATATAATCTCACTTAATCCTGTAGTAACCTGATGAGGGAGGTACTGCTGTGTGTCACTTTTTTTTTTTTTTTTTTTTTGAGATGTAGTTTCACTCTTGTTGCCCAGGCTGGAGTGCAGTGGTGTGATCTCGGCTCACCACAACCTCCGCCTCCCAGGTTCAAGTGATTGTCCTGCCTCAGCCTCCCAAGCAGCTGGTATTACAGGCACGTGCCACCATGCCCAACTAATTTGGTTTTTTTTTTTTTTTAGTAGAGATGGGGTTTCTCCATGTTGGTCAGGCTGGTCTCGAATTCCCAACCTCAGGTGATCCACCCACCTCAGCCTCCCAAAGTGCTGGGATTACAGGCGTGATCCACCACGCCCGGCTTTTGTCCCATCTTAAAGTTAAAGAAACTGAAGCTGAGAGGGGTGAGCAATCAGCCCAAGTTCTCACTAGTAAGGCTCAGAGCGGGGATTTGAATCAGGTTATCTAAGTCAAGGGCAGGATCACCACAGGATCCTGCCTCCTGACAGATTTAACTCCTAAAACCAGAGCTTCTCTGACTGAGGTGGGCAGGGGTCCCAGAGCCCTGACCCCTTAAGACTCCCTTGGATTCATCTCTTTCGTACCCTCTTTGGCCCCTAAAGCTCCTCCGAAAACCTTACAGCTCCTTCAGAACACAGTTTAGAGCCTCTAATCTAGTCTCACCTCCTTATTTAGAGAAAAGAGAAAGCCAGACCCAGAGAGGTTAAACATCTCACCTGAGGTCACACAGCCAGGTGGTATTAATAGCAAGCCAGGGCTAGACACCCAGGGTCTTCCCACCCTACCAGGCTACCTCTGGTGGTTCCAAGGAGGCCCTCAGACACACGGCGGAAGCTGGGTTCCCCAGTGAAGTAACAGGGAGAAAGAGTTCCTACAAACAAGGTTTCCCCAAATCCAGTGGGTGCCGGCTTCTGCATAGGCTTGTCCCATTAAAGGATGGATCATCTTTCCAGGTGCATCCTACCCTAAGGAAACTACAGGTGACTGTCACCCCTTCCAGGCTCACCAGAAGCACTGAGAATGGAAGTTATCCAAGTCTGGGCCCAGATCAGGCCCTGATGGCAGCCCTCAGGCTGCTGAGCCGCCATCCTGGTCTCTTCCTGTGGGTTTCGGCCCGGTGGGAGGTAGAGCCCTTTCAGCAAAGCTCTGAGTCCACACAGCCTCCCTCTGGGGCCCCAAGTACAAATGGACTCCCATAGAGCACTTCCCTAGGGACCTGTGGGAAGCCGACTATTTGGACTGAGGAACTCCTACACATCCCTCAAGACCCAATCTGCACATGCCTTCCCTGCTGAAGCCTGACAAGAACGTCTCTACTGAGTCAGAGACGGCCCTCCACACACACAGACACACACACACACACACACACACACACACCCCTGTGTCAGCTTTGGCACCATGCCCCATGATTGTCTGACTGTGTCTGTCTTCCCAGGTAAGGGGCTGGCTGTCAGCACCAGGACCCGGCACAGCATCTGACCCAGAGGACGGCTCAGTTCCTGATTGCCAGATGGCTGCACGGAGCACGGAGGAGATGAGCAGCAGCCTGCGTAGAGGGAGCTATCCTACCTCTGCAGACTCCAACCAGGGAGTTTTCCAGGCCCTCCCACTGTCAGGGCCTCAGCAAGTATTCTTAGTCCAGCTCCCTTAATCATAGATGAGAAAACTGAGGTCTGAGCTATTAATTGACTTATCCAAGATCACAGAGGCTGTGAGAAGCAAGGCCAGAAATAGAGCCTGGGCCACTAACAACGCCCCTGCACCTGTTCTCCTGCCGTTGTCTCGTCTGTCTCTGCATCTTTCACACGGAGCCTTTATCCCTAGCACAAGGACCTATCTTACAGGCACACAGAACCTCAATGCTCCTCACAGCAGCCCCCCAGAGACCCAGGACAGGGTTCATATGCAGGAGTCCGCAGGGGTTCACAGGTCCAGCGGAACCCCTTTGCCTGTACATCTATGATGCCCGCAGGTCCACCACCTTAGTTTCTTATCTGCCTTATTCATATTTGAGTCTTCCAGAACCAGGACCAGACCCCAGGTTCCTTTCCTCTCTTTCCCACCTCCTTCGGCCGTATTACATCAAATGGGAAATGCAAGAGGGAGGGAAATGGAAGAGGAGGAGGAGCCCAAGCTATAGGTCCAGGCAACTAGGGGAAGACAGGCCAAACGCCCCACTGTCTCCAGATCTGAAAGAGCTTCCTCACTGCGCCCTGCCTCCAGCAGAAGTTTCTTCAATGTTGCAAGTCCCATGGAGACTGGGAATCCAGGGCCTTGACATTCCATGCACCCCACCCCACCTATCACCCCGAGCCACTCATCAAGAGAGTTGCCATGTTGTAGCCAAGACTTGAAGGCTGAGAGCAGAGCAAACCCATTGAGTCAGGCTCAGTGAACAGACATGAGCTGGAATTTGGTCCACACGTGCCCCCTCAGACAGGGAAAAACCCATACAACCACATCGGGTGGCCCTGGATGGGTGAATGAATGGATGGACGAGAGGACCTATGAATGGATGGACGAGGGGACCTATCCACCTCGTGCCATCGTGAGCTCCTGACTCCAAAGCATAGACAGTGGCTTCACTCCTGCATCTCCCACCAGTGAACCCAGTATCCCTGGCCTCCTCCCAGGCCTGGTGATCCCAGTCCCCTTGCTGAGGCTGCACACGTGACCCATAGAACCAGGAGCCTTCTTCCCTTCTCCCTGTCTGGGCCTGGCCCCTGCACCTTCCGCAGCCCAGTCCTGACACCTGCTGGTCCTGCTACAGCATAGCCCTGGCTTTCTTCCCACCAAACTCCCCACCCTCCAGAGCTGCCAAACCAGTCTGGCCACCCACCCTCCCCTCCAGTTTACACCAGCAGGGCCAGGCTGAGATTAGGTGAAACCAGGGACATGTCTTGCTCACCCTGGGAGCAAGGGGTGCTGTTCACATGAGGTCAAATCTTCTCCTCAACCCAAGCCCTCAGCCCAGGTCAGCTGGGGAATCTAGAGCCATGGAATGCGAGGGCCACCAGAGACTGCAGCCAGAGACATGCCCAAGGTCACACAGTGAATGTTGGCAGGACTTCCTTCTGCCCCCACCCCCAGGGGGCCTCGTATCACCGTATTGGGAGTCCCTGAGGTGACAGGAAGACACTAGGGAAGGAAGAAACCATGGGAAAGGGCCAGAGGCTAATTTATGCATCCTTGCAGGGCAGGGTGGGGGGCTGTTTTGCAAACAAAATGCAAAACTTCACCCCTAGCAATTCTGTGACTTCTCCCCTGGCTCCAGCCCTAAACTGCCAGCAAGTCCCAGCCAGACCTCTTGGGAGGAGGGTGACACCACGTGGCTGATTTTGGTATTGCAAAAGTCCCGGTTGGCCACTTTCTCTCCCGCTGAGAGCACACATCTGAAAATCTCACTCGGGCCGCTCCGGGGTGCCTTGGCAAGCGACGTGACCACTCTCAGCCTCGGTTTCCTTCTTTGTAAAACGGGGATGACACCAGCACCTTTTGGGGGGTGTGAACATCAGATGAGGTCATGCCTGTGAGTGTTTGGTATGCAGTAGGTGCTTTCGAGATTGGTCAGTGGGCTCTGAGGCCCAGCCTTCCAGCCTGCTGGGACTTTGACGTGGAGAGGGGGGCTAGAGAGAGGGGCCAGGGAGAGAAAGCCGCATGCGCAAAGGCTCCAGGCAAAAAGGGCATGGCCTGCCTGGCATGCCCAACATAGTGAGAGGTCATGTGAGGCGCCAGTGGTTTAACATGGAGTCAGGAGCAGAGGAACATGAGGCAGAGAGCTGGGCAAAGGCTGAGCCCACCAGGCCTGGCAGCTGTGGAAAGAGGTCTGTGCTCTGTCTTGGGGATTGTGAGGGACCCCCAAAGGCTTTGAGCCAGGAGCTGACATAACTGGATTTATGTTTTTAAGTCCCACTGGAAGCTGGTGTGGAGGGTGGGTTGCTGAGAATAGGTTAGGAGACAGGAGAAGGCAAAGGTGAGTCAGTCGCCCACATGAGAAATGACAACAGTGGAATTGGGAGGGGATGATGCCAAGAAGCTCGGGGACTCCAGCTGTCCTTGGGAGGCCCTGCAATTGGTGGGATGTGGGGGTGAAGGAGAGGGAGGCATCAGATGGGGCAACGGGGTGAGTGAAGGTGTCAGCCACTGATATTGGGTGCAGGGAGCTCCTGCTGATTTCACTGTGTGATCTGGGACAAGACCCAACTTTTCAGGCAATAATGACAGCCAAGCCCCAGGCCATTCCAGGAGCTCATGAAAATAGTGATTGAAAAGCCTGGTAGACAACAGGTCCTCCGCTGAGTCTGACTCAGGGCCTCTTAAAGTCACCTCTGAGCTGCCACAGGAGAGGGCTGGGGCATCCTTTCTTTGCAGAACTCCCAGTGCCAAGCACATGCCACCCACACGACTTCCACACACCAACCACATCCCATCCACATGCCTCAAAACACGTCAGTCACATGACCTCAATGCACCTGCCACAAACCCTCCAAACAGCTTCTACATACAGACCACAAGTTATCCACACATCAACCACACACCCTCAGCACACATCATCCTCACGCCATCCACACACCAACCACACACCCTCAGCACACACCATCCACACACCAGCCACACACCCTCAGCATACATCATCCACACCCCATCCACACACCAGCCACACACCCTCAGCACACATCATCCACACGCCATCCACATACCAGCCACACACCCTCAGCACACATCATCCACACACCAGCCACACACCATCCACACACCAGTCACACACCCTCAACATACACCATCCACACGCCATCCACATACCAGCCACACACCCTCAGCACACATCATCCACACACCAGCCACACACCATCCACACACCAGTCACACACACTGACCACAACCTCCACATGCCACCACACATCAGCCTCACACCCTCAAAACACATCATCCACATGCCATCCAGACACCATCCACACACCAGCCACACACCCTCAGCATACATCATCCACACACCTTCCACACGCCATCCACACACCCTCAACACAACCTCCCCATGCCACCACATACTAATCATGCATCTTCCACATGCCACTCACATGCCACTCATATACCTTCTTCATGCCACTCACATGACACCCATATAGTTTCTTCATGCCATTCATCCTCATACAAGCATTCCATTTCCACGCCACCCTCCACCTGCCATGCCCA
Organism: Theropithecus gelada; assembly: GCF_003255815.1. Taxonomy (NCBI): domain Eukaryota; kingdom Metazoa; phylum Chordata; class Mammalia; order Primates; family Cercopithecidae; genus Theropithecus; species Theropithecus gelada. The sequence goes on from NC_037680.1 coordinate 94,604,562, forward strand.
CCACACCCACCCACATGCTTGTCATCCAGTGAGCTCAGCATCCTCCACCAGACGAGAACAAGGCATCAGGTTGGGACCCCAAGGATGTGTGCACAGCAGAGTCCCAGCCTGGCCCAGGCCCAGCCATCTCGTTCCCCTGATGGGTGCTCCCATCCCCCACAGCCCAGACAGCTGCTCACCTTTGCAGGTGCAGCCTTCCTGGGTGATGACCTGGCGGCAGATCCCACAGGGCTTCACCTTCTTGAAGGTCTTCACCTTGAAGTGGTGTGTCTTGGGGGCCTCCAGATCCTCTGGCTGTGGGAGGAGAGGCACAGAGTCAGCCCTGGGTAGAAGGCTGGGGCCCTGGGGAAGGAGTAGAGGAACCTGGGGGTAGGCAGAGACTGGGAAAAGGATGGCAAGAGACCCTCAGGGTCCAGAGGAGGGAGGAGGTCCCAGGGACAGAGAAATGTGTGGGGTGGCAGGACATTCATCCCAGACTCAGGTGGGGCCCGTGGCCTGAGTCCAGACAGCAGCTGGAGAGCTCAGCTTCCGGGACGTGCAGCCCCCACATGGCTTCCTACCTTGGCTTTTTTTCATTTATTACGAAGGCATGGCTCACACACAGCAGACTGCGCTCATTTTAAATGTATTGCTCGATACGTTCCACACATACACCCCACAGAGCCACCTCCCTGAAGACTCCCTCATGGCCTCGCCCATTCCTCTCCCCAAGGTTAATACTATTGTGGCTTCCATCACCAAAGAGTCACGGTGCCAGATTTTTAAACTTCCTCAAGATGAAATTATCCAGTGCATAGTCTTGCGTTTGGCTTCCTTCACACACCATGAGTCTGAGGTCCCTTTAGGTGGCTGCATCCAGCGCAGCTCCTCCTTTGTCCCTGCCGTGCACCGTCCCATTGTGTAGATGCAGCAGGTTTACTTGTTTGCTCTACTGCTGATAGGCCTTCGCTTCTCTAACCCATGACCCCACAATGCCATTTCCCCTCATTCTCTCCCCATTCCACCCTCTCCACCATCCCCTGCCCCAGCCCAGAAGGCTTCTTCCATCTTTATTTTTATTTTCAATTCTTTGCATTATGAAAACACAGAGATGTGGCTATCCTTTTTAAATGACACCACCTCATGCATGAGAGGCAGGCTGGTGGCCCAAGCCTTCCTCTCAGCCTGACTTACCATAAAGCCCTGGGTCAGTCGCCACTCCACCACTACCAGAGTTTCTCTCTCTGGATGGCACCACACCCCTGGAGCTCTGACAGTCTGTCCTTTGAAATCACATATGGGAACATGCTCTAAGATGCAGAGCCCTGCACAGACACTGCCCAGCTTGCAGGCCCCACGGTGGGGGATGGGTGCCCCTATTTGGAGGACTCCTCAGGGAAAGCATCCCCTGCTCCAGGCACTCACCCTGGGGTCTAACCTGATTCCCTTCCCAGCTGTAGCAGAAGGGAGCAAGACACAGACACCAGCAGCTCCCTCTCTCCCCTCTCCCAGGCACAGACCTCTCTGACACCCCTCCACACACATGTGCGCACACACAGAGACACGATCCCAGCCCTGCGGTGTGCGGAGCATGCGGGAGGAAAGTCCACTTGTTCCTGTTCCCCTCCTTGCACCTGCCCCACAGCCCCCTGGGTCTGAAATAGAGGCTGGGGAGGAGGACTGTGAGTCCAGAGCAGGTAGAATGACGGTGTCCCACACACAAGCCCGCGTGTCTAGGACTCCTATCTGAAGACACTGCAGAGGTGAGTCCTGGGTGACAGAGACTAAGTCGTAGAAACACAGAGAGAAAAACAGACAAAATGAGACTGAGTCAGAGGCAGAAAGCCAGAGAGGCAAAGAGGCAAAGGCATAGAGGGGCAGAGGGAAAGAGAAAAGGACAAGGGAGAGAGAGGGGTGTGGGAAGCAGACAGGACAGAGAGAGAGGAGCAACAGAGACAGAGAAGAAAGAAAGACCAAGATAAAGGTAGACAGAGAGAATGAGAGAGATGAGACAGAGACACGCAGAAACTAACAAGGGGGTCAGAGGCTCAAAGAGAGACAGAAGGACATGGGAGCTCCCAAAGGCCAAATCCAGGAAGATCAGAGCATCAAAATACATGATGATAGGAATGGCTTAAATGTGTGTATGCTGACAATCAGAAATGCAGTCATCGCCACATAATGACAGTGGTCCCATAAACTTATAATACTGTATTTTTACTGTCCCTTTTCTACATTTAGATATTTTAGATATACAGTTCCCAGCCTACAGGGTTCAGTACAGTGACATGCTGTGCAGGGTTTTAGCCCAGGAGCTACAGGTTATACCATACAGTAGCATAGGTGTGCAGTAGGCTGTACCATCTGGATACATAAAAGTACTCTCTATGATGTTTGCACAATGACAAAATCCCCCAACAACACATTTCTCAGAATGTATCCCCATTGTTAAGTGACTCATGACTGTAACTGAATAAACAAAGTTTGATAAGGCACAAGATATTTACATCATCTCCAAGCACCTCCCCACATCATACTTAGAAATTACAAAGAGGAAGAAAGTAACTTTTCCTGGCTTCCTCCACTTTAATCAAGTGATCAAAGTCAGCATCACTCCAATGGTAATGGGATGATGGAGCCAAGCTCGGAGCAGGGCTGCACTGAGAACAGACGCCGCTTCTGCGGTATCCCTGCCAGAAAGCCTCAACCTGAATCTAATCACGAGGAAACATCAGGCCAACCCAAACTAAGGGACAGCCTACACATTAAACGTCCTGGAATCTCCAAAAGTGACAAGGTCATGGAAATCAAGGAAAGGCTGAGGAGCTTTCCAGACTGAAGGCAGCAAAAAGACTTGGCAACCAAAAGTAACGGCAGCTTCTGAACCAGGTTCTGTTGATGCCCACAGGACATCACTGGGACCACTGGCAGGACTTCCCTGGGTCTAGATTGAATGGTAGTAAGGTATCCATGTCAGTTTCCTGATTTTGATAGCGGGGCTGGTCAGGTAAGAGAGTCCTTGTAGAAAAATCAGAAAAGTATTTAAGGGTGGTGGGGCATCATGTCAGCAACTTACTCTCTGAGTTCTGGAGGGGAGAAATGTTCTTTGCACTGTATTTTCAACCTTTCTGAAGTTGGTTAGAAATTCAGAGAGACAAGCAGAGACAGCAGGGGTGGGGGAGCAGAGACAAAAGCCCAGGCTAGAGGTGGGGACTGCTGAGGGTGGGGAGCTGGAGCCCAGCAGTGCCCCCTGGTGGTCAGGGAGGCCTCTGCAGGGTAGATCCAGCCAGCCACCTCCTGGGTTCTGATATTCAAGAGAGCTGGGTTCCACGAGCTTCGGCTGGGGCTGGTGTGAGGGTCGGGCAGGGTACTGCCCAGCTCTGGGCCTCACTCTGTCACCCCCATCCCACGAGAAGGGGCAGGTAGGTCCCTTCTATTCACCTGTCTCACCTCCCCTGGTTTCTGTCTCAGGCCTGGACTTGAGGGACTTCCCTTAGATTTCTGCCACAAACGTGCCAGGGAGGGGGCCCTGGTCAGTGTCAACTGCAGCAGTCCAGGCCTGGGGTGGGGGGAGGTGCAGAGGACGGACCTGGGATTCAGTTTAAGTGCTGTCTGGGGGAGGCAGAAAGGAAACCCTAAAGCCAGCTCTCCTGGTCCGACTCTGGCAATCCCCAAGCCTGTCTCTCCCACCCCACTAAGTCAGGCAAAGCCCATTGCCACTTACCCGGCAAACTTCCCTCCCCATGCCCCATATCCAGCCCTTTTCCCAAAGCCTAGGGATATAGGCCTTCTTCCCAAAGCACAGTTAGGGCAGCAGAGTCTCCCAGAAGACAGCCCTGGCAGCCCAATGACCCCATGAGTGGCATGTGCAGCCTTCCAAACCAGCTTCTCCCAGGGGCCCCAGTTTGCCTGCTCTGCCAGCGCAGCCCCAAGAAATCTGAGTTTACAAAATCTTTCGCTCCTGGGGCCTGGAGGGCAGGGACAGGGCTTCAGGTCCATCTCTGCCCTCGCTCAGGCCTCTCTAAGCAGCCACAGGGGATGCCCCGGGACACTCCTGCCCCTCAGCCCTACTGGGTCCTGGCTGTGGCTGAGCAAGCACTGGGGGAGGAGTCTGGAGACCTGCCTTCTAGGCTATGTGACATTCAGAATATCAGTGACCTTTCCTGAGCCTCACAGTCCCCAGATGAAAAATGAGGAGTTTGGACCAGACAGTCTGAGTGTAAAGAGAGGGGAAATGACACAACAGCCCCTTTGGAATGAAGCGACTGAAAGTGATGAGGGCGGGACTTGCGGATGATTCAGAGAGTGGAATGAATGAGGAGACATCAATCCTCCAAGGAGGCGGCTGTGAAGGGTGGAAGCTGTGAAGTCCCTTGCTCTGGTGGGAGCGAGGGACTAGCTCTGCCACCTCCAGGCAAGGGGCCCCAGGCTCTGCTGGCATCCACTTAGTTCCACTGTAAAACAGGGTCACTGAGGTGATCTTGTTAAAACAGTCATCCCATAGGTTTGATGTTCCCAGGATGCTAGAGGAGAAAGTCTAGGGTCGGTTAGCTTCCTATCCTCAAATATATGAAGGAAGAGTCATTGTAAGTAGGCACCAGACGTCATCTGTGAAGTTCAGAAGGCAAAACCAAAACCAGTGGGCAGGCACTGCAAGAAGGCATGATGAGACTCAGTGGGAAAAAAGAACTTAACAATCAGACGCTAAAATATGGGCTAAGAAGAAAAGCGGGGTGCCTGGTACCTATCCAGCCCTCCCCCCGGGTTGTTCTGCAGGTACAGGCAGAGGATGTAAACAAGCCCCATAAAGTGCAAAGTGCTGTTCAAGGGTAATGGCTTGTTATGACAATGATCGTCATTTTTCCTGACAAGTGGCAGACAGCCTCATGGAGCACACCCCGGGGCCCTTCCTTTGCTGGTTCCAAAGGAACCTACCTGGGGAAAACTCAGGGGCAGAAGGAGACACCGCCACAGCTTGGAGCCACCTGGTCCCTCCACACCCCCACCCCCCAACCCCCACCTCTCTCAAGAGCCAGGGCCCAGAAAAGGGGAAGGCTCCAGCCTATAAGTCCTTCTTCTCCTCCCTCCAAGCCCAGAGCTCTAGCCCCCACCCTGCGACCAGCCCACCCAGCATCAGAGGGCTTTCGTGGCCCTCAGGGCTTCCTCTCCCTTCCCTCCCTCCATGCAGCCCAGCCTTCCTGCCCGGGCGGCCCAGCCAGAGGGGTGTGGCACATCTGGCTTGGACAGCCTTGGCGAGAGTCCTTGGCCCTGGGGTGGGAAAGTCTGTTTGTTGGTTCCTCCCTGCCCCGTGGGGGCAGAGCAGCAGTGAGGGTTGGGTGGTGATGAAAGGGGGTGATGGACCCCAGGGTTCCCAGCTCCTGAGCTCCTCCTACAAAACTGCCTCAGCGCTACCTTCCACAAGTCTTCCTGTGGCCAAAAAGCCCTGGATGATGTGGGGAGAGGGCTGGAGTCTGCAAGCCAGGGAAGGGGATCACCACACACAGGCCTAGGGCAGACCTGGGAGGTCAACTCCTCTCACATTCGCTCAGCCCACTAGCCATCCACTGCCCCATCCCCCCTCACCCTTAGGCTGGGAGGCCTGGTGGGCATCCAGCATCGTTTATGTGAGAAAGGCTCAGATCCCCAGTGGGGCTTCAGGCTGGCTTCTGGGAGTCCCATGGGCACCTCAAATTCCAGCTTCCTCCAACCCCACTTCACCTTTACACACACACAAGTCCCCCACCCCCATGCCTAGCCATGTTCTTGGCCTGACCATGTTATTGGTCGCCCCAAGTGGAAAGCTCTGAGTCACTCTCAACTCCTCCCTGCACCTCCCCCACCCCCAACTAACCAGTTGCCAAATCCTGTGAATTTTGCCTCCTAAACACTCATCATCCTGTGCTTTCTAATCCTACTGCCTCTGCCCTATATGAGGCCTTGGCACTTCTCCCCGGGGCTGTTGCAGCAGCCTCCTGGGCCCCGACACCAGGCCGCTCCCACCCATAGCCCCTACACTACACAGCCTCTTAGGATCACAACTACAGCTCTGTAGGGTCTGGCACCTCCACTCACCCCAAATGCTGCCATGTCTTCCCAGGTGTCCGGAATAAACCCTGCCCTCCCTGGAGCCAGCAGGGGAAGAAGTATTGGTCCCTACCCAGCCCACCCTGCCAGTCCCAATCCCCAAGATCCACTTCCTGACTCCCTGCCCTGTGTCCACCCAGGCTGCTCCACACTCCCCAGCCACCCGCCACCCCTCTGCACCTCTGAGCCTCTGCCCAGAATGCCCTTCCTCCCCTCTTTGCTTGTCTAGCTTCTAGACACCTTCAAGCGCCTGATTCAAACTTCATCCCCTCATCAGGGGTCTTCCCAGATATCCCTGGATCCCCGTCAGAATCCATTTCCCCACCCGCTGTCTCCTCATTTTAGTTTGAAAAGTGCAAAAGCTTCGGAAAAGATGAACACGCATGTTCCCTTTCCCTATGATCATACTCAGAAATTCAGCATCAGTACAATCCCATTGTCTAATACAGTCATTCTACTGCCCCAAGAATGTCCATGAGAGCCGGGGCGTTGTTTTCGTTTTCATTTTGGATTCAGGACGCAATCAGGATCCTGAACTGCCTTTAATGGCTGAGTCTGTCATCCTTTAACCTAGGCACGTTATCCACCTCTCATTTTTCTTTCTGACACTGATGTTTTTAAAGGTTTCAGGGCAGATGTTTTGCAGAATGCCCCTCGATTTGGATTTTGGTCATTTCCTCACACATCAGTGCAGACTAAGATTCTGGGGAGGAATATGATTACCTCGGTGTCCCCTGCTTTTCCCAGTCGCTCTTTCTTTGAGCCTCACCACAGTACTTGCTTCAGTCTAACGGCCCCTGCACTTGTTACCTGGGCAAGTAGCTTAACTTGCTCTACCTCACTCTACTAATCTGTTCAATGGACCAATGACAGTCACCTCCCATAGGCTGTTGTGAGGATGAAATGAGATTGTGCTGTAAAGTCGGTGGAATGGGGCCTAGCGCATGGTGAGCGCTCAGCAGCAGTGAGCGATTCGTGTTGTCTTTTCTGTGTGCGTCAGACTACCCACCAGGTAGACGTGTCAGACACACATCTGCTCCGTGTCCTCCGCATCCAGCACAAGTCTGAAGAATCACATGGGTAAAGCTACTGCCTGGCCTCTGTTTTCTGTAGTGAAATCACACCCCATTCCCATGGACCTGCCCTCAGAAGAGAGAGAACGTGGGGCCACCCTCGTCACAAGCCAAGACACCAGGTGACCAGGTGCTGTCATCTTCTGGCTGAGGAGATGCTCCTGGACTCCAATCACCGGGAATCACCAAGGAAAGAAGGAAGGCAGACAGTGACATTTCCCCAGCACTTCCCAGGCCACTGCCCAAGAGCCTTTAACTCCTGACTCAGTTTCCTGAGCAAGATGAGTTCTCTCCATCAGGGTCTTTCTCTCTCTCTCTCTCTCTCTCTCTCTCTCTCTCTCTCTGTCTCTCCTGAGCGGGCTGAACTATCTCCATCAGTGTCTGTCTCTCTCTCTCCCCTGAGCAAGATGAGTTCTCTCCATCAGTGTCTCTCTCTCTCTCTCTCTCTCTCTCTCTCTCCCCCCTCCTTCTTAATGCAGGTTGCTCACATTTCTGATGCATCAAGCCCATTTTCTGCACTGAAACAAAATCATGTCCTGGCATGGAAGGGTTCAGAGATGGGGCTAGTCTGAGGCCCCATCAGTGGGGCCAGGTGCCCTACTGAGGGATTGGAATGGACTTCCTCATTTAATCCTCACAATGATGCCCTGCGCTGGAGTGAGGAACCTGCCCAGGGCCCTTCCTGCATGGCCCTGGGACTTGCTCTGTTGCCAGGGCTGCAGTGGTGTAATCATAGTTCACTGTAGCCTTGACCTCCCGGGCTCGAGTGATCCTTCCACATCAGCCTCCAAGTAGCTGGGACTACCAGCGCACACCACCATGCCTAGCTAGCTTATTTGTTTTCCATACAGACATGGTCTTACTGTGTTGCTCGGGCTGATCTTGAACTTCTAGGCTCAGGCAATCCTCCCTCCTTGGCCTCCCAAAGTGCTGGGATCACAGGTATGACCACTGTGCCTGGCCAGACTCACCTGTAGATCTAGTTTAAAATTCACCTCCCAAGGAGTCTTCCCTGAGACCTCCTCCCCCAGTCCAGGTTAAGTCCCATTTACATCCCCCAGAGGTTCCCTCTTGATAACACCCATCCTGCTTGCAATCATGTGCCCAATATGTGCAAGCAGCTTGAAGAGAGCAGGCCCTCCATAATAATCCGTGAAAAGGATGGAAAGGTGCATGGGGAGTGTAGTTAGAAAGCCAAATGACGGGATGCTTCCTCCATCACACGACCTCCCCAACACCATGCCCTGACCCTGGGCTGCCCACCACAGTCCTCTTCGCTGATTAGGGCTCATGCGTCATTCTTAGGGCTTGATTCTCACAGACCCCACATGCCCTGCCCCAAAGCATTCCCAGAATGGAGAACCCTGGCAGAGGATGCAGCAGATGGGGTTGGAGTCTCAACTCTGACTTGCCGGGTAGCCTTGAAAATGTGCCATCCTACAAGAAGCACTAACATTTATTGAGCTCTTATATGTGAGAGACACTTTTCTAAATGCATGTGTGGATTAGCTCATTCAAAACCGAACAACCCTCTAGGTAGGTGGGGAAACTAAAGCACAGAGATGTGAAACTACTTGCCTATGGTCACACAGCTGTGAAGTGACAGGCCCACCCAGGATCCAGCCCAGGCATTGCACTCTCAGCCAGCATGCTACACTTCCTTTCAACAGTGCAGAAAAAAAAGGGCTGTGCTGCTCCCCAATTTTGTGCCTCACACATCACTTTGCAAAACTTTACAAAAGGAGAGTCTTATTTCAGACCCTGGCGATTCTCATGCAGCCCAGCCTACCTCCCAAACCCACAGTCAGGAGGCCCTTACAGGTCAACCAAACTAGAGAGAACAGAGAACGAATTCAGGACCAAAGCAACAGATTGGGGTCTGCATGGCTGGAATTGTGCACAAGGAATCCAGAGCTCATGAGGACCCTTCTGTCGAAAATGTGTGCTTAGCACTGGGCAGGACACCAACTCCAGGAAACAGAATACATTATCATCTGCAGCTGGATGTGGCCTTAGAGAATAGTGTCCAAGTTTCAGCGAGGTCCAGAAAAGTCGAGTAACCAGCTTGAGACCACTCAGCTTGCTCAGGGCAGGGCCAAAGCTGCACTTGACTCCCAGGCCCTGCCTGGTGGCTCTTTCAGCCTCACCCTAAGCCCCTTCCCTGTTCCTGAGCACAGAGCGAGCCCCTCCGGAAGGAAGGGCCTGCACCTCTAACTCCACCGCACAACATCAAAAAGCCTCAATTGCTAGCCATGCAATTATTTTCTTGAATAAACCGTACTTGAATATGTAATAGCAAATGGGCGCACTTGATGAGAAAATCAAGTTATGCATAATAAATAGCTCTGCTCCTCAGCTAATAAAGTGATTTTTATTCCTAGGGCTTGTTAAAACTACGCACTCCAGATATATTACTTCTTAGATGACACAGTTGCAGCTTTCCCTATACAGGAACATGTGAACCAATAGATGCAAGCACTCAGTCTAGGGCACAAGACCTATCTCTGACAGATCCTCCCTGAGGCCACCGACCCAGCCAGTTCCTGGCCTCAGAGTAGCTGGTCAGAGTCCCTGGGCAGTCAGGAGACACAGCCCAAGGAGTAGAGCCCTGTCCCATGACACCCTTCCCAGGGAGATCCTCCCCCAGCATCAGGTCTGGGATACAGAGGATCCCAAGAACCAGGCAGGAGACTGTGGAGTGGGAAAGGGGCCAGCATTTGCTGTATGCACCTACTGTATGCCTACATACCTGATCTTTTAACATCTATTGTCTCTTTCCCCACCCTAGTCATACAAGGAGTACATTATTCTCCCCACTTTACAGATCAGAAAACTGAGGCTCATGAAGGGAACTGTTTTACCAAGCCTGCCCACACCAAATGATGGAAATAGGGTTTGAGCCTAGTCCTGTCTGGTGCCAGGACTGGTTCCTCTGTCCAGTTCCTACTGCCCCAGTCTCTGGCCCACCCTGGCCATGGGCATCACAGCCAGCCAAGAAAGAATGGGGACCAGGAGAGGAGAGGAAAAGGAGGCAGGGGAGGGACACAAGCTTTTCTAGTCAAAGACACTCAAGGCTGGGCGTGGTGGCTCATGCCTATAATCCCAGCACTTTGGGAGGCTGAGACGGGTGGATCACTTGAGGTCGGGAGTTCGAGACCAGCCTGGCCAACACGATGAAACCTCATCTCTACTAAAAATATAAAAATTCGCTGGGCATAGTGACGCACACCTGTAGTCCCAGGTACTCGGGAGGCTGAGGCAAAAGAATTGCTTGAATCCAGGAGGTGGAGGTTATAGTGAGCCAAGATCATGCCACTGCACTCCAGCCTGAGCGACAGAGCAAGACTCCATCTCAATTTTAAAAAATGAATAAATAACAATAAAGACACTCAAGGAGACCTACAGCTGCCTTGGTCCCCAGACTGCCCCCTACTCTCAGGGAGGGTATAACACCCGTAGAGCACTCTACCTGCCAGGCATTGCCCTGGGGAATAGGATACAAAATCTCATCCCTACCTCTCTGCACCCCGTTTGTCTAAAATCCTCATTTCACCCATGGGGAGGCAGAGGCTCACTGGGATGAGGCACTTTTCCCAATATCAGTCAGCTGAAGGGGGCTATAGAGCCCTCTCTCCATTCATAGCAGCTCATCACCCCTGGACGTCTACCTGCCATCCTTCTTGTGTCACCCCTGGACGTCTACCTGCCATCCTTCTTGTGTCACCCCTGGACGTCTACCTGCCATCCTTCTTGTATCATCCCTGGACGTCTACCTGCCATCCTTCTTGTGTCACCCCTGGACGTCTACCTGCCGTCCTTCTTGTGTCACCCCTGGACGCCTACCTGCCCTCCTTCTTGTGTCACCCCTGGACGTCTACCTGCCCTCCTTCTTGTGTCACCCCTGGACGTCTACCTGCCATCCTTCTTGTGTCACCCCTGGACGTCTACCTGTCGTCCTTCTTGTGTCACCCCTGGACGTCTACCTGCCGTCCTTCTTGTGTCACCCCGGACGTCTACCTGTCGTCCTTCTTGTGTCACCCCTGGACGTCTACCTGTCGTCCTTCTTGTGTCACCCCTGGATGTCTACCTGCCATCCTTCTTGCTGCAGATCTCCCTCCTGCCTACCTCTGTCCTCAGCACAGAGACGAACCTGGCCAAGGCTCCCATTTTCCAGATGTCAACACCAGCCCAGTAAACCACAAATGCATCCTGTGTGCAGGCCTCCGCAGTCACTCTCAATCTATTAATCCAACCCATCCCAGCACCCTGGCCCAACATGCCACCCAAACCTCCTCATTCCAGGCCCCCTCCACAACCCTTTCTGTCTTTGCCCAGAGGATACCTGGCTGCCCAAGTTTGTGTTCCCACAACTGACCCCAGCATGGGCTTCCCTGGGCCAAGAGGGCCCTCCCAAGGAGTGGCCAGAACAAGGAAAGGAACAGGAAAGGCCACATCTGGATCACAGTCCTGAAGCCCCCTCCCCCAAACCAGTCATCACTCTCTCAGAGCCCACAGTAACCTCAGCCAGGGACGACTTCCTCGCCCTCCTGACCCCATGCATGCCTTTGCCTAGCCAAGACAGTCCCACAGGAGCCCCTCTGAGGAAGGGGTCCTCTCCTCCTCTGACCCCCAGCCCTTCTGCAGCAGGCAGCCCTCTCCCATCCCCCTTTTCCCAGAAGCCTCAGCCTAGGTCTGGCCTTAAGACTTTTAACCTTTACCACATGGCCCCAGGCCTCTCTGCTGGCCCCTCAGACATCCCCATCCTGGGACCCACCTTCTTGAACCTGGGGCCAAGAAAGAAAGGGGGAAGAGCAGGCCATGGCTCCCTTCTCCGGGATGGGGAAGTCTTGGTAGCAGGGGAGAGCTATGGAGGAAGGGATGGCAGTGGGTGGAAGCTGAAACTGGGTGTAGAAGGAATAAAGGGGATGGAATCTGAGAATTCTCCCCCAGTCCAGCTCTTCTAGACTTAATATTCAGGGCTACTATTCTCTGCTCCCCAGCCCCACCACTGCCTCCTCCTCAAGCTCTTGGGCTCAGCAAGTGAGTGGGGGGCGGTGAAGAATTTTCGCCCCATTATGGGATGTGAGTTAGGGGGAAAGGCTCTAAAGAGAAGCAAACTTCTCCATGGCTTCCTTCCACTTACAGCTCTGGGACTCCACTGGGGGGCGGGGAGGTGGGACAGGGGATGTACTGACCCCGGTCCCTGGGCCTGGGCCCTGTTGGTGGGGAAAGTCTTCCAGCTGAGGGTTGCTCAAGTCAGTCTGTCCTTCTGTAGGTCAGAGACAGAAAGGCCCCTCCTTCAAGACTGACACCCCCCACCCCAGGCTCTCAGCGAAAGGATAAGGTGGCAGGGGCCGCTGGGGGACGGGAGGCTTAAGGAAGAGTAATGTCGTAGCTAAAGCAGCCAGACCTACCCAGAGCATGCAGGACAGACAGATCCACGTCATCTTTGCCGGGTCCCGTCCCTGGGGCACGCCCAGGGCCTGCGAAGAGCCCCTGAAGCTAGAGTCCCCGCGGCGCTGGTAGAAGGGCTCTCTGAGTCCGCTGCTGCTCCAGCTCCGCCAGCATCTGCTGGGCCTCTCGCCCTGCTGCCTCCAGCTCACCCTCCCTCCTCCTCCTCCTCCTCTCCCCCACTCCACCCCCTCGTCCCAGCCTCCTCTCTCCTCCCTCCTCCCAGGCTCCACCGGTGGCCTTGAGGGTCAGGAGCCCTGCTTTGCAGGGGCGTAAAGGGGACAGGGAAAAGAGACAGCCACCAGAGGCAGGGCCCCCCTAAGCCGCGCCCCCACCCCGGGACACAAAACCCCTGTGTGCCACTAAGGCTCCTCCGTCTTCTGATCTGGTGCTGGTGGGCCTAGAGTCCTCCCTCCTCACTGCAGACCCCCACCCCCGGCAAACCAGGCTGGGGGCCTTCACTCCTGGAACCCTCCGGACCACTGATGGATGAACAGGCAGCTCCAGGCCCGCACAGCCGGCACATTCAGGGTGCCTTGGCCCCTCCCCCTCTCCAAGTACCCGTGCCTGCCTTCCTGGCCTCCTCGGAACACACATGCATTTACACACACAGACTGGGACAGACTCTGGTGCCCACGCGCCAAGCTCAGAGCCCAGGACAGGCCTTAACACAGAAGAAATCAGGCCCGAGACTGGGGAAGAATGGCCCTGGCCCCAGGCTGTGAGTTTCATTCCAATTTTTTTCCTATTTCTTTTTTTTTCCCCCTTCTTTCTTTCTTTCCTCCAAACATCTGTCCCAGCCCTTCCTGCCTTTCTGAAAGGGAACCCTGCTCCAGGCTCCCGCGAGAGTATGTTTTTCTTGACTGTACCCAGGGCCAACATTTGGTTTGCATTTCCCCACTTCCTTCCCCTCCTCCCCTCTCCCCCTCCTTGGGCCCAGTTCTCCCCTCCCACCATTCCACAGGCCTCCTTCTTCCCCACAGCGTCCCCTGCCCACCAGCCCTCCCCTCCCCTCGCCCCCACCTCTGCCCAGGGACAATTGTTGGGGTCTAGAGGGTGGAAAGGGGCTGGGTCAGAACCCAAAAGTATACCCAGGGAGCACTAAGGGGGAATCCAGCGAAGTCTGCCCCAGGCCCTCATTGTCTGGAACCACCACGTTCCCCTCCAAAAACACCCTTGTCTTTGAGCTCTGGCCTTGGCTGGACCAACTGTGGGTGGGTGGGGGCCAATGAATCACCCGTTCTGCTCTTTGGAGCTGTCCAGGAGAAGGAGGGAGGGCTCAGTCCCACACCCTCCTGTGGACACACACACACACAAGGACGTAGTCCAACTCACGTCAACACACAAGAGCCCGCCCAGGGTAGGCACTAGGAGACCTCATTCCTAGACTGAGTCACTTAGCAAGAAAAGTCCTCTTGCCTGGCCTCCTATGCACACTGTGCTATACATGCACCGGGACCACATGCACAAAGGGTTACAGATCCCCTGCCTCCCTCCCCCACTCACCCAAGGCCACGCCATGCCGCTCTCCGTCAGCACCACATACCATGCAACTACCGGCCTCCTCCTTCACGGGACCTGCCCAGCCACTTGTGCAGACTCCCAGCCCAGGGACCACCCAAGACATCTACCTGGGAAACCCCAGAATGAAGGGGAAACACTGACTCTTCATCTGAAAAAAGACTGCTGTATTCAGATACACAGGTAGTCCACGGCACCAGGAACTAACCATCTATTGTTTGGTGGTTCTGAGAAGTCAGGGGAGGACACTGAAGTGAAGTGCCAATTTCCCATCCTTCCTAAAGCCAGTACCTGAGTGAAGAGTCTTTGTTCTGTTAAAGGAGTCAGGGTCCCCTCTGCATACTTCTCCAAGTCCTTCAGAGCTCTAGGGCTGGGAAAGATCCTGCCTCTAGCATCTTTTCCCTGCCAGGATCACAGTGCTCCTCTGGACTCCCTACCCCAAGCCTACTGGGGCTTCACTGACATTTTATGTCACTGAAATGAACCAACACTGAAATGAACCACTGTTCCACAGTGGGTTGGGCCTGCAGTCACGGCTGGGGATGTCCATAGACAAACCTCCGCAAACCCTCCCATCTCCCCTGGCTAGAGCACCAGGCAAGCAAAGGGGAGTGATCCTCGGGAGGCCCTTCACTGCTGGCGTCACTGAAGACGCCTACAGGCAGCTTTCTCTGGAGTTCTGAGAAATCACCTTGGAGCTTCCCAGAAATGCTGGAAAACCAGACCAAAGACCAAGTCACAGCGACACCAACTTGTCTGGCCTCCCACGCAGCCCAAGGAGGCCCTGCTGCCTCCCTAGGCTCCTCAGCTAGGACCGAGAATGGAAGTGGGGGACCCTAGTGCTGGGGGTTCCCTTGGAGAAACCCTCCCTCCAGAATACCCCCATCCCCCTTCTCCAAGCCTATGGGGTCTCTCCTGTATATTAATCGCTCATCATCAGGAAGTCCTTCCCGCTAATTAACCACCATTCTCCCTGTTGAATGTTGACTCTGCCAACTGAGGTGTCTCCAACTGTGTGTAATGACCCTGTTCCAGGCTTGTCAGCCTTTGTTCCTCCTTCACAGCCTGGTGTCTACACCCCCACCCACACATGGGCAAGGACATGTCCTATGTTTTGTATCCCCAGAGCCTGGCATACAGTAGGCACCAGACATGGTTGAAGAATGACTCAATCACCCAATCAATTAGTCAATGAGTCCTCACATATTTTCCTCCTGTAAGTATTCACTGCTTCCTTCCCAAACCTTCCTTCTCTTCCCCTCAAAAGGGCCTCAGGCAGCCCTGCCTGTACACCTTCGCCCACACTTTCAGTGCCACCCTATCTGCAGCCACCTCTGCCTGCTGCCAGTGCCCCGCTGCCAAGCTCTAGCCAGTTGCAGACTCTCCACAGGCCCGGATGGTTTCGTTCATCTTGGGATCCCCACCCTGTGCCCAGACCCCTGTCTCACACAGCAGACATGGAGTACACACTGGAGGACTGGCCGGGGCTCTACACTGGCATCCAGAAGCCTCTGAACCCAGCCCCAACCCTGTGTCATCCCCACCATTCCTGCCTTCCTGCTGCATGCAGAGACCTCCCTCTGCTCCTCCCTCCAGCCCCCTGCTCAGCAGCCAGCTGAAGAAACAGAGTCAGGTCTGTGGGCTCTGGTGCTGGCCCTGGGCCCGGAGGAGGGTGGAGCCAAGGCAGAAGGAAGGGTGAGTGTGGGCAGGAATGTGCTAATGGTCTTAGAGCCTGAGTCTGGCAGGCCCCTCCCTGGGCCTCAGTTTCCTTTACCTGCAGAATAACCAGGCTGATGGCCTCCAAGTTCCCTTCCAGCTCCTCCTTCTGTGATGCCACAAGTTTCCCAGGCCAAGGCCCCATCCCCATCCAATTCAGTCTTCCTTTCCTTTGACTCTTGTCCATCAAAACATTCTTATGTCCACCCCTCTCCTACCAGGGCATTAAGCCTTTCCTTTGTCACCACTGGTCACAGCATCTGAAGGTCACAGAGCATTTTAGAGCTGTAAAGGCCTTCAAGCTCAGCTGCCCAGGGGTCACAGTAACAGCCATTGGGGGTCACCTAGAAGTTCAATTAGGGGAGCGGGCAAGGGGTCACAAGGACCTGCTGAGGGCAGGCCCCTGCTGAGGGGGACACCCATTCCTTGGTTCCCCACTACAGCATGCAGCAACACAAGCCCACATCTCCACATCTTCTGATCTGCCATAGAACCCCCATCTCCATATTTTATATAAAATATTTTTACAAAATTGAAAAAATACAAATTTGAAAGTGTTGGCTTAAAAAAAACCACTCTGAAGGCCCAAACCAATGAGTTTGCCAGGAAGGTTAGTCTCAGGGCACCTCTAGCCTCATCCAGCCCCCTTGCTTAACAGACAGTCACACTGCGTCAAAAGAGGTGGTGTGACTCATCAGAGGTCACGGAGCCCATAAAAAGCAGAGATTCAGCCGGGCGCGGTGGCTCAAGCCTGTAATCCCAGCACTTTGGGAGGCCGAGACGGGCGGATCACGAGGTCAGGAGATCAAGACCATCCTGGCTAACACGGTGAAACCCCGTCTCTACTAAAAATACAAAAAACTAGCCGGGCGAGGTGGCGGGCGCTTGTAGTCCCAGCTACTCGGGAGGCTGAGGCAGGAGAATGGCGTAAACCCAGGAGGCGGAGCTTGCAGTGAGCTGAGATCTGGCCACTGCACTCCAGCCTGGGCGACAGAGCGAGACTCCGCCTCAAAAAAAAAAAAAAAAAAAAAAAAAAAAAAGCAGAGATTCAGTCTCTCGGCTCCCAGACCCCAGATTTTGTCTCTAAACCCTGCAGCCTGCCACCTCTCACACTGGGGCCACTCACACTGCAGCCTTCCTCCCAGACCGTCCTGAGGGGCTCATGTCCAACAAGTAGGTGCAGAGCTGGCAATGGGGTTCTCCACCAGTGTCCAGGTATAGATCCCAACAGCACGAGACCCGGGAATCTGCACCGAAGCACTCAGCTCCTGGACCTCCACCCTCTCACCCCCTCAGAATCTGATACTCTTCCCCCTTCCCCAGGCAAGATTAATACCAATTAACTAGGCACTTGGCTTGCTGCATCATCTTGAAGGCTCCTACTAACCCTCGTTTTATAAATGCAGAAACTGAGGCATATAGAGGTTCAGCAACTGGCTCAGAGTCACACAGCTAGTATGATGTGTGAAAATGGAGCTCAGGGCATCTGATTCCACATCTCCCATGGATGGAGAATTTTCTTACAGCTATATGGTCACCCCAGGACTAGGGGCTCTGCTTCCATGTTGTGGTGACGTATTGACTGTTCTCTCCACTCACCTAAGGGCTGATGCTGAGGCTCCAGGGAGGGGTTCAGCCAGGTCTTGCTTGGCAGGAAAGAGTGGGGAGCCAAGGACAGTGCTACTACGTGGGTCAAGATGAGACCAACTGGCTCCCTAGTGGCTTCAGAAGAGTCAACAAGGAGAGATCTGGGTGCAGGCACGGTCTGTCCTTTGAGGCCCCTAGGGCCTCCCTTAGGTAAGCCATGCTGCCTCACCCATACACCTCAGCCTCTGAGTCCTGGGTGCCCCGACCTCTAGCAGAGGGCTCGTAAGTGGGGGCTCAAGTCCTATCCATGCCCCACCCACCAAACCCTGGCATGAGATTCATCAGCCCAGAGCATGGGGCACTACATTCTAATGCCCACCAAGGCACCACATGGGCCAGGGGAGGCCCTGCCCCCAGCCTCCACATCCAGCACTCCTCTAGTACCAGATTGAGGTCACTCTCTTGCACTGCAGAAATGTGGGTGCTCTCTGAGAGAGAAGGCAGAGCTCCAACCAGGCCCTGTATGAGCCTCAGTATCCCCAGCTGACACGAGAAGGAGCCTCACTCACACCCCTTCCCCTACCACCCCTTCCCCATCACGCTGGGTGGGGACCGTGTCTGGGCCCAATCCCAACAGTGCTTAATAAGATCCTTCCCAGAGCTCTACTCGGCAATCTTGATCTCTTCCCCAGCTCTAATTTCCTGCCTGACTCAGGCCTCTCAAAGGCTGGAGGGAGGCAGCTGCAGCTGTTCATCCACCCTCCCACCCCCAGCCGCCAGCTCAAATCCCGGCCCAGAAGGAAAAGGAGAACGGAGTGAAGTGGTTCCATCATCCTCTACCTCTGCAAATGGGGAGGGGGTGTTGCTAAGCAGTCTGGGGTCCAACTGACCTGATCCTGGCCGGCCATTTCCCACTTCAGGCTCCTTTTCTCAAATCTAGAAATCCAGACTTCATGGCATCTGAACTCAGAACCCAGTGGAATGTGGACAGGGCTCCAGCCCTGTGATCTGCAGCTGCAGGGCCTGCCTCTCAGCCAATCCCTGAGGACAATGCATTTTGCTGGAAGATTTCAAAGCATACCTTGGGTAACTGGAACGGAAGCCTGCTGGCACCTTTCCCCACTGCGGAACAGCAGAAAGGGAAACTGAGGCTCAGAGGTAACACCTGGGAGAAGGAGTTAAAAGTCCAAGCTCCTAATGAAGCAGAAGGAGCCGGTGGATGGCAAGCATGGATACTGGGAGAAATCTCTCCATCCCTACATACTCTGGCCTGCCTAATGGTCTGCAAGATCTCTGCTGGAAGCAGACAATAACAATGATAATATCCCTGTTTTTTATCAAACACCTGTTATGGAGTAGGCACAGTTAAACACTTTAAGTGCATTACCTTATTTAATCCTCACAACACTCCAACGATGTAAATATTTTCATTATCCCCATTTCACAGATGAGAAAACCAAGATACAGGCAGATCCTGTAACTAGCCCAAGGTCTACAGCTGGTAAAGCCAGAATTCAAACCCAGGTGGCTGGCTCCATAGCTGGGAGTCTTAACCAGAATGGAGGACTTTCCCCTCCCCTGTGACAGGGGACCGTCCCTGTCCCAAGAGAGTGGGTCAGAAAGCCAGGACTTCCAGTCCCTGGAATCCTTCCCCTCATTAGAGGGTCCTGGGGTCCTGGGGGCTCTAGGTTATGATCTTGGGGTTCTCCTGGTCCTCCAGGGAGACTTTAAAGTTACGCACAGTTTTTCCAATTCCCTACTTTGTAGCTATGCCCCCACCTCCACCTCCACCCTCAGGTGTATACTCCCCCCACCCACACACATACACACGTTACACACCTGCTGAAGGCAACGTCAAGCATCTTCTCTGAGAATCCCAGGGAGACCGATATTCAACCAGGACACGCCCACCCACAGCACTGCACGTTCCCCAGACCCCTGCTCCTGCCCCCAACCCAGCTGCTGCTCCCTCCCTGGCGCCCCAGCCCCCATCCTCTCCCTGTCCAGTTCCCTGGTCCCTCCATCCTCCTGGATAAGTGGGAAATCCCTCCTGCTGTTCCCCAGCCGCCCCGTTCCCGTGTCCATTTGACTTCCTTACCTCGCTGCCTTAACTCGGCGGCTTCTAGGGATTGGGGAGCAGGTGGCATTTCCAGGAACCCACCTTCTCTTCCCACGGAAATTTGAGAGGGATGCTTAAAACCCCAGGAACTTTACTCTGTATCCCCAAATCCGCCGCCCTCCCACAGACTCTGGTGCTATCCTTCAGACTTCTGATCCAAGCCCAAGACACTCAGGGGTGTGCGCTGGGGGAGGGGCAGCAACTCTCCTTCCCGGATCCCAGCAGTCTGGGTGGCGACTCCCCCGGAGTCCCAAACTCTGCTGAGAGCCAGGCTGACGACGGCCAAGACGGAGGGTCCCTGAGAGTGGAGGGTAGTAAGTCAGATCGAATGCCCAGGAAACTGCGGGAGGGAAGCGGCTAGGAGGGAGGGGGCGGGGGTCCGAAGGGGCCAGGTGTTGCCGAGACCTTTTACCTGGCTGCGGAGGCAGAAGCGCAGGGGCAAGAGGCACGAGAAGAGGTACTTGCCCCAACGGATCACGCAGGAGAAGCACCAACTCAGCCGAGTCATGCTGACCCCTGGAGTGGGCGCCTGGGGCGCGAGGGTCGGGAGAGGTGGACCCGCCGCTCCTGGCGCAGAGTTCCGGGGTTGGGGCGGGCTAGGAAGGCGGGCGCCCTGCCCTACCCTGTCCCCGGTCTCCCGGAGTCTCAGCCCCGGAGGAGCAGCCGGTGTCCTGCCCCCTCTAGCGGGAGAAGCGGGGCGGGAGGCCCGCGGCGCGGCCCGGACTGGGCTCCATCTCCGGGGAACCCCCACGGGGTGCGGGCGGGAGGGGGCTTGCACCCTCTGAGACTCTTCCTCCGCGTCTTTCTCCTCCCCTGGCGGCGTGACAGCCTCCGCCTCCTGCTTCCCGGGCGCGCTGCGGGGAGGGTGCCGGCACCCCGGCAACTTCTGAGGTTCGGGGAGCCGCGTGGGGGAGGCCAGAGGGGACCCGGCAGAGGCGGCGCCCGGCGCCGGGCGTCCACCTGCGAGGAAGGAGCGGCAGCCGCGGGAGCCGAGGCGGCGGCGGCAGCATTGTGCTCCTGGCTGCAGTGAGGGTGTGAGCCTGCGTGTGTGAGTGAGTGTGGATTCCCTCCAGAGCCCACTCCAATTCCCATATTGCTCCCCAGGGCATAATGTAATTAACTTAAACGGAGGCCTGCGGCTTCCATGACCCAAGTAGACACATCCCTGTGCCAGGTGTGCACGTGGGGACTCTGTGCACAGTCTGGACCAGCTGTCCAGTCCCACCTCCAACCTCTGACCCTGGCCACACACTCCGACTCCTCAGCCAGGATCTCTCTCTAGCCAACTCAGTGTGAGGGCGCTCAGACGTTCAGCACATCCAAAGAGCCCCTACAGGTTGGAAGGGACCCTGCCTGGGAGAGAGGAGAGCTGGACCAGCACTCTAGGACTGGAGCTGCACCTGCCTGCTCTGGGTTCAGGGCCTCAATTTCCCATCTTCTCCCTTCTGCCTGCCCTCTGCTACCTCTGCTGTGCTCAGCTGAACAGAGGATGGGGGCCTCTCGGGAATATTGTGTGAGGTCATCCTATTAGGACCCTAGAACTAGGGAGAGGGAAGGAAAAAGAGGGGAGGCGGAAGTCCTGGACTCTGGAGAGAGATGGGGAGAGACACAGAGACAGGGAGACAAAGGCAGAGAGAGGCAGGCGGAGACCCACAGACAGACTGCAGAGAGCTGGAGGGGCACCCATGAGCGTTGCTCGGGGTTCTGTGACTGCAGAGAAAGTGGGAGGGCAGGCAGCCGGCCAAGCCGGGAGAGAATGGCGGGGAGGAGCTGCCAGGGGGCCTCTTCCGCAGCAAGCGCCACTGGAGCCCAGCCAGACCCCTCCCCCATCCCCCTGGGGCTGGGCTGCCCTAGCACCATCTCAGGGCCATTTTTCCAGATGATGCTGCCTCCCTGTCCCCTTCCTCTCCTGCACCAGCCAGGGTCCCTTTCCCACTGTGTGAGCAGAAGACCTGAAAGTTTCTCAGCTAGCTCACCCCTGCCCCCAAGCTCTCCTCCGCCTGCCCCCCACGACAGACTCCTCAGGCCCTGCCCGTCCCCATTGCAGCTCCCCACCTCGAGACAAGGCAGGGGGGTCCAGCATTTGGGGGAGACTAGCAGGACCCCAGGGAGGGAGAAGGAAGACGTTCCTGCTGGTGAGTAGATGGAGAGGGGGGAAAGAGAGACATTAGGGGCCCTCATCCCCTAACAAGCCCTCCAGCAACCACCACACATGCTCTGGATAAAAGCTGGAGGGGGCGTCAGGGAAGTAGGAGGAGAAGTAATGAGATCCCCACACTAAAGTGAGCCCATCGCCAACAGGCTGGGCCTTTGTTCATGCCCACAATCACCAGGGAAGCCCCAGCACTGCTGAGTCCTGTTCCAAGTCTGACAGGGGACCTTCCTCCTCTTCCAGGGGCCTTCCTCCATCTCCATAGCTTCCCTACTCCATCTCAGAGGAAATAGATAAGGGGAAATAGATAAGACATGAGACAGAAGGAAATGGGGTTTAATCCATCGCAAGTAGAATGAAGTTTCATCCAAAGGAATCACTTGTGGAATTTCTAAAATAGGAGGAAGTTATTCAGACAAGATTGGCTAAAGTGCGACCCTGCCTAGATTAAGAGAGGAGGACAAGGTGACTTTTTCTTAAGAAAATTATCAAAACCTTCTCAGCACTTGGGCATGAGAGGCACTCAACAAACAGAAGGAAAGAAGAGTGAGCCAGTAGAAAGGGAAGGAAGCGATGACAGCATCCAAGGCTTCCCCACCTGAAGCCAATGATGAACTGAGCTCAGCAGGGCAGAGTCCATTTCCAGCCACTGCCCAGCAGGAGGTGCCTCAAGCCAAGGACCCTCCAAAGAGAGAGGAGAGAGTCCAAGGTTTACAGGGACCTGAAGCCAGGCCTGCCACTGCCTGGAGGGTATCCCAGCTTCCCACTTCCAGCCTCTGCCCACCCCCTCATACCCCATATAGCTTCATGCCAGGTGCCTCAATACCTGAAGGTCAATGACATACTGCCACAAGTACTCTGTTCTGTTTTCGTCACCAAGGGAGGACAGAATCCCAAGGATAACAGCTGCAGGATCCCCAGACCCCCCTGAAGCCACTCCAGAACCTCCCGGAAGATTCTAGCCAGGATCCCCCTTGCTTCTTCTTTCACCAAAATTCACATATGGGAGTGGGAGAGTTGGGTGGGGGGTTCTAATCCCAAATGGTCTTCTGTCAATCTTGATCCCTTTTCTCCCTCAAAACACTCAAAGAATCAGAAACTACATCAGGCCATGCACAGTGGCTCACACCTGCAATCCTGGCACTTTGGGAGGCTGAGACGGGCAGATCACTTGAGGTCAGGAGTTTGAAACCAGCCTGGCCAACATGGTGAAACCCCATCTCTAGTAAAAATACAAAAAAAAAAAAAAAAAGCCGTGTGTGGTGGCGGGCACCTGTAATCCCAGCTACTTGGGAGACTGAGGCAGGAGACTCACCTGAACCCAGGAGGCGGAGGTTGATTGCGCCACTGCACTCCAGCCTGGGTGACAGAGTGAGACTCCATCAAGGAGGAGAGAGAGAGACAGAGACAGAGAGAGAGGAGAAAAAGAAAGAAAGAAAAAGAAAAGGAAAGAAAGAAAGAAAGAAAGAAAGAAAGAAAGAAAGAAAGAAAGAAAGAAAGAAAGAAAGAAAGAAAGAAAGAAAGAAAGAAAGAAAGAGAGAGAGAGAGAGAAAGAAAGAAAGAAAGAAAGAAAGAAAGAAAGAAAGAAAGAAAGAAAGAAAGAAAGAAAGAAAGAGAAAGAGAAAAGGAAGGAGGAAGGGAAGGAGGAAGGGAAGAAAGGGAAGAAGGAAGGGAAGGAAGGGAAAGAAAAAGAAAGAAACGGCATGCAGCACCTGGTAGGTGCTCAGTCCATCTTCCCTCCAGGCCCCTGAGCATCAGGGACGGAGATGCAAAGCTCCCCACAGTGGACCAGACACAGATGCTCAGATGCAGGGAAACGTGTATTAGAGGCCAAAGTATCCCCCATGGGTAGGGATCGGGGAAGCCTGGGCAGGTTCTGGGCTGCCCTGAGGGCCTCATGCCAGGTCACATGAAGAGATCTCTCTGCAGCCCCCATGTGGAGGTCCAACAGTGGCCCCCAGCTCCTCGCCTTTCCCTCCCCAGTGCAACTTTTGAAGAGCTGGTCACCATCCTCCTGGGTTAACCTATCCCCTGGGGACTCCTTGTCCCCCTGCTCATGTGACATGGCCCTTTCCAGGCTCCCACAAATCCCGGACCTGTCTCCAAGCCTTAGCACCCCTGCTCGTCCTCCCTCCCATGCCTCTCCTCAGCCACAGAGTCCAGACTGGCAAGGGGGGCTATATTGGGGGTCTGGCCAGGAGTTGGAGGAGGAGGAATGACTTCTCCACCCGCCACCACGTCCATGAGACCAGAGATCTGGATTCTGAGTGCAGGCCAGGGAGGAGGCTCCACAGTCTATGGCCAAGTGGGATGGAGCCCATGTTTGCAGACACAGTCTGCTCTGGGCCCTTCTCCCCAAGTTTGCACTGGGTCAGGGCTAGGAGGGCCCCTTTTACCTCCAGAGAAGCAATAAGAGAACGGGAAATTTCCCAGAGGCAGCCAGCACAGGTGTTGGGGAAACAAGAGAGCAGGCCATGGGAGGAGGGCCCACCTGGCTCAGGGTAGGCACAGAGCCTCCTCTGTCACAGGCCCTCAGGCCCACAGTTCGCCTGGCTGGTTTTGTCTGCAGGGGCACAAAGGCAGCTCCTGTTAGGGAGAATCCTTGGGCATCTGATCGGAGACTCCAGCTCTTGCTTTCACACCCACAGAGAGATGCACAGAGACCACTCCCCCGGGACCCCTCAGCCTTTCTCCACCATTAGATGGGACATCACTACAGGCCCGCCTCACCCCCACCCGCTGGGGAGATAGAGTTTCACCACTCTCCCAGTCACAGAGATTCCTCCCAGGATTCCCAAGGGGCTGTCCTTCAGGTCCCACCTTCCAGGCAGGTTCCCAGGCCCCTCAGCAGCTGCACCAGGGATGGATTTCACCAGCTGCACGCATGGGTGAATTGCCCAACCATATACAAGGCACGGAACTCACACCCAACCTCTCTCCATACAACAGAATACAGGTTCCTGCAGAGCTGGGGCTCTATCTCATATGGACTCCGTGTCGGTGTCTCCTGGGCCTCCTCTGATCACCCCATTAAAGTCCTTCGATTACTTTGAGCCTCAAATCTATGTGATATCAATACGTTCATTTCTTCATAGCACTGTTTCTTTTTGATACATTTGCTGGATTCTTCCCTGTCTCACCCCTTTCCCTACCAGAATGCCAGTCCCAGAGGCCCTTATCAGTGTTCATGCCTACATCCCTAGTACCTAGCATGGTGCCTGCAGGGGGCCCATAATCATGAGTTATTCGGTAAGTGGAAGGAAGGAAGGAAGGAAGGGAGGGAGGAAGGGAGGGAGGGAGGGAGGAATGAAGGAAGAAAGGAAGGAAGGAACGAAGGAAGGGCCATTTCTGCTTCCAAATCCACTTGCTCCCTCCCACAGCTGGATTATGGGCCAGTAGGAATTGCCATTTTCAGGGTTTTGCTGTCACTGTAGTCAGGACCGTGAGGTCTTTATTCACCTCCACTCCACACACCCCCTGATGACAGTCCCCACCTCCCTGTTCTGAAACAGCTCCCCAATATAGCACTGATTCCGGTTAAACTTGAACCCCTGCCCCTGATTTACATGAGAACATGGAGGCCCAGAGAGGTAAAGTGACTTGCCAGGGGTCACACAGCTAGAAAGTGGCAGTGCCAGAACTGGAAGAGGCCCTCATTCCTGAGTCCTGGCTTTTCCAGAGCACAGCCTTATAACCAGAAAAGCAGAGAGAAGGGAGAGGAGGGAGGGGGAGAGGGAAAGAGAGGGGAAGAAATGTTTCTCCTCTCATGGATATCCCAAGGAGGTGAGTCCCTAAGTTCTCTGTCCCCTTCACCATTACTAGCCCAGGTCTCTGATCTCTGACAGGCAGGAAGTTCCTCTTGATACCTAACCTCCATTCCCCCTTTCAAATTCCAGACCATTTCCTCTTAGTCTGTCTTGCCTGAGGAAGGAGAACAGCTTGATCACTCTCTTCTGCACAATGAATGCCTTCAGACCCTTGCAGCTCATTATTCAGGCCCCTATCCCCACCCCACCCCCACCCCCCTTTATTCTCCAGGCTGAGAATCTCAGGTCCTCTGGGCCCCTTTCCAGATGACTTCCATCACCACCCAGCAGCTGACATGATAAACGGAGGGGTGGGGGCGGGGTGGGATATGCCTGGAGTGATGGTGGGTATCGATCCATGGGGATCCCACAGGCCAGAGCATCTGAGGATGGGGAGTGGGACAGCGGCCTGGGGTCATCTTGATTATCCCTCTGCCCTGGTGTGTTCCGTGCAGGGCCCGGCATGGAGACTGCAGACCTAGGAGCTGGGCGCTGGGTCTGAGCCCAGGCTCCCACAATGAGATTAAAGCAGGGACTGTCTAATTGATTCTGATGGAACTGGGAGAGAGAGTGAGATGAATGGAGAGTGCAGGAGAAGGAGGAAGGAGGGCCAGGGAAAGGGGGAGGGCAGGGGAGGGCCCAGTCTGGGAAGCCCATGGCATCAGCACTAGCTAATACAATTACCATCCACCCCCACCCCCAGCCGCTCCTGCTGCAGCCCCCTCCCCTTCCTGGGAAACCAGCCCACTGGCCAGTCTGCTCCTGAACTGGACAGAGAGGGTAGTTGGGTTGGGAGGCACAAGGGGAGGGGAGCTGAGTTAAAGCTCCTAGTCCTAGGATCCAAGATGATGCAGAGAGGCTGCGACAGTGACAGTGACTGGCAGGGAGCTAGAGACACCAGGAGGGAGAGACAGGAACACGGGGGAGATACAGATAGATTATCAGGTCCCCAACCACTTCAGGTCCATCTATCTAGCAGCTTCCCTCCATCTGGCTTGCTGCCACCCCACCCACCTCTCTCCCCTTGGATCATCTCACTGGGCTCCTCTCCAGGGCCCACTCCCAAGCAATGGTTACTGCAGTGTGAGAAGGAGTCTGGGAAATAGAACCCCAGGACTCTCCAGTGCCCCACTCAGCCCCAGGGCCCTCAGCCCATGCCCTGCAGATAGCCAGAGAACTGTGATAAGGATGAGGGCAGGGGGGACCCAGGTCACCCAGACAGATCCCAGATGGACCCAAGACTGAGATGAGGACAGGAGGAAGGAAATGGACCCTCCCAGAGAGACAATCCAAAATAGGAGCGGCACTGGGGCTGAGACCTGGCATCAAAGACTGGAGATGTGAGCAAGCGCCAAGCCAGTGTGAGTGGTGAGAAGGAAACAAGCAAAGCAGCAGGGCAGGAGGAACATGAAAGGAAAGGGAGACAGGGAGGAAGGTGGGAGGCTCCTGAGCATCCTTAAAGAGCAGCCAGTGGTAGTGAAGGGCCAGCACCCTGGAGAGGGGAGAAGAGTAAAGGAATCAAAGAATGAGGAGAGAATGCAGCTGGCCAGCCAGGGAAACCGCGGCAAAGACAAGGTAGACACAGCCTGACATGGAGGCTCCAGAAGCAAGCATGACTGGAAGCTCCCAGTGACTCCTGCCTCCCCAGGCTCAGACCACCGAAGGGACCTACCCAGTGGGGAGTATGGACTGAGACCCTCAAGAGTCCAGCTGTAGCCCCTATGATCAGGAGCCACCCTGGGCCAAGGATCTCACGGCACTTGATTCCTGTCTAGGAGTAGGCCATCACTGGGTCAGGTCCAGGACAAACTCCTGGGGGGCTTCAAGTCCCCCCATTTGTGAGTGCTTCACTGCTCCACAGAAGTCAGGAGAGATGGCACTCACTGTGCCCTGGCTGGACCTTGCATCCCCTCACATCAAGGCTAGAGACTCTCCAGAGCCTGCAGACTTCCATTCTGGCTGGTGAACTGAATGAAATAACTGGTTTCCTCTCTTTCACACCCCAAGGATCCCAGACCCCTCTGTGATCCACTTGAACTTGGCTTCTGGCACGTTCTATGTTCACTCTGTCTGGTGGCTTTAGGGCAGAGCAGGGCAGGCCCAGCCCCAGGCAGACCAGAGATGAGGAGGTCTTTGATGGGACATCCCTTGGGCAGCCTGGCCCCATCCCTGCCAGGGCCCTGCCAGCCCTGTGGACGGATAAGCCTGGGGCACTGCCCCTCTGGGAGCCTCAGTGTCCTCATCTGCAACATGGCTGCTTCTGTGTTTGGTTTTCTTTCCTCCCAGGGCAGTTGAGTGCATGCTGAAGAAAACGTGTGCGTTGCATCATCTCCATTGTCCCCACCCTCGCCTCCCAAACAGAAGAATTCAGGTACAAAGCCAGCAAAGAGACCAAGGTCGACTCCTGGCCCTGGCACGTGCGGGCCATGTGACCTTGGGGAGTTATTTTCCTATGCTGAGCCTGCTTCCTCTTCTGTAAAATGGAGACTAGGATCCTAACCTCATGGAGTAATCGTGAGGATTAAATTAAATGTGAACATGCCTGGCAGGGGACCTGATTCATCGAGGCACCCTCGGGAGCTACTGAACAATATCTCACCCACAACCCCTCCTGGCTCTGCCAGCTGCACACTGCCCACCCCACACCCACTAGACAGATGCTCCCCGCCAGAGCCCTCAGCCAGAGCACCCTGTCTGGAACACACAGTTCACACCACTGTCCAGGGAATGAACGCCTGAGGGAGAGGAGCCAGGAGTCCCAGCAGGATGAGGCCAAAACAGCTTTGTTAGGAGATGCAGTTAGCAGGCTAGAGGAGAGGTAGAATAGAGGCACATGAAGAGGCTGGAACCCAAGAAGAGAGAGGAATTGGAGGATATGATGCCTCTCAGTCCAAGAAGAGAAAGGAGGAAGCACAGCAACGATTTCCTGAGCCCCTGCAGCCCAACTCAAGACAAACACAAGGAAACAGGCTAGGACTAAAGCAAAAAATACTCAAGTCAGACATTAGGCAGAACTTCCAATGAGGCACCACATTGCCAGAGAGGCCTCTCTTTTCACCCTATTATTCCCATACTATTCCCCATGCTCTTCTTCTAAACTCCAAATGAGGTCTGAGTCTTCACTGTCCCATGACACAGCATAAAATCTCAGTATCCAAAGCCCTGGCTCAACTTAGCAAGAAAACAGGCTGGCCCTGCTGTCCCTGTCCCCAAATCTCCAATCTCACTTAGTCTGGAACTCGCTGTGTGAATTCTCTTGCAGAATCCAAAACCCATTTCCAGGGCCATCTTAGACCCCCTGGGGAACGAGGCCGCTTCCCACGCAGACATCCACTCCCATGCCTCAGAGCCCTTTCCCCAATCAGGTCTCACCTGGGCCACTCAGATTGTCCCCTTCCTTAAGTTTTCTGTCTCTGAGGGGCAGACTAAGGTGCACAGGCTGAGGACATGAGGTGGGAGCCGGGAAGGAACTGGGGAACAGGAAGGAGTCTGGAACTTGGATAGAAAGGGGACAGACACATTTTCTTTATGAGGCCAAACGAAGAAAGCAAACATTGGCCTGGAAATAGAGGAATTAGGCTGGGCGCAGTAGCTTATGCCTGCCAGCACTTTGGGAGGCCGAGGCGGAAAGATCACGAGGTCAGGAATTTGAGACCAGCCTTGCCAGCACGGTGAAACCCCATCTCTACTAAAAATACAAAAATTAGCCAGGTGTGGTGGCACGTGCCTGTAGTCCCAACTACTCGGGAAGCTGAGGCAGGAGAATCGCTTGACCCTGGGAAGTAGAGGTTGCAGTGAGCTGAGATCGTGCCACTGCACTACAGCCTGGGCAACAGAGCGAGACTCCGTCTCCAAAAAAAGAAAAGAAAAGAAAAATAAAAGAAATAGAGGAATTATATACAACATATACAGACACACATAAAGCACAGGTCCCCTGAGGGACATGGAGAGTCCCCTGGAGGATAAGGGTGAACGCTGGAACCCTGTGGATGGGGAGTGAGGGACTGAGAGAGAGAAGAATGGAAAAGGGAAAAGCTGGGTCTCCCAGAAAGAGAAAAGAACACACTAAAGGAACTTTCTGACCATTCGTGGATTCCAAATGACTGTGCTGACCTGCAAACTGGATGCAAAAGGACGTGCAAATGAGGTAGCTTGCCAGATAATTCTTAGTCTATATCACTTTGACTATAATGAGGTGACAGTTTGGGGGCTGCCCTACAGGTAGGAACTACCCCAGTCCTCCTCCATGAGCACCCCATCTCCCTGGAGAAAACTGTCTTTCCCTCCAGGCTCGGGCACCAAGGAGGGGGACTCATGGGACCTCTTTCCACCCTTGAGTCTCTTTCTAGGCCCTTAGGCCCCCTCATGCCTTTGCCCTGCCCGCCCTAAACTTCCTCCTTCGGCAAGGGGCTTGCCCTTTCGCCTCAGAGCAGGGAGGCCCTGAGGACAGACTTCTGTTGATGAAAGGAGGAAGGGAGTCCATAAAGGGGAAATCAGTTACATTCCGGAGGTCAGTTCAGGATGTAACTCCAGTGCCTCCCCAGTGCGTCCTGTTCTCTGACTTCATACCCTGGCTGATTGGGAAGTGCCTCTTGATTCCTGCCCTCCCACCCTCCTGCTGGCTTCAAACCTCACCACCCTGTCAGCGGCCTCAAGACCACACCTAAGACCAGGAAAAAGACAGTCCAGAGGAGCCATCCCCATGCCCGATCCCCGGCTGCAGCCTCCCCACCGCTCTACTCTTTTTTGCAGGCAAGGGAGCCAAGCTCAGAAATGTGAAGTGGATCCTCCGGGTGCAGTGGGCCGACTGAACACACATGTTGAATTTTGTTCTGTCTTAAGCCCCCACTAAAACAACAGTAAGGGGGTTCCTTTTTTTTATTATTGAAGCATAAATCCAAGAGGGAAAAAAAGGAGCGGAAACGGCAATGAGAGCGAGCAGATGTTCAGCAGCGTGCAGAGCCCAGCCATGGCAGCTGTGGGGGTGTTAAAATATTTCTGGGCCAGTGGATGAAGAGCCACAGCACCCCACAGGCCCAATGCGCCAGCCCCTCCCCTGGATCTGCAGGCCTCTCTTCAATTCAGCAAGGAAAGGGCCAACTACTGGTCCAGCAGGGAACCTAAGGACCCCTCCAGCCCTGCAGTCCAGTCCCTAGGATCACTGGTTAAATAACTTCATTATCACCTCTGACAATAATGTCAAAATTCTGGGAGCCAGGGAGTGACGGGCAAATCGGAATCATAAGCCTGAGAACGCTGACCCCTGAGCTGCCTGGGGAACCAATGAGAAGCAGCCAGGTTTGCTCACAGCACAGAGCCCCCAAAGGCTCACAATTGGTGGCTCAGGTGCTTTTGGGGATAGGGTAAACGCGATCCTAAAACAGGAAGGTTGGTGGAACATGGAAGAAGAACTTCTGTGTCCAGCTCTCATCCCAGATCCTGCAGAAGACAGGAGATTCATTACAGAGAAAGGAAAATAGCCAGGCTGTGGCCTGGGGACAGCAGGCCCTGTTGACCAGACTGCAAGGCTGGAGGGGTCCTGAGTTAAAGGCTGGGGGCTAGCAAAAAGTGAGTGTTTGCTTCCTGACTGTGACCTGCCCCAGGCAGAAAAGTGGAGGCCCAAGAGCAGGAACCCAAAGACACAGACAGGAGTTCCCCCAATGAAGCACCCAGCCAGATACCCCAGAGCAACCAATCCGCCCTTGACTATCCCTTTACTAAGGAAACTTGCAGGGTAATGGAGGACAGCAAAGGCAATTCGGAGGAAGCAAGCGCGATGCAGGAAGAAGAAGCTGCAAGATAAGTGACCATTTACATCCTCAGCGAGATGAGAGAAGACAATGCGTCCAAGAAACAAGAACAAGAGACTATTAGATAGAAAGAACATTCCAAGAACAAAAAAGGCCTTGAAACTGTTAAAGCCCGAGTCCCTGGCAGAGCCCTGAATGAGCCTGTGCCAGGCAGCTGCTGACCCCGGCCCTTGCCCCTACTCCTCACCACACTGGCAGGAGGCTGGGCCCTCCTCCGAGAGCTCTGCGCAGCCCTTGGGGCTCAGGACCTCCTGATGGAGAATGAGTCCAAAATCTAGAGACCAGAGGGGAAATGAAGGCCCAGGCTTGGGAAGGGCAGGCCACAAGCCTGCAAGGAAGAGATAGAGGGGCCAGGCCAGGGAATGAAAAGGCATGGGGACTGCTGAGCTGAAGAGTCTGCAGAAAGTCCCTCTGGACTCTGTCACCCATGGACCCAGCAGAGATTGCCTAATAGCACCCCCAAGGGCAGAAAGCCCCCACCTTCCAGGTAGGAAAGTTGATGCCCAGAGCCTAGAGCAAGTGGAGCAGGCTCATCACTCAACCTACAACACAACCACCGCCTGGTATCTGGAAGGTCTGTGCGTCCAGTCTCGTGGTCTGCACTTGGGGTCGAGTTCTGCCTTTATCACATACCAGCTAGGACTCCAGGGTGGATCCCGGCACCCCGCGTTCCTCTCTCTGCCCATGTGTTGCCCACCAGTGCCAGAAGTTTCCTCCCAGGAGTCGCTGGGGCCAGAGCCTCCATCCAGGCTTCCAACTGCAGCAGGGTAGGGGGAAGGCCTCAGGGCCCCAGCAGACATGTCCCCCAAGGAGACCAGGAGGGACCTGGAGGGCTAGACCCTGTCTCTGCCCCAGACTGCCCTGAAAGCACACCAAGCATGGTCTATTTTTAGCCGAGACCCAGCAGGCAGCCAGCCACCCAGTGCTATTCTAGACTGTGGATCAGCAGGCTGGCCAGGGTGAAGGGGCGCCTTGGCTGAGGCTCAGGAGCACCTCCAGAAGACCTCAGAGTGGGGGAAGGGCAGAGGGAGTTGAGGTGGGAGAAGTCTGGGGAAGATTGAAATACCGGAAGGGCAGAGGGTGAAGGGGCTTCCCTGGCACTGGCAGCGGGGGGGTGAGGAGGAACAGACCTGGCCTCTTCTCAACACCCAGGAAGGCAGGTGGCCTGGTGAGAAGGAGGGATAGGCATAGGGAGAGTGAGCTGGAGGAGGAGAGAAGACAGAAGAGGGAGAGGAGAGACAGAGATGGAGGATTAGGCAGGGAGGCAGAGTGACAGGGAGACTCATAGAGAGGTGGAAGTGGCGATGGTGACAGCCCCCACTCCTGGGTAGGAGAGTCAATGTCCTGGCCTCTACCCCACCACACCCAGGCCTGACGGCCTCCTTTCAAAAGCCCCAGCCTCCTTTCTCCCACTGAGGCCACTCAGCCTTGGTCTAGGAGGCCCAAGACCATGTGGCATCCCCGAATCCTTTCAAGACCCCTCTCTGGCCCACAGGTTACACATAAAAGATGTCCAGCTGGGACGTGGACACGCACACATGCATGTGCACACACACACACGCATAGGCACACACGGCCTCCTGGGAAGAGGGGACAATGGAGAGGGGACAGGGGTGTCCCTTTGTCCCCCTGCCTGGCCTTGGGAGCGCAAATCCACACAAAGAGCTTCACAAAGGGCCTCTGGCTCACGGAGGGGGAGATAAATGGGTGGAGGGGCAGAGGGGAGCCCCCAGAGCTGGAAATGCCCAGTCAGTGGCTCTGGGAAGCAACATGGGGGCCGTTCTCACAGCCCAGAGGCAGCTAAAGAGCTTAGGGGGAAGGGGCAGCAGGCAAGGGTGGCGGGTTGGGGGTGGCAGAGATGGGGGATGGGACTCCATCTCTCAGGGCTGGGGAGAAAGCTGGGCCAGAAGTTGCCTCCTAGTGAGGGGGCAGTCAGAAGT
Organism: Theropithecus gelada; assembly: GCF_003255815.1. Classification (NCBI taxonomy): domain Eukaryota; kingdom Metazoa; phylum Chordata; class Mammalia; order Primates; family Cercopithecidae; genus Theropithecus; species Theropithecus gelada. Next base: position 94,637,800 of record NC_037680.1, read on the forward strand.
GCCAACCTGAAGGATGCTACTAGGGGAGAGGGAGCTGGGCTTCCTTGCCCACGCTGAGCCAGGGGGCAACAGGCCCAACCCCACCCCAACCTCAAAGAAGGTGGTTGCCACAGACACTCACCTCACGTGGCCTCACATCTGGCTGGAAGAAAGGCCCAGGGCCTTCAGGTTCAAAGACCAGTCTGGGGAGGAGGTCCCAGGACAGGGGCTGTGAATTAGTCAAGCAAGACAATGACCCCTTGCTACCAAGGGACCACTGAGAACAAGAGGAAGCCCTCCCCACCAAAGGGTCCAGGCTGAGGGGCCTGTGCTTCTCAGCAGAAGAGGCGAGGAGGTGCTGGAGAGGCCAAGTGCAGAGGGCTGGGAACCCCGAGACCGGGCTCTCATCCAACTCTGCACCAATAATGGAGAGACTGTGGATAAGCCACGTTCCTGGGCCTCAACCTCCCGCTCTGTGAAACACGGTAATTATGCCTGCTCAGGTCTCCCTTTAGGGCTGCTGTGAGCATCATATAAGACTCTTTTTAATTTAAAGGCATTCATTATCATGATTGCTAACTGCCTTCTGGCCCGCCTGCCAAGTCAGAGACCCCAACCCCAGGGCTCTCCCCCATTCCTGGCCCCACCTGGCTCCTGGCCGAGTCAGCAAGTGAAGAAGTTAACTAGATGACCTCAAAGGCCCCTTCCAGAGAGAGAAGGAAACTGATGTCTCTTGAGCACCTACTTCATGCTGGGAACTTTACATACCTTACCCTCCTTAATTCTCTCACTAACCCTGCGAGGTAGGTGTCATCATTCCCATTTTCCAGACGAGAAAACGGAGGCTCACAGTATTAGTCAGCGGCAGAGCCCAGACTTGCAGCCAAACCAGCCTGAGCCCTGGTCAGGTCCATGCTTTTCCCCCACCAGCCCTCCTTGTTTTGTTTCCGTGAGGCTCTGAGCTCATCTGTCCCCACCCTCACCCCCAATGCCAGAACCCCAGAGAGAAGCTTCCAAAACAGCCCCTCCACACACACACACCCATCCTCAGCTAACCTCAGAAGTCAGCCGACTGCAGAGAGTGACAAAAGAGGGCAAGGAGATGCCCAGGAGGACAGAGTGCAGGCAGGTACCAACCACACTGCCTGCCCACTGTGTCCCAGAGTTTGGCATATGCTCTATACTCCAAAACTGACGCTTTGTCACAGCAGCTGAGGTGGGCTCTAGTCTGCCCATTCTACAGGTGATGAAGCTGAAGATCAGAGTCACTAAGCAGTTTGCCCAGGGCACCCCACTAAGAGGTAGTAAGAAAGGACTCCGAGTCCCCATTCCCTCTGCTACAGTTTCCCCTCTGAGCTGAATGAAGCCTTGGGGACGTAGTGTGGGGTCACATAGGGAGCAAAGGGGTCTTAGGAAGGATGCAAGAGAACCACAAAGAAACCATCCATCCCCCCGATCCAACCCCCCCGCCCCGCGGAATACTACCTCCAACACACTCACGCCCCTGCTTGCTCTGCTGCAATCCCATTAAGAGGCAAGGGAATAAATTAGCCCTGCTTAGCATATTGAGTGACTGGGGTTGAAGAGGCTGTCTGGGTGCCTCACACATCTCAATGCAGTCTGCCGGCTGCTGCAGTGGTGGGGAGCTGATGTGGGTAGTGGAGGCAGGGGACAGTCTGGCCTGGTCTGACCTCCCGCAGATGGCCTCAGCTCAGTGCCCAGAAATAGTCTCTCCTGCTCCAGCTTCATTCCCCTAATGGCACTGCAGCTTGGCAATGGCTCTGAGCACCCCTGCCCCACACATCATCCAGCCCAGGCCAGCCCCAGAGGACACCCAAGGTTATTGTCAGGGGGAGGGTGAAGATGCCCATTCTCCCGTAGCATGAGCTTTGGTGTAGAAGGCTGTGTCCAGGGGAAGAGGAGATGAGCACAATGCCTATTCCTGAATGCCCCTATCCAGAACCCTCTGTACCCATGCCTCAGTTTCCCCCTTAACACAGAGGCATCCCAAGCAGAAAGGAGAAACGGGGAGGAGAACAGAGAGGGTGTCAGAGGCCAGATGGGATCAGCCCCATGGTCCAAGCAGCACCACGTCAACTAACACAGCTGGGGAAAGGGATATTAACTCAACAGCCAAGAGCCAGCCTAATGCCAGGAGCCAGCCTAATGAACAGGCCTAGGCCTGGAGGGAGCATGGTAGCCTGGGGCCCAGCCTGCTGCCTCCTTCTAGGTTCTTGGGTCACCTCTGCCCACCCCTCCCATGCTACCTCTGACTCCCTGGACCAAAGGCCCTGGACCTCTTCATCCCTCAAAGTCCTGCAGCAGCTACAAGAATGCACCTCGCAGACCTCCTGCTGCAGGAAGCAGAAATGACGGGGGCCCCAGCTACCTACTTTAGTTTAGTTTAGTTGGGTTTAGTTTACTTTAGTTTAGTTTAGTTTACTTTAGTTTAGTTTTTGAGACAGAGTCTCGCTCTGTCACCCAGGCTGGAGTGCAGTGGCAGGATCTCAGCTCGCTGCAACCTCTGCCTGTCAGTTTCAAGAGAGTCTCATGCCTCAGCCTCCCGAGTAGCTGGGATGACAGGCGTGCGCCTCCATGCCCAGCTAATTTTTTGTGTTTTTAGTAGAGACTGGGTTTCACCATCTTGGCCAGGCTGGTCTCGAACTCCTGACCTCAGGTGATCTGGCCACCTCAGCCTCCCAAAGTGCCGGGATTACAGGTGTGAGCCCCTGCTCCTGGCCTAGCTGCGTACTTTAAAATCCATTGTTGTGTTTGCTGAGGCAAGGCCCCCCACAGGCTTCTCCCTGCCATTGGCAGAGTGCAGTGGCGATACTAAGGCAGACCCCTGCCTGGGAGACACAGGATTTCTTTTTTTTAATTTGTTTTTTATTTTTTTAATTTCTATTATTTAGAGATCCCCCAGGCTGGACTGCAATGGTGCAATCATAGCTCACTGCAGCCGCAAACTCCTGGGTTCAAGTGAGCCTCCCGTCTCAGCCTGCCGGGTAGCTGGGATGACAGGTGTGATCATCTCACTGGCACTAGGGACAGTCTTTCTAGATCAACTTCACCTCCACGTTCCCTGTTGACTTTGCTGAACTCCCCTCGGAGTGCAGTGAGGTTAGGATGCTTCCCCCAGGCCTCTTTTCCTCTCTCCTCCCCTTGGGGTCAGGTTTACATTGCAGTGTGAGGCTCTCCCAGCCTCCCCTAGCTCTTTCATTTCAAAATCAGGCTTTTCCCCTAGTAAAATCCTCCATTCTATCCTATCTTGTTTCTCAGAGGACTTAGACTAAATCCCTTAGATAATGACACCACCAATAGTAACATCTTGATTAAGAGCTATCAATATGTCCCACCCTGTACTAAATGCTTTTAGGACAGTGGAGGAAACCAAGGCACAGAGAGGTTACATAAGATCTTCATCAACACACAGCCCTTAAGTGGCCAAGCCCAAGTGGAACTCAGTGTAAGCTCGAAGGCTGCTTGTACACCTACTCCCTCACACTATAACACAGATGCCAGCCATCCCTACCACCTGCCTTCTGGGGGAAGAAAGAGGGTAGAAAAGTGACTTGAGGCTCCTGAGGAGTGGACAAGACAGACTCACAGGAAGACACAGATGGAGCATGAGAGTGACGGAAGGAGAGAAAGGAGGCAGACAGGAGACCAGGATAGACCAGGAGCAGAGCCCGATCTGGCCCCGAGAATCCTGACCCCGCAAGCAAAAGCCCCTCTACCTCCCCAGAGCAGGGCCAGGTTGGAATATTGGACCCAAGGAAGCAGTAGAGAAAGGAAAAGATGGCTGTAGGGCACTTTCCCACCCAACCACTTCTGGCCATCCTTGGCCAAACGCTCCCCATCCCCCACCTCCCTCCAGCCCTTTCCCCACCCACTGCATATGTCAGGAGGCTGCGCCACAGGTGCCCCTCACAGCACCCAGGTCAGGAGACTCCAGCTCAACTCATCCCTCCCCTCCTCTCCATCCAACCCCTCAAGGGTAGGATGGACATGCCTAGTCTGGGTCCAGGGTCCCAAGAAAGCCAGGCTGTGCCCTGCCCATTCCCCAAGGGAGTGATGTCTGGACGGGCAGCAGGTGAAACTGAGCCAAGAGGACATGGCAGAGGGCCAGCCACGAGGTGAGCTCTTGGCTCAGATCCTGGCCTGGCGGGTTTAAGTTCTTGGGGCTACTGGCTGGGGTGTTGAGGGCTTGGTGGAGGATAAGTCAGGGAGGAGGAACGGCAGCTGGCTTCCAGGGGTCCACGAAGGGAGGAGAGGCTTCACGGTAAACACAATACCTATACTGCAGCCCCCCCACCCCGCCCCAACCAAACGCACACACACACTCATTCCCTTTTGGCCCAGCCATGTGAGAAACGCCCACCGGCTGTTCCAGTAACCCTACACCCGCCTGTCGTCTTCCACCCTGAGCCAGGGATACTTTAAAACATCAGTCCCTCTCTCGGGGGCCTTTCAGGGACTCCTTGGCCTACACATAAGTGTAAAGCCCAAACTCTTCAGCTTGGCATTCAAGGCCCTTTGCATGCAGACCCACCTCTTTCCCAGCTTCTGATCCTGCCTCTCCCCCGACCCTACTCTGCACCCACACTTAACCACTCCACTCCCTGAAAGGGCCACATGCTTCTAGCACCTCTGCGCCTGACCGAAATGGCCTTGCCTCTCCCTCTGGGTAGGTGAACTCCTGCTCAAACTTGTTAGGAACTTGTTCAAAGTGTCGCCTCCTCTGGGAGGGCTTTCCAGACTGTCCCAAGCAGAACAGGCCAGTCCCTGCTCTAGAACCAGGTGACAGCCCTGGGCACAGTGTCTCAGGGTGATGTGTTGGACCCTCTGCCTCCCGCACTGACCTCCCAGGAGAGGATGGAGTAGAGATGGCATATGTATGCATGGGGCTTGGCAGAGGTGAGGGGACGGTGGGAGAGAGGAAAGGTGCCTGGCTCAAGGATGGAGGGGGGATAGAGAAAGGGAAGGTGGCAGATGAGTGGAGGAAGAGGTGAGCGGAAAGGCAGAGGGGCTGAAAGGTGAGCAGACAGGTGAGGATTCAGAGGCTTCCCCAGTGCACAGCCAGCATCCACCCAGAGGCTGCAGGCCAGAGGCCCTGCAGACTGCAGGCTGGGTCAGAGGACTCTAAGGAATCAGGAGACTCCAGGCCACCCTAGATCCCTCTCAGTTTCAGCCATGGCAGGAGGAGGTGGGTGAAGTGGGATTTGATGGCAATGCTCAGAAGTTCCTGGGAAGGGATGCTGGCAGGAATGCCAAGACCAGCTAGCCCAGAGGACACCCCTCTCCAGCATCCTGGTGACTGCCACCTCTGCCAGCCCCAGCTGGTCACCAGGCTCTTAAGTCCTTTCTCATGCTCTTCAAACCTCAAAAAGTCCTTCTGTCAGTTGACTTCACCTGACCCTGTACACATTCCTATCTGACTTCCAGCCATGCGTGAGCTGGCCCCCACTGGCCTTACTCCAACCCCCTATCTCCACACCTGCACCCCCCTGCTGGGTGCCCAGAGAAGCTCAGGCTCAGGTGGAGCCCCGGGCGCAGGGAAAGCCACTATTTCCCAGACAGAACAGCTCCATCCCGTACAGCAGCCCACCCAGGCCTCTCACCACCATCCTCTTGCATTTGCCCTATCTGCATTCTCTCTCCTGTCTGTGGGATCTCTACCTGTCTGCCTCTCACCATTCATCCAGTCATCCCTTGGGCAACCTTTATTGAGTATCCAGATGTCCCAGGTCCTTTGCTAAGTTCCTGGGATGCCAGGCTCACTGAAGCTTGGCACTGGCCTGAAAACCCTGGCTCGTGGACTTACCGGGGAGACACACTTTAAACAGACAGCAGCAGAAGCACTCAGCACTCTCATATCCCAGGCCAGAAAGGAACCCTAGGGCTTGGGGTCTGCCATCCCCTATCCCTGGGGTAGATTTGCAGCTTCCTGCTCTGGGCTTTACAGCTACTCAGGCTAGGAGGCAGAAGGGCTGGCCAAAAGCACCAGGCTGGGGTCTTGGGGGTGGAGGTGAATTTAAAAATCAGAGCTGGGACAGTCAGCAAGGGGACCTGGCCCCTAAGCATAGCCTGGGTCCCCTTTCCTCCCCACTCCTTGGCCTCTCTGCAGATGGCAGCCTACACTTCCCACTCACAGGCTGCGGCCCCTCTGGGGTCTGCCTTAGCTTGCCTGCCCTTGGCACCAGGCTCTGTCCCAGTGCCAGGAGCCCTGGGCAAGTTCATACATCAAACAAGGAGGCAGTGGCTGGCTTCTTGCCCTTCTGGAAAGAGCAAACAAATAGAGGGTGTGGCCCTATCTTCAGCCTCACACCCCCTACCCATGCTAGGGACCCAAGCCTGCCTCCAGAGGGTGGGTAAGAGAGGTGATCGGTGGACCCCCACCCACCCCACTCCAAAGCAGGACTCCAGAGGTTCTTCCTCCTTTCCCTCCTGAGGCCCACAAGGCCTGGGGACAAGTGAATTGAGAAGAATCATTACAAAGGGACATAAGAGGGTGCTAGAGAATCTTCTCCCATCCCCAAGGCATCCCTCACCCCCAACGTCAAAATGCTGAAGTTCTCCCTTCATCAAATGATTCCTTTGATTCCAAGACACTCAGGTCTTCCAGAGACATCATCGAAATGGAGGGATACATATACCGAACAGATATCTGAGTTCATGATCTTCAAAAGACATGCATGAAAGTGTTCTTAGCAGTCTATTCACAGTAGCCCAAAACTAGAAACAACTCGAATGCCTGTCAATAGCAGAATGGATAAATCGCCAGCATGTCTTCACACAGTGGGATGCTGTCCAGCAATGAGAAGGAACGCTCGAAACCACACCCGGAAATGTAGATAAAATTCACAACCATGATATTGAGCACAAAAGAATACATATGATGTGCTCCATTGATTACAAGTGCCTTCTATTTATTAGACATTCTAGAACAGGCAACTCCCTGTGGTTAGAAGTCGGGATCGCGAGCTGCCCTCCGAGGGGGATTAGTGACTGGAAGGCGCAGGAGGCACATTCTGAGAGCTGGCACTGTTCTGTTTCCAGACTCTGCGTGCCAGGTATGTGAGTACATGCGTGTTTTCTGTCAGCAGGAAGTTCGTACACTTTTCTGTGTTTATGAAATATTTCAACACACTAATACAAATACCTTGACAGCCACCATCTCTGTGAGATGAGAGGGGTTATTTTCAACGTCCTCCTGCAAGTTGGAAGAAGTTCCTTCCACAAGTTCCTTCCACATGCAAGCCATCTCCATGTCCAGTCCTTTCTCCCAAGTTAGTCATGGCCCCACTCAGCCCTCTCCCTGACCAACCATCTCTAACCCTGACCACTCAGCACCTCCTGTAGACGGCTGCCCCGCCTCCCAGGCACCTTGCTTTGACTCTCACCCTCCCAATCCATATACATACAGCATGCGTGCAAGGGCTCCCAGGGATCGAGGAGCAGCCAGGGAAAGCCTTTGTCCACTTCTGTAACAGGTCCTGGCTCTTCTGCATCCCAGGACCTTCAGGTGTGCTGCTCCGACCACCTGGAATGCTTCTTCCTCCCAGCTGCTCTTGCTTCGGCTCCTCGCTCAGATGCCACTTCCTTCACCTTCCCGGTGCGATCCCTCTGGGATCCTTACCAGTCACATCCTGAACTTGGCCTCCATAGCACTGTCTCCAGTCATGCATTTCTCTGTGCAACGACTTGTTTGCAGTCTGTTCCATCTCTCCCACTAGATTGACAACCCCCTGAGGGCAAGGACCCGGGCTGTCTGCTTTCTACCCTATCCCCAGCCCCAAGCTCCATGCCTGGCCTATAGCTGACGCTCAAAAATGCTTGCATCAGTGTTGAATAAACGAATGGCCTTACAGGCAGCCTCTGGGGAAAGCAGTAGTTGCATCTGGGGATGAAACCCTCACTTATCTGGACCCGGGACTCCTGGGATGTGGTCCCAGTGCCGACACTCACTTCTAGTGTGACCTTGGGCAAGTCACACTGAGGACCCCTACTCTGGTCCTCAGTGTGCTGGTTTGAAATGCAGGGGGTGGATAAATCAGGGCTATAGTGGGGCTTGAAGAAATATATGACATTGTGTATGTTTGCACAGTGGCTAAGTGTGTGTCTGTGTGTCAGTGTGTGTGTGAGACTGTGTGTAAGCGTGTGTGTACGAGTGTGTGTGTCAGCATGTGTATGAGTGTGTGAGTATATGTGTGAGCATGTGTGTGTGTGAGCATGTGTGTGAACTGTGTGTATGAGCATGTATGAGTGTGAGTGTGTGTGTATGTCAGTGTGTGAGCATGTCTGTGTGTATGAGTGTGTGTGGGAGCATGTCTGTGTGTGAGTGTATGAGTGTGTATGTGTTGAGCGTGAGCATGTCTGTGTGTGTATGAGTGTCTTGTGTGTGAGTGTGCCTGTGGGTGTATGAGTGTGTGTGAGTGTGTCTGTGTGTGAGTGTATGAGTGTGTGTGTTGTGTGTGAGTGTGTCTATGTGAGTGTGTATGAGTGTGAGAGTGTATGCGTGAGCATGTCTGTGTGAGTGTGTATGAGTGTGAGAGTGTGTGTTGTGTGTATGTGTGCATATGAGTGTGTGTCTTGGGTGAGTGTGTGAGTGTGCCTGTGTGTGCGTGTCTGTGTTCATGTCTGTGTGTGAGTGTATGAGTGTGTGTGTTGCGTGTGAGCGTGTGTGTATGTATGTGTTGTGTGTGAGTGTGCCTTGTGTGTATGTCTTGTGTGTGTGTGAGTGTGCCTGTGTGCATAAGTGTGTGTGTCTGTGTGCATGAGTGTGTGTGAGAGCATGTCTGTGTGTGACCGTATGAGTGCGTGTGTGTGTGTGAGCGTGTCTGTGTGTGTATGAGTGTGTCTTGCATGAGTGTGTGAGTGTGCCTGTGTGTGTGTGTGTGTGTGTACCTTCTCCCTAGCAAGAGCACCCATAGGTTACACATCAGATTCTCAAAGGGATCTGTGTCCTCAAAAGACTCAGAAGCACTAAGATCCTTTTCAGCTCTGGGGTCTCTGATGCTACATAACAAGAGAGAGAGGAAGAGGAGGTCATCCAACCCATGGGGGAGGGAGTCAGGCCAGATCCTAGAACTTCCAAAAGGGGTGCAGGTCGCACAACAGGAATGCAGAGGAGGCTGCAGGACCAGGCCCCGGGAGAACTTCTAACTTAGTGGGTCTCCGGGCTGAAAGAAGCAGAGCCAGAAGAGCTGACTGCAGAACAGAAGAGGCAACAACAGCCCGGAGTCTGCTCCCCACTGCTCCCGCCCCATCCACAAGCACCCACTTGTCCTGGGATACAGCAGAGAGCAAGGAGGCATGACTGGCACCCAGAGATGCCCGCCAGGCCCCTTGGCACCCAGAAGGCTTGGCGGGAGGGCTCAGGAGGGTGCCAAACCCAGCCTCTTGCTCCTGAGGCTGACATGTGGGACCATAGGAGGGCTCAGGGTGCAGGGCAGTTGTGGGACCGAGATAGGCCACCTGGGAGGGGCAGAGCCCACAGCTGCAGGCACTGACAACCCAGAGCTGGACTTGGAAGCCTAAGAGCCAAGACATGCACCCTCTCGAAGCCAAGGAGAGCAGCAGGAGCCAAAAGCTGGCCAGGGGAGAAAGAGGAGTGGGCAATGAGGGCTGGGGGACAAGGCAGTCCAGGAGAAGGAGGAGGACAGTCTGCTCGTGGAGGAGGAGGCAGCATGACAGGGGAAAGGGGCGATGTGGCCTGGGTAGGAGAGGGGTGTGCTGAGGGGACAGGAGAATAGCGAGGCTGGGTGTGGACACAGGCAGCAGGAGCTCAGGCTGTGGCTCAGGGAGACACACTGGGCCTATGGCAGGACCTGGGGCAGGAATGGGGGGTGTGTCTGCAGCAGGACTGGCATTAGGAGTGCCCTGGCAGGCAGCCCAGATGTCTGGGTAGCCACTGAACCCTGGCTCCTGAGGGGATCAGCACCCAGGAGATGTTTATCCACCCCAAGAACGAGGGTGTCACCCCTCCTCTAGTGAGGGCCCAGGTGATGGGTGCAGGCTGCTCTTCCCTAAGCCCCTGAAGCGGGGAGCCCTGAGCAGCAGCAACCCCCACTGGAGCCAGAGTCGGGGCACAGCAGCTGGGATGGAGCTTGATCCCCACAGATAGAGGAGGGAGGGAGTCACAGGCGAGCTCCAGGCTCTCCCAAGAGGCCTCTCAGAAACCAGCTCATCTGATGCAGACAGACACTCATCCCCATCCCTGTCCCTGCCACTGTCACACAGCGGCACACCCACCCTCCCCTCCTTCTCCCCTTGATCATCCACCTCCAGAGCCCCGGCTCCTCCCTCCATCTCAGCCCCACTGCCTGTCCCTGTCCCTGCCCAACCTCACCTGGCCCAATAGGCACCCGCCCCATGTCAAAGGTGACTGTGTGGGAGGTGGGGAGGCAGGGACACGGGTGAAGAAAGAAGACCCACCAACAGTGAGTCCTGAGGTCACAGGGACCTAGAGAGGAATTACCCATCCCTGGTGACCCCAAACACCTCCTCCTACTCTCCCAGGGAGAAACCAGCACCACATCTATACCAGGCCTAGTGGTTCCCTGGCAGACACCTCCTCCAGAACAGACACCTGCCTCCCAGCTCAGACCTGTCCCCACTGCCAGGTCAGCTCCCCACTTGCTAGTCTCCCAGACTTACCCAGCACAGAGAAGGCAGGGGTGAGAGGCCAGCTGTCCCCACCATCCTTGGGCAGTTCTTGTGCCAGTGGCCCCCACCCTCCTAACTCCAGAGCCCTCTAAATCAAGGGACACTGCCAGAGCTGCCCTTTGGCCCAGCGCAAGGAAGATTAACCATTTCCCTACCTTGCCCCAGCACTCCGGGCCTGCCCCTCTTGGATGGCTCCTAAACCAACCTCACCCAAGCTATTTGCCCTTCTAGGAGTCAGGTCCTATATCACCCTCTTCCCAAGGGCACAAGAGACCCAGGGGAGCCCTCCACCCAACTGGAGGACCCTTCACCCGGTCCTGGTCCTGCCTCCCCCTTGGTCCACCTGCCTTCCCACACTTCCCAAGCGGACTGGCACTGTCCTGGGTTGGCTTCTTACCTGTGTCAGGTGCCCTGGGCTCTGCCAACCGCCAGCTCCCGACTCGGGGCATCCTCCCTCACCCATTCCCGCAGCCCCGACCTGAAGCAGTAGCTGCCTTCTCTCCGCACAGGCCAAACCCTGAGGCTCCCAGCACCCAGCCCGCGCCGAGGCCCAGGGACTTCCCGAGGGCTGGGGACCGCAGGGTGGCCCGGGTCGCAGCTCTTCGCAGCACACCAGGCTCACAGTGCAGCCCATCCGGCCTGGCGCCCGGCGGGCAGGGGCGGAGACGCGGGAGCCCCAGGAGCCGGCCCGCCCCCAGCCCTTGCTACAGCTCAGCCCCGAGCGCCTGCGACATTGGCAGGGGAGCAGCAACGCCCCCCCAGTCTGGCCCCGACACAGTCCCTGCCTTTACGGCCAGCAGCGACAGGAGCCCCCATTGTGGGGTCTGATGAGGGTCTGCAATACCGGTCCCGGACACAGCCAGTGATGAAGCCGACCTCAGGGAGGGGGGAAGAGAGGGTGGCAATGGTAGAGTCCTCGGGACAGGAACTTCAGACTGTCTGACTTGGGGGGCAGGGTGAGAAACACACCAAGAACATGACAGAGGGACAGGGAGAAGATAAAGGGAGACAATGAGGAAGAGGCAGAGATGAGGGACAGAGATGGGGACGCAGCCTCAGCATGGGGGATATAGGTGCAGGACCGAGCCCAGGGCAGAAACTCTGGGGCATCCCTGGTGCTGGTTTTTAGATGCGGTTCCTGGGGTTTGTGAAAACAGCCGTCCTCCCAGGCCCCTGCTCCGCTTCCCCGATACTAGCCTCTGGGGCAGCCCAGCCTGGAGAAACGAGGACCCGGCATGGAAAGACCCCAGCCTCAAGGAGGCAGAGCACAGCGAGGATGGGAGGCCCCAGCCCACGTGGGAAACCCGCCTAGCCCATTACTGGGCACAGGATCTCACTGGTGGTCTCACATCCATCCTTTTGGGAATGGGATCAGGACTGGGGGGTCGGCACTGGTAACCAGCACTCACGGGGACCGCTCAGCTCACTAAGGTGGAGAGAGGAAGGAGCAGCGTGGTGGGAACCTCGCCCTCTCCTCCCCACCCTGGAGCGCCGCCTCACAGCCCAACCAAACAACACGGAAGAGACAACCACAGGAACAGCAGCTGCGGAGCTCCACGGCCTCCCTCTGCCCCCTGGTGGCGAGAAGGAAGAAAGGCAGGAGCAAGTGCTGAAAACGAAAAGGAAACTAGCAGCAGTCCCACTAACCACAATGGATCAGCCCTCATTTGGCCAACAGGTGACTCTACCCCAGGCCGGCCTGAGGACCCATTTCCCATCTCACTATTCTGCCCCAGTGCCCTGGATCCTGCCTCTACCACTTCTTCCCTGCAGCGTCTTCCGTTCCCCCACCGCTGTGAGCCAGGTTCCCCCTCCAGGCTGCTGGGCTGAGACTGAGTCACTTCTTCCCAGGCTGTAAATCCTGGGACAGCTCTGCAAGGCACTGTCACTAGGGAGGGGCTCAGGCAGCAGAGCCGCGCTCTCGTACCCCAGCCAGCCAGGCTCTCCTGGGTGAGTAGCAGGGAGACCCTGGAACTTACGGGGATAGAAGGGGAGTAATACCAGGAGCCAGGGAAGATAAATTTCACACAGGATCTGAGCTGGAAGAGGCTGCCGAGACCATCAGTCCAATCCTTGGTCTACAGGTGGGGAAACTGAGGCTCAAGGAAGGTGAGTGATTTGCCCGAGATCACACAGTGAGTGCGTAGCCAGGCCAGGATGGAGACCCACGTCTCTGGACTTCTGACCCCATCCTCCCTAAATCCCATGTCCCACCCACCTCCCTCATTTACCTCCGTTTCCCTCTCCCCTCCCCTCCACTGTGTTCCACTGCTGCACCACTGCCACCCCACTCCAAACTCCAGCAGCCGCAGCCTGGGAGGCAGGACACCTGGGTTTTCCACTCCATACCTGGTCTTGACTAGGATCTCAGAATAAGGCCACCAGCTGTCAAGGCCACAATGTCCCTCTCTGGGCCCCAGGACCCATCGGGAGGAGAAGAGGATGAGATCCCCCTGGAGAGAAAGGCAGTATTAAAACCAGGCGCCCTGCTCCGCACACACACGCAGCATCTGCTCAGGCCCAGCCCTGGGGCTGCACTTTACTTCTGCACCCTCTCCTCAAAGAACACACATTTTCCACTCAGCTGGGGCCCAGGAAACAATGAGTGGGTGTCTCGAGGAGGATGAGTACCCAGGCAAGGCTGAGGGCACCCCATGGAGAAAGAGGGGACACCCCCAGCCTAGTGTCCACATGACATAAGCCCTCACAGGGTCACTTACACCAAGTCAGGGCCCAGAACATGGGCCTTTTGGGCACACAGACCTGAGTTCAAATCCTGGGTACCTCTGTGATGTTGGATAAAAATCTTACCTTCTCTGTGCCCCAGGTTCCCCTCTAGCCTCCCAGGGTTATGTGGGGATTGAATGGGACAAAGATGTTAAACAATTAGCACAGTGTCATCACCCGGGGACTGCTCAATCGGTGGAGGCCACACCTTCATATTCACATGCTGGCCTACAAGATAGAGCTGGGATTTTCTCCCCACTGGGTAACTTGCTGTGTGGCCGGAGATAAGTCTTTCCCTCTACAGACTTGCCCTCTGTAAGCTCTACATCCTCCTTTGTATAAGGAGAGAGCTGGGCAGTGAGACTCAGGGTCCTTCCTGGGCTCACAGTCCAAGTCACAGGGAATCACATTACCTAGCATCCCATGACTGGGTTAAATTAGAACAGGGGGGTGAGAACAAGTGAGTCTAGAAATCTAACTCTATAAAAGGAACGACAGGTCCAATTTGAACAAACAGGTGAGTTAGGGATGGTGCTAAGGTTAGCCACTGGGTGGCCTAAAGGATCTCTTAGGTCGTGTACAACTTTGGGTTTAATATGACAGAACCAACACTCCCTCAAGTTACCCAGAGAAGCTACTGGCTGTGAAATCCTAATTACAGCATAATGCTGCCAAGTGAAAGGGGTAGACATAAGCAAGGAGAAATTAAGAAAGGTAAGAGACTCGTTACGATGAGGAATCTTCTTCAGTGTTTTGGGGGAAACTGTCCACAGTGTGAAGTCATCAACTTCTCATTCTGGTTTGCAGTTTAAATGTCTCTGGTTATGGCATCAGGTATTTTGGTATGTCTGCATGGCACACACATCAGGCATGAAGGTTTTCCCTTGAAATTTACACCAAGTTGCCCAGCTCCAGCTTATAAGTCTTCAGGAACAGGGCAGTTCTTATTCTTTGTAATTCCATGGGAGAAAATTGGATTGGAAGAATCTAGAAGGAGTCAAGATCCAGTCCAGTCTACAGGTAAATAATAAACTGAGGCTGGGCGCAGTGGCTCACACCTGTAATACCAGCACTTTGGAAGGCCGAGGCAGGTGGATCACTTGAGGTCAGGAGTTCAAGACCAGCCTGAACAACATAGTGAAACCCCATCTCTACTAAAAATACAAAAAATTACCCGGGCATGGTGGTGTGTACCTGTAATCCCAGCTACTCAGGAGGCTGAGGCAGGAGAATGGCGTGAACCCGCGAGGTGGAGGTTGCAGTGAGAGGAGATAGCACCACTGCAGTCCAGCCTAGGCAACAGCGCACAACTCCATCTCAAAAAAAAAAAAAAAAGATAATAACTGAAAAACAATGAGCAGAGCTACAATCTAATAACAGGCACACTATAATTTTTTTTCTGAAACATAATTTTTCTCTCTACAGTCACTCTCATTTCTATTAAACATAATCAAAGTAAGACTAATTTATTTGCAAAATAAGTTTAGTCTCATCAAACACAGCCTGACTAATTAAATAAATGCAGCAAACATAGTAATCGACCACAGAGGTTTTCTTTTAAAGCTTGCTTTGTTGGAACTTTTGATAAGAAATCTCAAATTGGATTTTTTAAAACCTCTTGAGGCTAGAAAGCCAAACCAAAGCAGACTTCAGACTTCACCAGCAATACCTATAGATTCCTTCTCTGGACATTTTCAAATATGACATCCCAGTCAATGCCCTAGGAATATAGCCAGTACTGTCAATATATCCTGTTATAAAGAGAGCTGATTCCTATTGAATGGAAACAAATAACTATATTACCATAGAAACAAGAATATTCACAAATAGTTTCTGAATTCTGGAAGGATCCTATATGGAGAAAAAGTAAATGTTTCCATTTTTGTTCACAAAAGTACATTTGGCCAAATTGCTGTAATCTATAGATAGTTTAAAAGAAAAAAAAAGTTTCATAAACTATAGCAAACAAAATATTTAAAGAACCAGCAAAATTTCAAATAAAAATTCATAAAAAAAATTATCCTCCTCAGTTCATTTAACCTCATGTAATTAACTTTGTTCTGCTTGATCTTGATTAGAAGTTTCATAATAGCATCAGTCTCTTCAATAGAGTTATGGAAATTCTTACCCAGTCCAATGGTATGATCTTAAAGTTACCAAAAACCTATACATGTCAGAGTCCTTTCCATGAATCTCCTTGAACACATAACACCTTAGAATTATAGCTGCTTGAAAAAAAGTTTTCAAAAAAACACCAGAAAAAAGCAATTAATTGTGGAAAACAGGTCTTGAAATGGCCATGGTTAAAGACCTTATTTGTGTTTATTATGATGATGCAACTCAGAAGGAAATTTGGGCATCAGAGACATAGACAGAGCTGAGTTTGCTTTTGCAAAGTGCTCCATCGGTAAAAATGCAACAGTTTTGGGTGATTCATGGTGAATCTGTTTTCATTTTAATCATTACATATTCATTTTAAATTAAATTAACAAAAGTGAATCGATTTAAAGAATATTACCCTTCAGCAGACATGGCCAAAATGTGAAAGGTGGTTTAGGGATAATGGAAGTTTGGAAGACCCCAAATTAGATGATCGTGTTATCAGTGAAGAGTGCCCTCAGCTGCTAGTAACAAAAACCTAACTCCCAGTGGCTTAAAAACAGCGGGTGAGGGGTTTTTTGGTGGTGTTATTTTACGCATAACATTTGCTAATGTTGGTTGGGGGCTCAGCAATGTCCAAGGCTGACTGCCCTCTTTCTGATTCATTTGCCCTTTTCCTCATGGCCCCATGATGGTTGCTGCAGCTCTAGCAGTCACAAGCAAAAGGAAAGAAAAGGGAGAGAGGGTGCCAAGCAGTGTCTTTATTTCTTTTTGGTAGGAAAAGCAAAGGTTTTCCCAGAGCTCCCAACAGCCTTCTCCTTGACCTTCATTAGCCAAAATCGTATCCTTGGCCACTGCTAGGTGTAAAGAAGGCTGGGAGAGTAGGCAATAGATTGCATAACTGGTTTAAACCATCCTCATCCAATGGCGATTCTATCAGTGAGTAAGGAAGGGGCCTCACAGCATGATAAACCAACATTAGTAAAAGCAAACTGAGAGTGGCTGCTGTCTCTTTAAACTTCCTGTCACTATTTATACATGAAAAGAGAACCCAGCAGGAGAGTATGATCTACCTTTAAAAATAGGCTTGCCAGTGGCAGAATTGTAGGCATTTGTGGCATGATAAATTTGACGTTTGTGGTAAGGCAAGATTTACACTTCCATTAGAGGATGGTTGAGAAGGAACAAGGGCAGGCAGACCAGGTGGGCTGTGTGGAAGTGAAGCTTTCAGGCATACCTGTGGTATGAGTGTGTGACCAAAAGCAATAGACAATGAATCGCGCTGGTGACACGTGATCCATGAATCACAGTAGAAATGTCTCCCATTATTTATTACCACAACCGTTGATTGAGCACTTATTATAGTCCCTGAAAGAGAACACAAAGATGAATGGAAGAGGATTCTTGCTCACAGGCTGGGAGAGGGCAGACTTGCAAACACATCATTGCAGTATAGTAGGGTTCATGTTATAATGGAGAATTGATGAAGTTACCAGAAGACTCAAGCCAGGGGACAGACATTAGCTGCCAGGGAAAGTTAAGGCAGGTTCCCAGAGAAGCCTTTCTCCATTACTGAGATGGGGAGAGCAGTGACCTTGACCCCAGCTCTTCCATTCATGGACTGCCCCAGCTCTATGGTCTCTCTGCTAACCATCCAGACTCTGGGAGTGGCCTATGCCCCCAGCCTCAGAGCCATTTAAATCAACCGGTCATTGGCACTGGTTGTGCAAAAGAGTGGCTAGCAGCAAAGTAGCATTCATTTTCCCTTCAAATCCCCACCAGACTACCTCAAAGAAGCATGTAAAATAAGTAAAGATTGTGTACCTGTTGTCCAAACACAGCTCAAGTGCAGCCCTCCACCTCCTTCCCACTGGATTGTCCCCAATTTGCTCATAGAGAGGACTCCTTCTGAAGTCTCTGCTATAAAGCCAAATCCTTCCCCCTTTATTCTTACCAGACAGTTGCAAGCTTTCACAGGTGATCTACAAGGGAATTTTGGAATAAACAAATGGAAATAAATTCAAGAAAAGGAAAAGAATGAAAACGATCATCCATAGAGTGGAGAATTCAGATAACAGACCCTCAACCCCAGCTTCACACCTGGGACCCGCGCTGGGTCATATGGACCCTGGCAGTCTCTAATCACAAGTCTGTGATCCCTTGACTTAAGTGTTCTTCTCCAGATAACTTAACTGTGGGGCTCAGAAGGGAGGTGTTGTCTGACTTGGTTTCCTTATTTCCCTTTATTCATCAAGTGCCCTCTAGTTGTTAAGTCACTCTGATCCCTGAGCTGCAGCTCCTACGGTTGGACACACCCGGCTGGGGCCTCAGGTTGGAAACCACCTTTGCTTGCTGGGATTTTCTTTGGGGTAGGATGGCTTGGCTTGACTTTATTTTAGGAAACGTGTTCATTTCTGTGGGACCTGAGGATTTCTGATAAACTGGCTGCCCTCCTCCTCGCTTATGACCATGTACTAAACTCTGACTTCATACATGGAGGTAGGTGAAGAAGAGGCCACAACCTCCTCCTCCCTTCTTTTTATACCTCGCCATGGGAAGAGGCTGACAGTTTTCCAATTTGATGTTTATTGCTTTGCCCTAAGACTTTGTCTTTGGTGAAAATGCAAATACTGGTAGGGAGGGAACGTACTAAAATGTGTGTATCTGAGAGAACTTATCATAGATCTTCAGGCCTGGCAGCAAATGAGAGGTGGATGACTCTGTCTTCCTCGATTTGCAGATGAGAAAACTGAAATCTATAGGGGTATGAGACCCCACTCAAGGTCACGAGGCTTATTAATGGTATAATCAGGATAGAACGAGAACCACATGCTAGATGTCCTTACAACCAAAGTAATTTTCCAAAGGCTTTCAGATGGTTCTCTAGAGAACCCTGGGGCTTTGAGGGGCTTTTTAGGGGTCATTTGTGTTGGGAGATCAGCAAACCCTCCCCCACAGCAGCTCAGCTTTTGTCTATTTCACATATTGGGCTTCTGGGAAATTTTTGTTTCAGCAAAATTCTTCACAATAGGAAAATATTTGAAAAGTCTTGAATGACTCTGTAGATTTTGGGGGAAAATTCAAGGACCAAGATTAAAGCTTTATCCTCTCAAATGGCTAAAATTCCTTTAAACAGAGGAAAAGGCTTAAAATACAGGTTAATGCAAGGTGTTGCTACCACTTCCTTCTTTTCTTTCTTTTTTTTTTTTTTTTTTTGAGACGGAGTCTCGCTCTGTGGCCCAGGCTAGAGTGCAGTGGCCGGATCTCAGCTCACTGTAAGCTCCGCCTCCCAGGTTTCCGCCATTCTCCTGCCTCAGCCTCCCGAGTAGCTGGGACTACAGGCGCCCACCACCTCGCCCGGCTAGTTTTTTGTATTTTTTAGTAGAGAGGGGGTTTCACCATGTTAGCCAGGATGGTCTCGATCTCCTGACCTCGTGATTCGCCCGTCTCGGCCTCCCAAAGTGCTGGGATTACAGGCTTGAGCCACCGCGCCCGGCCCCACTTCCTTCACCTAGTAAATTTTAAGAATCAGGGAGAACACAGGAAAGGAAATAATAGAAGGGGCCACCTGGGAACAGGTTTGCCTTCTTGCATTTTGCTTAGTGCTGGCCCTTCCCTGAATGTGCAAGACCAACCTAGTACCCCTATCCGAATGCGCAGACACAGCTGAGGATAGAGAAGGCTAAAGAGGGACAGAGGTAGAGACATAGGCCGAGAGGAGGCAGTTGTAGGTTGAGCTAGGACTAAGGCGTTTTCCCCGTATTCCATCTTACCCCATACTCAGGCCAGGCCTTGGAGTTATGGAAGGTGGAGAACACTGGGAAGCCAACCTCCAAGAAGCCCAGGTTGGAGGCAAAGGAGGAAGGTGAGCTCTGGTTGCCAAACCAACAGGGAAGCAAAGGATATCCCAGTAACTGCTCTCACATCCTTGATGAGAGCACCTTGAATCCAAGCTATTAAGTCACATTTCCTTCCATCTAACCTTCCAGTTAGATCAAACCATGACTGAAACTGAAGAAGATACGGAATATTACAAACTCATGGATGTGGTTTGGTGAGGAGCATTCATCACTGACATGCCACCTACAGCAAAAGATTACAGCCCCTGTAGACTGGAAACTGACACACTCAACAAGTATGTTGTGGTCGTTACCTATGCCCTAGTGTTCCTACTGAGCCTGCTGGGAAATTCCCCGGTGGTGCTGGTCATCTTATACAGCAATGTTGGCCGCTTCATCACTAATGTCTACCTGCTGAACTCAGCCTTAGTCAACCTACTCTTTGCCCTGACCTTGCCCATCTAGGCCACCTCCAAGGTGAATGGCTGGATTTTTGCACACCCCTGTGCAAAGTGGTCTCACTCCTGAAGGAAGTCAACTTCTATAGTGGTATTCTACTACTGTCCTGCATCAGCGTGGACTGTTACCAGCCCATTGTCCATGCCACTTGTACACTGATCCAGAAGCATCACTTGGTCAAGATAGTTTGTTGGCTGGGCGCAGTGGCTCATGTCTGTAATCCCAGCACTTTTGGAGGCCGAGGCAGACAGATATCTGAGGTCAGGAGTTCGAGAGCAGCCTGGCCAACATGGTGAAACCCCATCTGTACTAAATATGCAAAAATATTAGCTGGGTGTGGTGGCACCCGCCTGTAGTCTCAGCTACTTGGAGGCCGAGGCAAAAGAATGACTTGAACCCAAGAGGCAGAGGTTGCAGTGAGCCTCACACTTTTGTCTTCATCGTGCTGCTGCTGGTCATGCTGTTCTGACACAGATTCGCCCTGCGCACGCTGTTTAAGGCCCACATGGGGCAGAAGCACCAGGCCATGCGGGTCATCTTTGCTGTTGTCCTCATCTTCCTGCTCTGCTGGCTGCCCTACCACCTGGTCCTGCTCGCAGACACCCTCATGAGGACCCAGGTGATCAAGGAGATCTGTGAGCACCGCAATGACATTGGCCGGGCCCTGGATGCCACTGAGATGCTAGGCATCCTTCACAGCTGCCTCAACCCCCTCATCTACGCCTTCATCGGCCAGAAGTTTCACCACGGATTCCTCAAGATCCTGGCCACGCATGGCCTGGTCAGTAAGGAGTTCTTGGTACGTCATCACGTTACCTCCTACACTTCTTCCTCTGTCAATGTCTCTTCCAACCTCTGAAAACCATCGACGAAGGAATATCCCTCCTCATAAGGAAAGAATAACCAACACCCTGAGGTTGTATATGGAAGGTGGTCTGGCTGTGGACAGGCACTATCTGGGTTTTGGGGGGACACTAGAGGATGTGGGGGAGTTAGGAACTGGTGTCTTCAGGAATCATGCCAACCTTCTGAAGAGCTGCTGAGGTACCTCCAAGGACCAGCCTTTGCAGCTCCATGGAAAGGAAGCACCAACATTCCTGTTGAACGTTGCATCTTTATCCCACTAACTGGCTAATTAATACAGTTTTTTAAAGCTAGTTTGACTTCGTTTCTATCATTTGACATCAGAAGAGCCCTGACATTTTCAGTCCTCACATGGGACATTTTTACACAGATGAAGCTAAACCACAAAGGCAAACTTGCTAAGTGGACAGCAGGAAACTGAAAGAGGAGAGGACAGACAACAGGAGCTTTGAGCAGATGGTGTGCAAATGAGCTGTGGTCTCTTCAGCATGCATACATTCCTTTGATCATTATTTATTGAGCATTTAATAGGCTCCAGGCACCAAGGACATAGAGTGAACAAACCGACAGGGCCCTGTCTTCAAGGAAGGAAAACGGACTAGGAAAAACTGCAACTCACGGAAATCATTTTGGGAGGGAGGGGCGAGCTCTCTCGGAGCTCCTCATTGTCTTCTTCCAACCTGGACAGTGCCTCTCCGTGCCTACTCTTCTTTCCCAGATTGATTTGGCTATGTTTCTAGATAAACTTTAGACACTGCTTATCAATTTCTGTATAATATCCAGCTAGGATTTGGATTTGGATTGTATAGAATCCATAGATCAAGTTGGAGAAAATTGACATCTTAACGGTATTGAGTCTCCCAGTCTATGAGCACAGTATCTTTCTCCATATATTTAGGTCTGAAATATAAAATTTTAAAGAGTTTATTTGAGCAAACAACAGCTCATGAACTGGGCAGTTCCAAACCAGAAGCAGTTCAGGAATTCCACTGAGGGAATGCAAGAGAGAGGCTTTTATAAGTTGGACACAGAAGTATAGCAAAAAAGAAAAAAATTGATTGGTGGTCTGTTATACAGCTGCTTTATTTGGTCTATCCTGTTGGAAAGTCCCTATTATGTAAGTTTGTTGGCTACTTCTGATTGATTGAGATAAGTTTTGTTTTTCTTTAATATGGGCATTTACAAGAAATAGCTTATGTTTCACTTATGTTTGCAAATCAAGCCAGCTTGAGGTAATTTATAAGGCCTACCTGGTTTTGTTTTCTTGGGGATTCCTGAGGCCTGATTCCAATTTTAATTTACTTTAACAATTTTCCCTTTTTGGTCATCCTTTCAGCAAGCTAAGAGTATGAGCAAGCAATATAGCGTTATTCTCAGTTACTGCTACCGATGTAGTCACTGGAACAAAGAGTCCTGTAGATGCCATTATCATCAACAGCTACCCTGGGATGTAAAATCACATAGTCAGCACTATCCAAAATTGCATAGTCTTTGTAGGCTTGAGTAGTTAGGCTGTTGACTTATCCAAGTTGTCTAATCCTTGATGGCAATCATTTGATGAGTGAGTGGCTGGTGGGAACCACCATGTAAGAGACTATGACACACTCAGGATATAAAGGCAACGACAATCAGGAGAATAATACCCGAGGACTGAAAAATTCCCTGGAGCAGAGTTTCCAGAATTTAATCAACTAAATAAATCAATAACGGAGGGAGTACCTGATTTAAAAAAAAAACAAAAACATATTAGTTTCTTAAGGTCTTTAATTTTGGGGCAACTATTTCTGATTTGTTGACATAGAAACACCATTTCTTATCAATATGAGTGTAAGTTTTTCTTGTTAAATTACATAGCTTAAAGAAAACTCATGGTATGTATCTATGAAAACAAAAGAAAAACAGAGGTTAATATTTTGAGCAAACTATGATCTTAGTTTTTTAGTCCAGAGGCTAGTTAGTTGAGATTTCTAGATTTGAGTGTAAAGCATCTTCAGAAGATGAAATGAGCATGGCAGCTGCAGTCTGATGGATTTACCTCATTTGCAGTTTGAATGTCTCTGGTTATGTCGTTGGGTGTCCTGGTAAACTCTCCAAGTGATCCCCATAGCAGCAGGCATGAAAGTTATTCATACATGATCTGCTGTAGTGATTTTTCTGAAGCTAAAATCATCCAGCTTCAGCTTGAAGGGCTTGGGAAATGGGCAGTTTTAATTTTTAATGAAACAGGAAAAACCAATACTCAATCCAGTTTACAGGGACATAAAACTTCAAAAAAATGAACAGGATCAGAATTTGATAATGGGTGTGTTACAGTTTTCTACTGAAATACAGTCTTTATTATAGTCACTCCTATTTTTACCAAAAATAATCACAATTATTTTGTTTCTACAAAATAAGTCTAGTTTTGTGATTGCAGTGTTGCTTTTCTGGCTAAAAACCTCTGTGGCCAGTGGTGCCTCTGCCCAAGTTTTGGTCTTGCATCCAGGGAGAATGAGGTAGGCAGAGAAGTGGAGGGTGAGCAAGATGAAGAGAAGGTTTACTGCATGTGAGAACAGCTCAGAGGAGACCTGCAGTAGGGTAGCCCCTCTCTGTAGGCAGATTGTCTCATTGAGTCTTCAGCTCTCAGCAGAGAGGAGGCCCTGAAATGGGTGGCTCCTCTATGTAGGCAGATCATCCCAGTGAGTGGTCAGCTCTCAGGAGAGAGGGTAGGTCTTCTCTGCAGCTGATCATTTTGGTCATCTGCCACTCTCAGCAGACAGGAGGCCCTGAAGACAATAGCTCCTCTCTGCAGCTCGTCATCCAGTTGTCTGCAGCTCTCAGCAGAAAGGAGACCCTGGAGAAGGTAGCTCCTCTCTGCAGCTGTTCTTCCCAATATCTGTTCCGCTCTCAGCACAGAGAGTAGCTCCTCTCTGTAGCTGGTCATCCCAACATCTGTTCAACTCTCAGCAGAGAGGGTAGGTCCTCTCTGCAGCTGGTCGACCCAACTTCTGCAGTTCTCAGCAGAGATGAGGCCCTGGAGAGGGTAGCTCCTCTCTGCAACTGGTCGTCCCCACAGACTGCTCTTCTCTGGCTAAGTCTGGGGTATGTATTGTCTTCAGATGGGGGAAGTGCATGCTGATTGGTCCATCAGCAGCCATGGATGGGCACAAGAAAAAGCACTACAAGCTCTACCTCCAGTCCACAGGACTGGCAGCCCAACCCCCAGACTTTGAAGGTGGGGCTTCACCAGTGACCCACCACCTTCCTCCCAGGAGCCTGTCTGCCTCCTGCCACCATCCATGGCATCCAGGCTGCTCACATGAAGGGGCACCCACAGGCCAGTGCTGAGCTGCCCTCAGCCCCATCTTGGATTTCCTCCCATGCTTGTCAGTGCCCAAAGTCCAGAAGGGGGCTGAGGAGGCAGGGGGCTGGTGTCCCAATACTGTTCTAAGTGTGCACCCACCCAGCAGGGCTATGACAGTGCCCAGGCTCAGATGCAACCTTACTGCATGATCAGAGTGGACACCGGGAGTGGGACGAGGCCAGGCAGCAGGAGCAGGCACTTCTGAGCCTGCAAAGGACTGGGAGGCCTTCCGAGGCCTCCAAGAGCACAGAGATGCCAGGAGCTACAGCTAGGCTTGGGCAGCTGCAGTGGCACCCAAGGATGGGTCCATAGAGCAGAAGGCCCAGGCTGCACCTCCTCACTGCAGCCGGTGTCTTGGCAGTGGCCTGATGAGCCACTGCTGCCATCAGTTTCATGAAACTTGACCTGAATGTGTATGTAAATGCAAGAATAATAATTCTATATATGCTATAAAATATGATAATATCCAAGGTGCTTTACTGTGTTTGTATCAGTCAATCTTAGTTATTTAAAACTAGCTGTAATGAGAAATCCCAAATCAGACTTTTTTTATGTTAACTTTTATTTTAAGTTCAGGGTACATGGGCAGGTTTGTTACATAGGTAAACTTGTGTCACGGGGGTTTGTTGTACAGATTATTTTGTCACCCAGGTATTAAGCCTAGTACCCATTAGTTATTTTTCCTGACCGTTTTTCTTTCTTCTCCCATCCTCCACCCTCTGATAAACCCCAGTGTGTGTTGTTCTCCTCTGTGTGTCCATGTGTTCTCATCTTTTAGCTCCCACTTATAAGTGAGAACATCAGTATTTAGGTTTCTGTTCCTGCATTAGTTTGCCAAGGATAATAGCCCCTAGTCCATCCATTTTCCTGCAGAGGACATGATCTCATTCTTTTTTATGGCTGCATAGTATTCCATGGTGTATATGTATCACATTTTCTTTATCCAGTCTACCACTGATGGGCATTTAGGTTGATTCTATGTCTTTGCTATTGTGAATAGCACTGCAGTGAACATATGTGTAGCTGTCTTTATAATGGAAGGATTTCTATTCTTTTGGGCATACACCCAGTAATGGAATTGCTGGGTAGAATTATATTTCTGTTTTTCGGTCTTCACCACACTGTCTTCCACATTGGTTGAACTAATTCACACTCCCACTGACAGTGTGTAAGTGCTCCTTTTTCTCCCCAACTTGGCCAGCATCTGTTGGTTTTTGACTTTTTAATAGTAGCCATTCTGACTGGTGCCAAGTAGTATCTTATTTTTTGTGGTTTTGGTTTGCATTTCTCTAATGTCATTGATGTTGAGCTTTTTTCATATGATTTTTGACTGCATGAGAAATCTCAGATTCGACTTTTTAAAACTTCTCTAGACAAGAAGCCAAGCAAAGAACTCAAAGAACTTGCCCACTTATGTCCTATTTACAAAGAGAGTACATTTTTAATTGAACCAGTGCAAATACCCATATTGCAAATAAGAATATTTAAGAAGAGTTTCCAAATCCTGGAACCATCAGGTAGGAAGAAAAAGATAAATGTTCCCTTTCTATTTAAAAAGTATATTTTATCAAATTAATGTAAGTTATTGACAGCTTAAGAAAAAAGAAAAAAATTTCCCTAAATCTAGAAAACAATACATTAAAAAAAACCAACAATGTTTCAACAAAAAGTAATAAAATGAATAATCATAATCATTCTCATCAGTTAATTTAGCCTCATCTAATTAACTTTTTTGTTTTGTTTGATATTTTGTTAACAGTTTCATGAAACTATCAGTTTTCTCTTAGAGTTTTGGAACTACTTACCCAGTCCAATAGCATAATCTTAGTTATCAGATGCCTGTACTTACCAGTCTTTTTTCTACTTATTTTTTAAAAATTGACAAATATGTACATAATAATGATACATATTTATGGGGTACATAGTGATGTTTTGATGTATACTATGTATAGTGATCAGATCAGGGTAATTAGCACATCCATCATCTCAAATATTTGTCATTTTCTTGTGCTAGGAACATTCAATATCCTCTCTTCTAGCTATTTGAAAATATATACTATTGTTAACTATAGTCATTGGACAGTGCTATAGAACACTAGAATTTATTCCTCCTATCTAATTGTGTATCCTGTAATTGTGTAAGGAGAGTGTAGTCTCTCACTACTCCCCCTGCCACCTGCCCTTCCCAGCCTCTAGTAACCTCTCTTCTACTTTTCACTTCTATGTGTTCAACTTTTTTTAGCTTCCACATATGCGTGAGACAATGCAGTGCTTAACTTTCGGTTCCTGTCTTATTTCACTTAATGTAATGTTCTCCAGTTCCATCCATGTTGCTGAAGTCATCATTTTCTATGAACATTTTGCAATGTTGTGTCATAGTTGCTTTCAAAATCTTCCAGGAAGAAAATTTGGTTACTCTTAAAAATAGAGCATTATAAGACAATCATTAGTTTTATAACTGATAACATTATACCAGAAAATATGAGATTTCTAGGAATTTTATACAATTTCTAGAACACTCTTATCAGTGACAAATATAACTTAGAGGAAGTTCAGCATCACTTATTATTTGGCAGTGCCTCTCACGCAATTTAACACATCAAATAAGTCTAATTAATTTAACTTCCCTCTTGTTACAAGGAGATAAAATTAATTCTTTTGACACATTTCAGGGACCCTGCTGGAAACTCTCAATGTTAATTTGAGGTCCAAAAGACTTAATTTAGAATGTGATTTTGGGGAGCTGTCAAAAATGTCAAAAGGTTTAAAACAAACATTTGATTAAATAGGTTCACAGGTCACTGTGAAACAATACCAAAATGACAATGATTTTAAAGGCAAACACAAAAAGTTTCATTGTGGGGAAAAAAAAAAAGTTTAGCTCTTTTAGTATAGAAAAAAATTCACTTTTCTTCAATAATAAAAGGCTTTTAAAAAGACAACATGAAGTACAAAAAATTACCTTGATTAAACACAAAATCTGTGTTTCTAAGCCAATTATTTGATGAGTAAGGAAAAAAACCTTTCACAATCACGGGGAGACCAATACTCCAAGAAAATGTGTCCTTTTAACAGAGAGAAAACCTAATTCTAACTTTGCACCAGTACATTACTGAGTTTTTTTAACTTTCAAGTAAAATCTATCTAATCTTAGTACTGTGACCACAAATAAAGTTCTTCTGTCATAGACCTTCTGCAACTTTCTATATCTACTCATTTTTTTTGTCTTAGTCTTTTTCTCCTTTTTTATTCTGGATCAATAAGTCATCTTGCTCTAAGACAAAATTACTCTCTTTTCCTCTTAAGGAAAACACATATGTTTTATACTTTTCCTTATTAAAAATACATCTCACTTTTAAAATACATTTTTCACATACATATTTATATACAGTTGTTTTCATTCATCCTTTGTTTTTTGTAGTTTTAATTACATGTATTAATTAAAATTCTTAACCCTTAGTAGCCTTAATATCTAGTGAAAATTAGGAAGTACGTGGTTTCATTGGTTTTAAATCGTATTTCCCCATAGCACAGGATATGCTTACCAGTGCACGCAATTATCTCTAGTTCCTCTTTAACAACCAGCCTAAAGTACATAAGCTTAAATCTACATTTATTTAGTGATTAATAATTTTAGTAGTTTGTCTCATATGGAAATTATCTAGATATTTAATTTATATTTATATTTTCATATTTAATTTTAATGTAGAAGTCTATCCCATTATAAAGTTCCCAGTTATGAATGTTAAGTCTTTTGGCTACTTCTGATGGGTTGAACTTATAAGTTCTGTTTTTCTATAGTATGAGCATTTATATTGATTTCTCTTTTCAGGTCTTTGAGGCATTGCCACACTGTCTTCCACACTGGTTGAACTAATTTACACTCCCAGTAACAATGTATAAGCGCTCCTTTTTCTCTGCAACCTTGCCAGCATCTCTTATTTTTTGTCTTTTTAGTAATAGCCAATCTGGCTGGTCTAAAGTGGTATTTCATGTGGTTTTGATTTGAATTTCTCTAGTGGTCAGTGATATTGAGCTTTTTTTACATGATTGCTCACCACATGTATGTCTCCTTTTGAAAAGTGTTCATGTCCTTTGCCCACTTTTTAATGGGGTTGTTTTTTCTTGTAAATTTATTTAAGTTTTTTATAGATGCTGGATATTAGACCTTCGTCAGATGTATAGTTTGCAAAAACCTTCTCCCATCCTGCAGGTTGTCTGTTCACCCTGTTGATAGTTTCCTTTGCTGTGCAAAAGCTCTTTAGTTTAATTAGATCCCATTTGTCAATTTTTGTTTTTGTTGCCATTGCTTTCTGTGTTTTCGTCATGAGATCTTTGCCCATTCCTATATCCAGAATGGTATTTCCTAGATTGTTTTCCAGAGTTTTTATAGTGTTTCTTATGTTTCTGAAGATATTATGGTTTTTGTAAAGATATATTTGATTCCCTTTATTGTCTCTGTCTCTTTACTTTTGGTCTGATAAACTCAGTTACTAAATATCCATCTACTTCAGATTTCTATTTTTTAAAAAATCAGTTATCTTTTCTTCACTTTCTCTTAATCCTTGTACCTTGTAGGATTATGCCTTTAAAAAATCCCTTTATTGCCTTTTTTAATGGATTTTTGAGAGGAAATAGAGGTAAACACATTCATTAAATTCTCCATTTTTAATATAAAATGCCTCTGGATTTTTAAAACATGCTTATTTTAAAAATCACATTCAGATTGCTCTATTATCTCTAGTCCTCAGTTGTGAAATCTCCCATGGGTTAAGTTGGCTGATTGTTGATTCTGGTGGTTATTAGTTCTTTGTAATATTTAATCATGAATTTCTCTTTTGAAGAGCATATTTTCATGTAATCTTGCATTTGCCCTTGATTACAAAGAAATCTACATGGAGGAAGTTTCATGGCTGTACTGGCTGGGGCACTACTGGGTCACATGGTTCACAGTATTTTTTGTTGTTGATAGATTTCTTGGCCCTGAGTTTCCACACCATTCCAAATGGCAGGTTTGGGACCTCATCACTTGATACTCAGGCTTGGGATTCTAGAATGTTCCTCAAATGACCTTCTTTTTCCCATGGCCTGGGGCAGGCAGCTCACTTGTGGATCATGTCCAGAGTTGGCAGGTGTTTTTCCCTGGGAAAGTCTCTATGTCTCCTTCATCTTTGAAGGATAAGTTTGCTGAATATAATATTTGAGGTCAAAAGTATTTTTCCTTCAGCACTTTGAATATATCATCTCACTCTCCTGGCCAGTAGAGTTTCCACTAAGAAGTCTGTGGCCAGATGTATTAGCCCCTTCATATTTAATTGACTTCTTTTTTCTTGCTGTTTTTAGGTCTTTTTTTTTTTTTTTTTTTTTTTTAGATGGAGTTTCATTCTTGTCGCCCAGGCTGGAGTGCAATGGCATGATCTCAGCTCACCACAACCTCCGCTTCCCAGGTTCAAACAATTCTCCTGCCTCAGCCTCCCAAGTAGCTGGGATTACAGGCATGTGCTACCATGCCTGGCTAACTTTTTTATTAGTAGAGACAGGGTTTCTCCATGTTGGTCAGGCTGGTCTCGAACTCCTGACCTCAGGCGATCCACTCACCTCAGCCTCCCAAAGTGTAGAGATTACAGGCGTGAGCCATCATGCCCGGCTAGGTCCTTTCTTTATCTTTGACCTTCTTTGTCTTTGAATTTGATGAATAGATGCCTTGAGATAATCTTATTTGAATTGAATCTGCTTGTGATAGTGACAGGAGACAGACAAATTCCTAGTCAGACGGGGACGGGTCCCTGGTGAAACCTGACCTTCAAACCAAGAACAGTTTAAAGCCTGAAAACCCAGCTGTCAGTTTTGGATAGAGTCCACGACCGGAGTGAGAACTTCTATCCCCATCTCACCCACTTTCTCTTGATTGGCTACTTCTGGATGATGTCTTTTTAACCAATCAAAAGGTGTTTTTTCCAAAGCCACCCATGGACCAATCAGCAAGTATTCCTCCATTCTAAGCCCATAAAAATCCCAGACTCAGCCTCACAGATGGCTACCCCACTTTCAGTGTCCCCTCCTGCAGCCAAGAGCTTTTCTTCTGTCACTCAATAAAATTCTTCTCCGCCTTACTCACTCTCCAGTGTCCACATATCTTATTCCTCTTGATCACAGGACAAGAACCTGGAACTCATCAAGCTACAGTAGGCAGGAGTGAAGGAGCTGTGATGCTCCTGGCTGGCTTGATGAGCTACAGATGACAGGAGTGAAAGAGCTGTAACCCTCCCTTCCACTTGCCGAACTGCAGGAGCAAAAGAGCTGTGACACTCCTAGCCAGCTCACCAAGCTGTGGGAGGTGGGAATAAGAGCTATAACTCTCCCTCCTGCTCACAGAACTGCAAGAGTGAAAGAAGCTGCTGGGTGCCACTCCCTTCCACTCGCCAAACTACAAAATCCACATTTCGTATTATATGACCTTCTTATAGCTGGATATTCACATATTTCTTTTTTTTTTTTTTTTTTTTTTGAGACGGAGTCTTGCTCTGTCACCCAGGCTGGAGTGCAGTGGCCGGATCTCGGCTCACTGCAAGCTCCGCCTCCCGGGTTCACGCCATTCTCCTGCCTCAGCCTCCCGAGTAGCTGGGACTACAGGCACCCGCCACCTCGCCCGGCTAGTTTTTTGTGTTTTTTTAGTAGAGACGGGGTTTCACCGTGTTAGCCAGGATGGTCTCGATCTCCTGACCTCATGATCCGCCCGTCTCGGCCTCCCAAAGTGCTGGGATTACAGGCTTGAGCCACCGCGCCCGGCCCGGATATTCACATATTTCTCTGTATTACCACATACTTTTTTTTTGGCTTAGCCAGACAGTGTTATATTTGTCTCTGCTAGATGTTTTAAGATCATAAAAGTATGAGTTTGACCTAAGAACAAATGTACAGATGAGAGTACATGCAATGCTCATTGTTTTCTGTATATCAAACACAATTTAACCTTTAGTGATTTTCTTTGACAGGAAAAATACTTGGAATAACGACCTGCTCTAATATCTCAGTTTTCAAGAGTAATCTAGGTAAAATTATTGTAAATAAAAAACAAGGTATATATGAATGGAATAAACATTTATACACAAACTTTTCATGTAATTTAAAATTTTGAAGTTACGTTAAAGTAAATGACAGATATTTATAAAATATCTAAGTAATTTCTTTTCATTTTTTAAATAAATTTTTGTGGAGATGAAGTCTTATGATATTGCCCAGACTGGTCCCAGACTGCTAGGCCCAAGCAATCCTCCCGCCTCAGCCTCCCAAAGTGCTGGGATCACAGTCCTGAGCCCTTTCTAAATAAGATAAAATGCTGAAACATTAATTGTTAAACATAACTTCAAGCTTATTTATTTTTGACTTCTGAAATATTATAAAAACACAAAAGATATTTGGGTCTGTTAAGAAAATGTCCTATACCACATTAGAAATTGTTCTGTAAAAATATGTTTTTAAGTATTATAAAACGTACATTCAGGGGATGTTTATATATAACAGTCCAAAAAAGTACTTATTCCTGGGTTTTTACTAAAAATTAAGGTTTCTAAAATTAAAGTTCTAATCAATATATTTAATTCTGTGTACAAAATATACGAAAGCTAATTTATGCAAGAGAAAAAATATTATGTGGTTTCAATAATAATGAGAAAAAGAGAACGTTCTTGTCCTAAGATAAAATGACTGACTGTTCCAATATTAAAAAAAAAAAAAAAACAGAAAAGTGTAGGGCAGTGATGAGACCTTAAGAAAATAATGGAAGACCTAAGCAAGTTAGGGAGGGTTTATGAAGGATGGTTTTGTGAAGGGAGTTTTGTGTGTGATTACATTGCCTGGATTTAAAAAATGTTTCTAAGTTTTCTAAAAATTAAACACTGACGTCAGGGGTACGATGGCACGGGGCTGGAGACTGATTTTCTATGTTTGAAACAGAAAGCTTTTCTTAAAATGTTGATCTGCTCCTAGTAAAACAAACAAACAAAAAAAAAAAAAATTACAGGGGTTTAATTCTGAATTCTGTTGAATTTTCAATCATCTTCTAAATTACACCTTTTTTCTATTTTAAATGTTCTACATAATTTCAACTTAGAAGTGCTATCTTCCTCATTCAAAATGATAATTTCCTTTCTCAAGGTAGAGTTTTCCTCCTAAAGCTTTTCAGACTTATGTCTCAGGGGTTCAGCTTTTTTCACATCTCACTACATGTGACTCACAGGTCATGCGTCACTGCCTTCTGCTCTTCTTCCTTGAAAAGATACATCTTTTTGCTTTACTAAAGTGGTGACTGTCCCCTTCAACATTTGTCAGTTCCTGCAGCTTTTTCTTTTTTTATTTCAGACTCTGCTCTTGCGGCCTGACCCAGAAAGTTTGTCTTAAAGGCCTAGAAGGACAACGTGTCCTCCAGTGTAAGTTGACTCTGTACTCAGCTCTTCCTGATGTGTCTAAATTGTTCTATGTAACCAGACAATTTCATATGCTTTTACTTTTTCTAAAAGCCATGCATTCCATTGCCTAAGGTATTGGTTTTCTTGTTTACCTTTTTCTCCTATAATATGGTATACATTCCTAACCTGGGGCTTAATCTTCTTGTGTCTAATTAGCTTCGTATGAGGTTTGCCTTCCAGGTTATCCAAATAGGCTTCCCATAAAGACAAGCTGTTATACTGCAGGAGGCTTTTCTTTACCTTTTAAGTAATCCGCCTAAGAAACAGAGATTTCAAGTTTTAAGGTAGTTTTTTGCCAGACAGAGTATTGAGCACCTGTAGTTCCAGCTACTCAGGAGGCTGAGGCAGGAGAGTTGCTTGAGTCCAGGAGTTCAAGGCCAGCCTAGGCATCATAGCAAGACCCCTATCTTTCTTTAAAAAAAAAAAAAAAAGATAACTTCTTGTGCTTTGTGCTGTTATTAAGGTTTGGGGAACCTATTAGTTTATTAATATTAATAAACTAATATTAGGTGTTTTGAAAGCCATCCCTAACACAAGTATAAGGTTTTTATTTTCTCTCAGCTATGTAACATTTTATATTTACTTTTAAAGTATTTTTATTATCCTTCTGATTCAATAAATGACTGTTATTTCAAAATGACATTTGATTCCCCTTATTATTGTTGTTATAATTATTTCATAAACATAAGGCTCACCCTGTCACCCAGGCTCAAGTGCAATGGCATGATCATAGCTCTGTGCAGCCTTAAACTACTGAGCTCAAGGAATCCTCCTACCTCAGCCTCCTAGGTAGCTGGGATAACAGGTGCAAGATGCAGTGCCTGGCTCATGATTCTATTTTAATTAAATGTTTTAAGCCTTTTTAACATCTTTGACAAACTTCCCTAAAATAGAATTCTAATTTAAGTCTTTTTAACCTAACATTGACCTTGGGATTTTCTAGTTGGGCCCCTGGAAAGTCTCAAAGGATGTATCTCTCATGAGGCTTATTTAATATGTTTAATTGTATGAAAAGCACTGTCAAATAACAAAATGATATTAAACCTCTTCTTCTTCTTTTTTTTTTTTTTTTTTTTTTTTTGAGACAGGGTCTCACTTTGTCACCCAGTCTGGAGTTCTGTGCCATGAACATGGCTCACTGAAGCCTCAACCTCCCAGGCTCAAGCAATCCTGCTACCTCAGCCTCCCGAGTAGCTCAGACTACAGGTGTGCACCACCACACCTGGCTAATTTTTATAATTTTTTGTACAGACTGGGTTTTGCCACATTGCCCAGGCTGGTCTCCAACTCCTGAGCTCAAGCAACCCACCTGCCTTGGCCTCCCAAAGTGCTGGAATGACAAGCCTGAGACACTGCACATGGCATAAACATATTTTAAGTTATATTCACAAGGATGTTACTGACAGAAATCTTCATCTTCTAAAGATTATATGAAATTTATAAAAGTCTGATGGTCCTGGTGTTATGCTGTCAGTCATGATTCTCATTTTTGTCTTAAAATGCTGTTTGCAATACAAATGACAGAATTCCTTTTCAAAAGTTGAACTTACATCAGATTTTAAGCATGGCTATTCTAACTTTTTATCATCTACTGTGTTGATTCTTCTCTAAAGGCATCTGCAATCAGATTCATAAGACTCTTAAAAGTACTCTTAAATGCAGGTTTTTAATTACTTTAAGATCAATGGACTAGGGTAAAGCGTGATGGCTCATGTCTGTAGTTCCAACAGTTTGGGAGGTCAAGGCGGAAAGATCACTTGAGGTCAGGTGCTCGAGACCAGCCTGGCCAACACAGCAAAACCCCAGCTCTACTGAAAATACAAAAATTAGCCAGTTATGGTGGCGTGTGCCTGTAATCCCAGCTACTCAGGAGGCTGAAGCACGAGAATTGCTTGAACCCGGGAAGTGGAGATTGCAGTGAGCCAAGATCACACAACTGCCCTCCAGCCTGGGCAACAGAGTGAGATTCTGTCTAAAAAAAAAAAAAAAAAAAAAAAAAAAAAGTGAAGCAAGAAGAGAAGTTTAGAGAAAAAAGAGTAAAAAGAAATGAACAAAGCCTCCAAGAAATATGGGATTATGTGAAAAGACCAAGTCGATGTCTGATGGGTGTGCCTGAAACTGACAGGGAAAATGGAACCAAGTTGGAAAACACTCTGCAGGATATCATCCAGGAGAACTTCCCCAACCTAGTAAGGCAGGCCAACATTCAAATTCAGGAAATACAGAGAACCCCACAAAAATACTCCTCAAGAAGAGCAACTCCAAGACACATAATTGTCAGAGTCACCAAAGTTGAAACGAATGAAAAAATGTTAAGGGCAGCCAGAGAGAAAGGTCGGGTTACCCACAAAGGGAAACCCATCAGACTAACAGCAGATCTCTCGGCAGAAACTCTACAAGCCAGAAGAGAGTGGGGGCCAATATTCAACATTCTTAAAGAAAAGAATTTTCAACCCAGAATTTCATATCCACCCAAACTAAGTTTCATAAGTGAAGGAGAAATAAAATCCTTTACAGACAAACCAATGCTGAGAGATTTTGTCAGCACCAGGCCTGCCCTACAAGAGATCCTGAAGGAAGCACTAAACATGGAAAGGAACAACCAGTACCAGCCATTGCAAAAACATGCCAAAATGTAAAGTCCATTGATGCTAGGAAGAAACTGCATCAACTAACGAGCAAAATAACCAGCTAATATCATAATGACAGGATCAAGTTCACACATAATCAAGTTCACACATAATATTAACATTAAATGTAAATGAACTAAGTGGTCCAATTAAAAGACACAGACTGGCAAATTGGATAAAGAGTCAAGACCCATCAGTTTGCTGTATTCAGGAGACTCATCTCACATGCAGAGACACACATAGGCTCAAAATAAAAGGATGGAGGAAGATCTACCAAGCAAACAGAAAACAAAAAAAAAGCAGGGGTTGCAATCCTAGTCTCTGATAAAACAGACTTTAAACTATCAAAGATCAAAAGAGACAAAGAAGGCCATTACATAATGGTAAAGGGATCAATTCATCAGGAAGAGCTAACTATCCTAAATATATATGCACCCAATACAGGAGCACCCAGATTCATAAAGCAAGTCCTTAGAGACTTACAAAGAGACTTAGACTCCCATACAATAATAATGGGAGACTTTAACACCCCACTGTCAACATTAGACAGATCAACGAGACAGAAAGTTAACAAGGATATCCAGGAATTGAACTCAACTCTGCACCAAGCGGACCTAATAGACATCTACAGAACTCTCCACTCCAAATCAACAGAATATACATTCTTCTCAGCACCACATAGCACTTATTCCAAAATTGACCACATAGTTGGAAGTAAAGCACTCCTCAGCAAATGTAAAAGAACAGAAATTATAACAAACTGTCTCTCAGACCACAGTGCTATCAAACTAGAACTCAGGACTAAGAAACTCAATCAAAACCGCTCAACTACAATAACCTGAATAACCTGCTCCTGAATGACTACTGGGTACATAACAAAATGAAGGCAGAAATAAAGATGTTCTTTGAAACCAATGAGAACAAAGATACAACATACCAGAATCTCTGGGACACATTTAAAGCAGTGTGTAGAGGGAAATTTATAGCACTAAGTGCCCACAACAGAAAGCAGGAAAGATCTAAAATTGACACCCTAACATCACAATTAAAAGAACTAGAGAAGCAAGAGCAAACACATTCAAAAGCTATCAGAAGGCAAGAAATAACTAAGATCAGAGCAGAACTGAAGGAGATAGAGACACAAAAAACCCTCCAAAAAATCAATGAATCCAGGAGCTGTTTTTTTGAAAAGATCAACAAAATTGATAGACCACTAGCAAGACTAATAAAGAAGAAAAGAGAGAAGAATCAAATAGATGCAATAAAAAATGATAAAGAGGATATCACCACAGACCCCACAGAAATACGAACTACCATCAGAGAATACTATAAACACCTCTACGCAAATAAACTAGAAAACCTAGAAGAAATGGATAATTTCCTGGACACTTACACTCTCCCAAGACTAAACCAGGAAGAAACTGAATCCCTGAATAGACCAATAGCAGGCTCTGAAATTGAGACAATAATTAATACTCTACCAACCAAAGAAAGTCCAGGACCAGACGGATTCACAGCCAAATTCTACCAGAGGTACAAGGAGGAGCTGGTACCATTCCTTCTGAAACTATTCCAATCAATAGAAAACGAGGGAATCCTCTATAACTCATTTTATGAGGCCAACACCATCCTGATACCAAAGCCTGGCAGAGGCACAACAAAAAAAGAATTTTAGACCAATCTCCTTGATGAACATCGATGCAAAAATCATCAGTAAAATACTGGCAAACCAAATCCAGCAGCACATCAAAAAGCTTATCCACCATGATCAGGTGGGCTTCATTCCTGAGATGCAAGGCGGGTTCAACATATGCAAATCAATAAACGTAATCCAGCATATAAACAGAACCAAAGACAAAAACCCCATGATTATCTCAACAAATGCAGAAAAGGCCTTTGACAAAATTCAACAGCCCTTCATGCTAAAAACTCTCAATAAATTTGGTATTGATGGAATGTATCTCAAAATAATAAGAGCTATTTATGACAAACCCACAGCCAATATCATACTGAATGGGCAAAAACTGGAAGCATTCCCTTTGAAAACTGGCACAAGACAGGGATGCCCTCTCTCACCACTCCTATTCAACATAGTGTTGGAAGTTCTAGCTAGGGCAATCAGGCAAGAGAAAGAAATCAAGGGTATTCAGTTAGGAAAAGAAGAAGTCAAATTGTCCCTGTTTGCAGATGACATGATTGTATATTTAGAAAACCCCATTGTCTCAGCCCAAAATCTCCTTAAGCTGATAAGCAACTTCAGCAAAGTCTCAGGATACAAAATCAATGTGCAAAAATCACAAGCATTCTTATACACCAGTAACAGACAAACAGAGAGCCAAATCATGAATGAACTTCCATTCACAATAGCTTCAAAGAGAATAAAATACCCAGGAATCCAACTTACAAGGGATGTCAAAGACCTCTTCAAGGAGAACTACAAACCACTGCTCAGTGAAATAAAAGAGGACACAAACAAATCAAAGAACATTCCATGCTCATGGATAGGAAGAATCAATATCGTGAAAATGTCCATACTGCCCAAGGTAATTTATAGATTCAACGCCATCCCCATTAAGCCACCAATGACTTTCTTCACAGAATTGGAAAAAACTACTTTAAAGTTCGTATGGAACCAAAAGAGAACCCGCATTGCCAAGACAATCCTAAGCCAAAAGAACAAAGCTGGAGGCATCACGCTACCTGACTTCAAACTATGCTACGAGGCTACAGTAACCAAAACAGCATGGTACTAGTTCCAAAACAGAGATATAGACCAATGGAACAGAACAGAGACCTCAGAAATAAGACCACACATCTACAGCCATCTGATCTTTGACAAAACTGACAAAAACAAGAAATGGGGAAAGGATTCCCTATTTAATAATCGGTGCTGGGAAAATTGGTTAGCCATAAGTAGAAAGCTGAAATTGGATCCTTACATGAAAATTAATTCAAGATGGATTGGAGACTTAAATGTTAGACCTAAAACCATAAAAATCCTAGAAGAAAACCTAGGTAATACCATTCAGGACATAGGCATGGGCAAGGACTTCATGTCTAAAACACCAAAAGCAATGGCAACAAAAGCCAAAATTGACAAATGGGATCTAATTAAACTAAAGAGCTTCTGCACAGCAAAAGAAACTACCATCAGAGTGAACAGGCAGCCTACAGAATGGGAGAAAATTTTTGCAATTTACTCATCTGAC